>NW_017617471.1:4242500-4842500 GCF_001879475.1 Ipomoea nil
AACATATATGCCTTCAATTTTTACCTCATTCATAGATTTTAGGCGAGTTTATGGTAATAATCTAGAAATAAAGGCTGACGAAATTGAAAATTTTGAATTATTAAAAAAATGGTTTGCTTATTATTGGAACTAGGTCTCTATCGTGCTGTTAATTTTTTATTTTATTTTTTTGAATACGTGGCACTAAAGCTTCTATCATGCTGTCCATTATTTATTTATTTATTTTTGAATGCATGGCACTTTGCTTCTATTATGTTGTCGTGTTTTTTTTTTTTTTTTTTTTTTTTTTTTTTTTTTTTTTTTTTTTTTCAATATAAGAGAAAGAAAAAAAAAAGTGAACAAATTCATGTTTCACTCTTCCAACTACTATGTAGTGTGATAGCATATCCTAGTTACTATTCCAAATGTGTGGTCATATGTTCCACTCAATGATAAGGACTTAGATTCTTTGCCTGAAAGTATTTGAAAAATTATAGAACAGATACCAAACATAATATAACACCCAAAATTCTATTGTAAGACTTGAATTGATGCAGACTCCACACAATTCAATAGGTGAATCCACAAATTCATTCTCCAACACAATTTGTCACGGTTCCTTCAATTGCAGTTATCCTTAAATTAGAAACTTGTATTTTATAAGTTATATAACTTTCTTTATATATGTAAACTTAACAAATTACAAATCATAATTGTATAAAGCACTGAATATTGTAATTTACAATTCTAAAAATTTATATTTATATATTTATATATAAAGATAAAAGATAAATTTAGGTGTGGTTGAAGTCATAATTAACTCATATATAAGTCCTATAGGATGATAATAATTAATAAGTGAGACTCTATCAACCATTGATTTATTGCAACACACGCAATGCACAACTAAATTAAAACATGCAAAAACTTATCTTGGAATCCATTGACATTCTTTAATTATTATATATAATAATTATAGAATTGCTTGTGTTGTTTGAAAAGTAACGATGTTTGTTTGTTTTTCTTTTTTAATTATTATTATTAAATTTTGCTTGGGATAAAGTACAAATAAGCCATTGAACTATTTGAGAAACAGCAATTAAGCCATTGAACTCAAATAACCCTCAAATAAGCCATTGAACCCGGAAAAAAAGAGCAAATAAGCCATTGAACCCTAAAAAAAAGAGCAATTAACATTTTTTACAAGTTAACTCTAGGTTTTTGTTCATTGGATTGCCAAATGTTTATTTTATTTACGTTTTATTATTATTTTTATTATTAATATTATCCACTTGGATAGTATTATATTTTAAAGTAATTATAATCAAAATAGTTTTGTCTTGTCGAGATTTGATTTATTTATTTATTATTATTTTTTCACTGGATCTTTTGTTTAAAAAATAATAATAAATAAATAAATTAGATCTAAACAAGACAAAACTACTTTGATTATAATTACTTTAAAATATATTACTATGTAGGTGGATTATAATAAAAAAAAAAAAACGTAAATAAAATAAACATTTGGCAATCCAGTCAGCAAAAACCTGGAGTTAACCTGTTAAAAATGTTAATTGCTCTTTTTTTTCTGGGTTCAGTGACTTATTTGGGGGTTATTTGAGTTCAATGGCTTAATTGCTTTTTCCCAAATAGTTCAGTCAGTGGCTTATTTGTACTTTATCTCTATTCTAAATAATATAATCTGTCATAAGCATTGTTATATCTTTTTAATTTATATTTATTAGTTAAATGTGAACTTATCGACCACATCACAAATTGATCAAATAAAATAGTAATATTAAAGCAAAATGGAATAAGGGTCAAATAGGCCATCGAACTGCACAAGATAATGCAATTAGGCCACTGAACCTAAAAAATCAACAATCGGGTCCCTAAACTAACCAATTTCAAACAAATCTTCCAATTTGTAGGTTTCCAACAGGTTAACAGGTCATCCTCCCAAATTAATTATTTTTTAAAAAATAAAATTTAAAAATTAATTATTTAATTAATTAAAAAAAAAAAAAAACTGCCGGAGACGAAGAAACTTCTTCGTCTCCGGCCAGTTTCTTCGTCTCCCCGGCCGGAGACGAAGATTTCTTCGTCTCCGGCCATGGAGACGAAGAGTTTCTTCTTCTCCATGGCTGGAGACGAAGAGTTTCTTCGTCTCCGGCCGGGGAGACGAAGAAACTGGCCGGAGACGAAGAAGTTTCTTCGTCTCCGGCAGTTTTTTTTTTTTTTTAATTAATTAAATAATTAATTTTTAAATTTTATTTTTTTAAAAATAATTAATTTGGGAGGATGACCTGTTAACCTGTTGGAAACCTACAAATTGGAAGATTTGTTTGAAATTGGTTAGTTTAGGGACCCGATTGTTGATTTTTTAGGTTCAGTGGCTTAATTGCATTATCTTGTGCAGTTCGATGGCCTATTTGACCCTTATTCCTAATAATAATAATAAGTCAAATTGTTCGATCATTTTTGAACGTGTGATATAAATTGTACGTTGAACTGTACTACATGTGTTGAATGGTCTTGTTCGCCAAAAAAAGGATTTTTGGAAGTTGAATTGCAGTGTACGCATTGAATGGAATAAGTTAACGTACAAAATCAATTTTCAACGATAATATATACTGTTGGACGTACGGCACTATAAGAGCATCTACATCAGAGGAGAAATAGGGGAGAATTCACTACTTTTGAGGCCAAAATGCCATGGTGGCAGAGAGAGAATCAAGAGAGAGAAGGGGTGGGGAGCATATGCAAATGTTGGGATATTACTCTGCCCAAGAAAAATAATTAATGATGAAGGATAAAGAACCAATAGAGAAATGACATGCTTATTTTTTATATATATTTTTTTATAAAATCAGTTTTGATTTGTTTTTCCCTCCCCTCCCACATTATTCTCTTTCCTACTCACTCTTACATTCTCCCCCTAATAACCCCAACTGATAAGGATGCTCTAATAATATATTTATTTCAGCAACGTAACCTTATTATGCCCTCTAAACATGCATGCGTTTTATTTGAACCTCTAAATCACACACAATCGTACCGTTATTACTTCAATTAACGAGGATTCGAGTTTAATAATCATATTTTTTCAAAAGATTGAAACCCAGCCCTAAATTTAATAATAATATTAATTGTGATGGTTGCGTGCACGCGTAGCGGGGGGAGAATGGTATATATGTCCAGCTGGGTTTGGGTAATATATGACTTTTTAATTTTTTTTTGAAGAAGAAGGTAATATATGACTTCTATTCTTTAATTTATTCATTTCTGCCTACGTGGCTACGTCGCCGTATAGGAGATTAGACAAGGAAGTACTTGTTAAGCTTTTAGCATAAAATAACATGTAAGTGGTTATTTTGTGGTATAATATAAATATATGTGAGGTTTACTTTCAATTTTGTTCGGGTTAAAGTGAATTCGCGTTCTTCGTAGTTAGTGGCGGATCCAGAAAATTATGTGAGTGGGGGCATACTTAAAATGACTTTAGAATTGTCAATGACAAAATATCAAACATTTAATTATAATATGGTTGTGAAACAAATAATAATCAAATTAAAATAAGATTGTTATTTTATGGAAAACAAGGGAAGGAAAGATAGAATTTGGCTAGTTTTTGGTGTTGGGTTTTTGCAAGAGTCAAGCGATCACTCTTTCCTTAAAACCTTATTTGTCACCTGCCAAAAGTGCTAGGAGCTTCGTAGCCTAGGCTTCCCAAAATAAAACTTGCTTGTGATTCAATGTTTGAGTACCCAAACAAGAAATCCGGCGAACAAGGCAAGGTTTTGAACACAGTAGGCTTAGAAAGAGAAGGAGTAGAAGTAGAATTTTGAAGCTTGAAAAATTCAAAGTTTCGTGTAGAGTGCTTGTGCTCTTGTGTGTAAAAATCTGATTCTTGCTACCTTCTCTTATATAGGGATGAAGGAGTTAAATAGCTTTTAATATGGCAATTAAAACTGACTTTAAAGCTGACTTCCAACAGCTATAACAGCAGGTCACTACCTGGGAATTAAATTCAGAATTCAAAATTGGAGTTAATAGAATATTAATTCCGTAACAGATGAATTCAATCCCCATAACAGTCAGAACTTTCGGGTTCCAGACCGTTGACGTACATTGCTAAAGGTGGGATTCGAACACAAGGCTTGACTTGTGTTCTCCAAGGAATTGCAATTCTAATATAATTACACAAACACATTTTTGTATTTATATCACTTTTTTCATTCTCAATTCCAATAATTCTATTTCTCTCTACTAAATAACGTAATTTGAATTTCTACTTTATTCTTTTCTCACCAATTACAATTTTTTTTCTTCCTTAAATAATGTTACAGTTAAAGTAGATACTATATATATGATTATGATTTTTTCATTTTTGAATATACCATCAATAAACAATATATTTTTCCATTCTCCAACAGAAGAATATAATGTTAACAAAAATTGAGTTTGTGACCTTTTTTTTTAAAAAAAAATACTATTGACTCTATTACAATGTAGTATACGTTCATAACTACTTTCTCAATCTAATGGAGCATATAGAGTCAATGCAGTATCTGTTCATAGCTATTTTCTTGCTAATGGAGCACATAGAGTCAATATTTCCTTTTCTTGCTAATGGAGCACATAGAGTCAATATTTCCTCCACTAAGCTTAAAGCTCGAACCCACAACCTTTTATATAAGGGAGCAATTTGGTGCCATTGGATCACAAGGTCCTTAGCAGCTTGTGACATTTTAGTACAACAACAATATAAGTACTAATATATATATAAAAGAAAATATGGAGTATATAAATGATTCCAATAATTCGTTCCATGTTTAGGTAAAAATATAAAATACTCCTTCCGTAACAAATAGAATTGGCGCAACGGGTCCGTACGGGCTTAGCTCAATGGTTCAGTGGGCAATATTTGGGAGAAGAGACAAAGGTTTGAACCTCGGCGGCGGCAGTGTTAAAATTATATCCAAAGTGGACAGATTCCTTATGCGCATCGGCATTTGACCCTGTTCGCTGAATCATTGAGTCACCGTGATTTACATCATCGCAAATACTTTGTTGGACCGGGGTGTAAAGACCCCTTAGGGTTGAAGATTCAACTTTTTAGGAGAAGAAATGGCGCAACGGTTTGTGACGCAAAATATTCCTATGAGTAATTATTTTTTTTTTTGAAAATAAATAAATAAAATAATTACTCATACGAATATTTTGCGTCAGAATCCACGATTGCTACCAAATGTGTAAATACCCCTTTTTTAATAGTGACAATTCTCCTTTCAAAAAAATAGTGACAATTCTGAAAACGCAGTCTAACAATATAAAAGTAAGCACTTTTTAATATGAGGAATGTTGAAAACATCATATTACAAAAAATACTTTGATTACCAATACCGTAGTTGAAATCAGTCTTGTGGTCTAGCTGGCAAATAAATAACCACAAGAATGTAAATTAACCTAGGTTGGTTATACCTTTGATTTATGAAAACTCTAGTAATCGCGATTTTAGCGAGTAAAGAATCACAAATGAGATAAACTAACTTAAGTTGTCCATAGCCAATCAGTTCAAAGTTCAAACTAAGAAGACCAATACACAAGTAACTGTTTAACCAACTTGATCAACTTGGTTGGGGTTGTCTCCAGATTCCTCATAGTTGATCGATTCAAACCATAAAAGCCAATAAATAGCTCTCGCGAAAAGTCAAACTTAAAACTTTATAGTTATCAAACCAACTATCTAACGAACTTGAATGTAGAAAACATAATGAATGTTCAAAAGAAGACGAACAAATACCTGTAATCTCTTAACATGTCAGAGTGATCGAAAGGTTTGCTACTTAAACGAGTAATTCTACATGCACCCTCATTTTCTACTCCCAATGATATGTAGTTATGATTTGATTGGTTAACAAAAGAAAGTGAGTTATGATTTTTATTCACTCATTTTTTTTTTCATCCAATAAAATTTAAACACTTGGCAGGAATTTATACCCTATAAAATACATTTACCATTTTCTCTACTTAAACAATGAAGTTATATGGATTGGCATAAAGTTAAATAATATTATAATTATGATTAAATGAGTTTGAATTAAATAATTATAGATGTGAAGTTAGGCAAAGATGAGAGAAGGAAATTGTGCGGTCAGAAATGAATGGGAGATGGATTTGTTTATTCATCAAATTATCAAAATGGAAAGGCTGATGGCTGACACTACCACATTTGAGTTCCACTCCTGAGCTGAAGCCGACGCACATATTTATTTATTTATTATTTTTTAAAATAAATATTTATTTGTAAAACTTCATGACCTTATGAAAACGATGAGGACATCCTCACTAGTGTAAAGATTTTGAAGGGATTTTATTAAGAAAGAGAAAATAGGAGAAATGGATAAAAAAAAAAAAAGAAAGACAAAAAAAAAAAAAAAATTAAGGGGCGCTGTTTTTGCGCAATACGCAAGAGATGCGCAAATAAGAAAACAGATGAAACCTACATTACTGATAAAATTCTCATTTTACTGCAACAAACTCAACTCTCTCCCTCCTCTCTTCTTCACCTTGTCATTTTTTTCTTAAAACTTGTGCACAACCCCTTTATTGAGGTTGCTCTGATAACTTAAAGATTCTTGATGACCACTCAAATGGGAGATTTTCATTGGGTTTTTACTTTTTAATATATGTGGAAAAAAGAAAAACTTGTGTGGCAAATGAGTGTGAGAGCTTTAGAACATCACTATAATACCATTTTTTTTTTTTTTTGGGTGAAATAAGAGAGAGAAAGTGGGAAGAAAATGGCAACTACCATGTAGTGTGTTGACACTTCTGTTATTATTCTAAATAGGTGGTTACATGATCAAACTCCAATTATGGGACATTGATTCTTTGAGCTAAAAAAGATTGAGAAAGTACAGAACATACTACTATCTTGTAAAAAATCAAGAATGTTTCAGAAAATGAAGGGAAAAAAATGGCCTTCACAATGAAAAGCAAATTCAAAATGTTTTGAGGATCTCTTAATAGCCAGCTTTGTACACAGCTAATACTCATACACTATAGATATGTATTAGCTATACAACATATACACTATAGATATGCACCTTCTCATCATTCTTAAACCACAACACTGCATCTATCATTCTGCTGTGCAGCATATCTGTGCATATGGGAAGGAGCTACAACAATAATGTCTGAAATAATGTTAAGGCTTCAAAAGACGACAATGCATATATATCATGATACCTCGGAATGGGAATGATCACGCGATTGCAGTAGGCTATGAGTTCGTCCGTAGAATGAATATATCAACGCTCCAGCTGCCAACCATAGTAAAACATAAATCCAAGTCTCGGCCCTGTGTTTCAGATGAGATTATTATCAACATAAGTTCATTGAACGTACACAATGATACTGTATTAATGTGTGAGAAAGAGAGAGTAATGACCCGATGTTTATCAGCAAATATGTGTTCACGAGTATGCTGGCGATGGGGAGAAATGGAACGAATGGGCAGAGAAAACCTGTTACAAATAGTAAAAACAATCTTTGTTAATCGCAATATATTTCTAAGGAATTTTCTATGATACCGATCATACCCGATGCCAACACCACCCGGTACAGTGTATACCATACTTGGTTATATAAGGTACACATTAATACAAATATTCACCAATTATTTTAAGATTCTATAAAAGTGAGGTATGCCAAAATGATATTTGAACATATAATAGATTTATTTGAATTCATAATAAAAACTTTATAATTATACATAAGATAGTATATATTTTAGAAAGTTCAGTTGGGGCAAGTGCCACTACACCTCTGACAGTCTCAGAATAGATCTGGCTCAGAATAGATAACTTTGAATAAGATTTTATAACAATTATCGGCAAGGAAATATACTTTAAATATTGACAAATTCACCTTACCTCCTGATTTCTTGAATCTCCGCCTCAGATCAGCTTGATCTACACAGGCGAGGACTGTCGAGCAGCATAACACAATCATGCCACCAACTCCACAAACTAGAAAGCGGGGAATGCTGGAACAATTTACAAGTATAAGATTTATTGTTAAAAAATTAGAAAACTTCTGAAGATTATATCCAAGATTAGCAGAATTTTCAAGATTACACCCAGATCACCACCTGGAAAGACCCTCAGCTGAAGCAGCAGATACGAACAGAAGGATCCCTACGCATACTAGAGTGATAGCCCAAGCAGCAATTTTTCGTCTCCTGAGTTCATTGCAGGCATCTACACAAATTCACAAATCAAAAAAAATTCTTGAAATCCTTTTAAGAAGCAACCAAAACAAAGTTTCAAACACAAAGTCACAAACGTGTTCACAAACAGCCAAATAGTGATAGAGAGAAATATGCTAATAATACAAGAAATAAGTACAATATTATGAGGAAAATCTACAACCCCCTGTATTAGTAGGTATGGCATATAACCTATGGACATTAAAAAAATGGCAGATTCATGATTTCACATTCTTCCTTCTAATATTGCATGATAGTTTGTCATGCTAACGCCATATGGAGGGAAAGAAAGAATACATGTACATAAGCAAAAAATAATGGCTTGAGCAAATGTATTGGCACAAGGCCACAACTTATAGAAGCAACCAGTTGATTGTGTACAAGTGCACGAGTCAATAACAATAGAGATACCTTGGGTTGTCTCTTTTGGAAGAAGAGGACATTCAACCACAGGGTGAAGATGTTCACTGTTACTATAAGGCATGCTTATGGATTTAGTGTTTTCATCCCCAATTCGCAGAGCTTTACTATGTTGTGTGAATGATGCAGGAGTTATGGATGGCTGGAGCAATGATGGGAAAGAGAACTCATCTGGAGGAACGTATCTGACTACCAATACAGAAATAGCAACAGTAGTGAATGCAAGTAATGTTCCCACACTAACCTGCATAAAAGAGAAAACACTTTCCAATTTGCTCTTAAATGATTTAAAACATTATATTTTCTTGGACTACTGAGGTTCCCCATTCCAACACTTACCATTCCTGCCAATTGTGAAACGTCCATGAAGAAGGCCAGTGCTGCAATAAAAATCCCAGTTGCTAAGGTACCCTTAACAGGAACTTGAGTGTGCTTACTAATGTCAGAAAAGAAGGATGGCAGTAATCCATCCCTACCCATCGCCATCAGTATTCGAGGCTACTTATCATTCAGACAAAAGAAAAATTCAAAATATTCAGGAGCAGGAAATTCAGTAGCAAAGATAATGACACCAATGGCGATGAGATAATAATAATAGAAAATAATAAATAAATAAAAAGAACTGGACACGCACATTAGTTAAAGAAAACTTTATTGGTCAAATATATTGCTAAAAGTTCCTATAGAGGGAGATAAACCAGTTACCAGAATCTATAATGATAAAAATTCTAATATCAGTGACTGGTGTATATTTTTATCAAACATAACTCCCAGCAGTTTCTGTTTTTTTTTTTTTTTTTTTTAAAATGTTTTTTCTATATTTCTTGAACAAAACATCAAATAGCTGACACCTATATACTCTGTGATTGGAAAAAAGACTTTTTCCATATAAGAAAGCAACAATGATAATATCCCTTGCATGGAAAATTGAATCAAAATAAAAAATCACAAAAAGACAAATATGTTTCAAGTTTATGATAATATAGTATGCGCTCACAGCAAAGAGCCACTTAGTACCTGTGGAATAATTGCACCGATTAAACTTGCACAAAGAGCAGTCACTGCTCCAGTTGTAATTATGTAACTACAACAAAAAGAAGAACAAAAAAAATAAAAGATGAATCTAGACTGAAAAAGAATCTTCACATAGCGAATTATTAAATCACATCTTGCTGAAAAGTACTAATCTTACACAGCCCAATTCATGCCATAGCTAGCAAAAGCAGAGGAAACCGGTGTGTCTGGATCTAGAGCATAATATGGTACTAATCCAACAATCACAGCTGATACAAGCACATATAATATAGTACATATAGCCAATGAGGCCCCTATACCAAGAGGCATATCACGTGAAGGGTTCTTCACCTGTCCTGCCCAAGAGAACCGAGTGAGATAGATAGCCATATGTGGGTTTTGGGGTAATGGGAGAGGTGGGGGGGGGGGGGGGGCATGGTTCATGAATGCATATGAAGCAATGGAGACCAAAACTTCAAGTAATCTCAAAGCAGTAGTGAGGAGAGAGACACACATAAAGTTATTAAATGTGGACAAATTACAAATGTTAAGGCTTCCAAGGACAACTGATAAAATTTTCCAAGGAGCAGTTTCCTTCATGTGGAATCTATTTCGGCATGGCATCATGTCATACACAAAATGTTAACTGGTTTTCATTTTACTTTTTTTTTTTTTTTTTTTTTTTTTTTTTTTTTTTTTTTTGTAATTACAGACAAATACTCCATAATGCTAATGGCAATTTGTCTTTTTAGTGGAGGTCAAACCAGTTGGGCTAGAAAATATGGAAAAAATACTCTACAGAAGATAATCAGTTTTAGAACATTGTCTGATAGCAAATGTGATTAAGAGATGGTAACTAATTGAGTATGTATTATTTAATATATACAGCATCTGCATTTTAATCAGAACTCAGAAGCATGAATTTATATGGAGGATTATAAATGAATAATTTCTGACTTGAAAGCAATACCTCCTCAGAAGTGCTGGCAACAATATCAAAACCGATGTAGGAAAAGAACACTGTAGCAGAGCCTGCAAGCAACCCATTTACTCCAAATGGAAAATACCTGGAAACTCAAAATTTTGAATAAGTTTGTTTTCTATGGTATGTAACATTTTATGGAAATGGAAACAGAAGGTACCATTACCCGCTCGGAAGTTCATAACCAACCCATCCAGTCTTGAAACCCAGGTATGCACCAGCAATGACAATGAATATCAAAGCAAAGATATTTATTGTTGTAATAATGGTCTGTGCAAGAGAGCTCTGCAAATAGGTTACAAATGAATGCAAATTAATAGTATGCAACCACATGAAGGGAATCCATAAGGATGAAATTTTCCATGAGATTAAAGATCACCTCCTTGATTCCAGTGCAGAGGAGGCCAGTGATAATGAGAACCAAAACTGCTGCACCAGGATCTACTAAGATGCCCAAAATAGTTGGACGACCAAAAATTGCAGGAAGTTTGTCTTCACCTCCAAAATACATGGCCTGCAAATTGCAATGGTGCTTAATATGGCATCTTTTGAAATTTTCCTGTATGACAGTTTTTGTCACTGGATATGACCTCGGAGAAAGGTAACAATACCCTTCCAATCCAATTATAGAATGGATAAAGAGTAAGAAAGATTACATTGGAAACTTTAACTGCACTCAGTGTTGACTTCAATTAACCTAAGAGGCAGTGAAGTAAAATTCAGAATTTAAGCTTAGACCTCTACAAATCACAATCACATATTTAAGACATATATAATTACAAGCAAACATGATTCTAGGACTAGGATTGTCAAGAATAGATAAAGCCAGAACTCATAAGCAGCATCCTATCTTTTTTTCGGACACATTTCAGTGAAATAAGTTCTTTAAAGTCCAATCTTATCAGTGAGATGGAACACCATGAATGGGAAAACATAATGTTCAAGGAATAAAAAATAAAAATATTTTTTTTTTAAAAGAAACATAATAAGAAAATTAAGAAACTCCAACTCACCAAATTTGGAGATATGCCACGAGCAGCAGCTGCACCACCAAGAGTGTACTCAAGTATCATAGCCCACCCAATTAACCATGCGACCCTATAGAAAAATTAAAGTGACTTCACAAACTGATTAAAAACTTATTGGCCATATGGAAAAACATAGAAAACTTAAAGAATCTCTTAGCTTTCCATGGAAAATCCATGTTCTCTCAACACCATAATATATCTTGAAAATAAGCAAAGATTTTAGAAAGAGAGACTAGCCGAGAACATTGAAGAAATTCCTATTTACCCTTCTCCTATGCAGACATATGAGAAATGATATGCACTGCCAGCAGATGGACAACGGCATGCAAGCTCTGCATAGCAAAAAGCAGAAAGAGCAGCTGCTATTCCACCTATAAAGAAAGAAATAGCAAGGGAAGGCCCTGTGTGCTCTCTAGCCACTGTTCCAACAAGAATATAAACCCCAGCACCTATGGTTGCTCCAACACCTGATCAGAAGAAAGTCAGGGACATCAAATATCAGTTTTTGCTTGAACATCAAATTTTAATCTTATTAAAAGGTTAGAAACAGTGCGCAAAGACTCTGAACCATACAGAACCTAGGCTAGTAAAATGCCCCAAGGCATTGCCTGTCTTTCAACTTTCAAGAGGTTAAATCTAAGGTTTGAAACCATGACTATAAAAGTGATCACTTCCCCAATACTCCAAAATCAACCTCTAACTTTCTTTCTTATAACATGATAAGTATATTATCAAAGCTCTGAGTTGAATGATTGTCTTCTATTGAATTTAATATGCAAAAAAAAGAACACATATACCCAAACGATAGTGCAAGAATGAGATTTCTGCATCTCTGCCTGTTAGAAAAACTGGAACTAGTTAATGCGACAACCGTAAGGCTTAAATAAACAGATGTTTTCCCCAGCAAATAACACAAAACAATTCTACTTACAGTTTTAGTATAGAAAAACAACACAATCTTGACAATGGCAGCATGGAATTGGGATGACATGAACTTTAAACTAATAACTATGGACCAGACGGGATTCAAATGAAGTCTGATTGATACACTTTAATACTAATTTACAAAGTGTTATTATTGATCAAAACGTATTTACAAAGTACAGGAAACGACATAAATTAGTATTCTAAAGCTGATAAAATACAGTCCAAATAGCAACAAAAACACTAGCATGAGAATTGAAATACAAAATTAGACGCAGCTCCTATCTAATGGAACTGAAGAAACTTGCAGAATTTAACACAAATGGAATTTGGAACCCCAAATCATTCCCGCAATTAACTAAAAGCTAGAGCACTAACTAGTAACTACAGCTTAAGCTGTAAAGCAATTCACTAGATTGTTTACCCATGGCGATGAGGTCGACGACAGAGAGCTTTCGAGCTAAGCGCGGATGTCCTCCATCGTCCCGGCCTCGAGTTGCCGCGGAGTCAACTGACTTTCTCCGTACCAAACATCGGAAACCGACAGAAGAAACCCTGCCGTTATCCATGCCAACCGCCCGGCTCGCCATCTTTGCAATCAAGCTTCTTCAGATAAAGATGAAAAGCGAAACGGATCAGCTGATTGACTGGGTTCCACGATTCCATCAGGATATGAATAAAATAAATTTTTTAAGATAATGATGGAGCTTCCGTGTTTGGTTCAATGAATTTGGACGTTAGCGTCTCTCATCATTGAATATTTGAATTTGTTTCATTGTTATGTAATGATTTCTTAATAATCAGTATAAAACTGCAGTAATAGTTTTGATGGTTTTTCGAAGCAAGTAGGAACAAAGTATTAATTGGGTGATTAGGTTTTTATTAGGTACAAATTTAGTCCCAATTAATGATCTTAAGCTCGTCTGTTAGTTTTGTTGGAACATACTCAAATATGTTACGAGTGATAAATTGGATAATGTGTTAATTTTAATGAATTTTTAACACCAAATTAATTAGAATTCTTAATTGCAAGTTTGCAACTATGAACATTTTGTAATTTTAATTAGGAAAAATATCACTTTTTCCCCTGAGTTATATACTTATAGTATTTTTTCTCTTAAATTATTCAAGTAACAATTTTTCTCCTTGAAATGTTAAATTGACATATTTACTCTTAAAATAAATATTTCGAAGGTTGTGAGTTCGAGCCTCAGTGGAGGTGTTATTAGCTCTTTGAGTTTCAGTAGGTTGAGAAGGTATATGAACAGATACTACATTGTAATAGAGCTAGTAGCATTCAAAAAATATTTCATTTATTTTTCATCTCCAACAAATTATAACCATGATTTGGTTCAAACAGAATAGATACTATAGTAACCAAACCGAAATATTCCGATTACAATTTAGAACCGAAATACAATATTTAGAGTTTATTAAAATCGCGAATCGGAACGGTCGATTCATGTTCCGAACTGAAAAAATATAATACATTTATTGTTGAATTTAGATTATTTTAAAAATAAAAAATAAAATTTTAGAATAAAGTTTGAATCGGCAGTTCAAACTAGATCCGGAACTGTGAACCGGCGGTTCAAAATCAAAATCAAATCGCGGTCATATATACTTATATGTGAGAATCAGAATAAATGTAAAAAAGAACATACACTATTTGTAAATATTATAACTCTAATTTTAAGCTAACGCTAGTATTTGTTCTAATTCAAACCGCCGATTCACGGTTTAGGATCCATTTTTTTTCGATTCATGATATTAATAAATTAAAATCCAAATATTGGGTTATGAATCTGAATCATAACCGAAAACTTTCAATTCGATTGCTATAGTGTCTGGTTCAGTTCGAACCGAACCGTGGTCATCTAGACCATACGTATAAATAATAATTTGTTGATCTCAAAGTGAGGGGGCCGGGGTCTAGCTTCTATGGTTCGGTTGAGTTACCATGATTTACATCCTCCCAGATACTTTGTTGGGCCGGGGTGTGGGGCCTTTAGGGTTGGGGACTCAACCTTTTTGGGAAGAATAATTTGTTTGAGAAGAAAAATAAATTAAATGTTTACTTTAAGGGTAGAAATGTCAATTTAATATATCAAGGGGAAAATCGTCACTTTTAGAATAATTGAAGGGGCTAATGTGCTTATATGAACAATTTAGGAAAAACATGTGTTATAAACTTATAATTCAGGAAAAAAGTGACATTTTTCTTTTTTAATTAATTAATTTATTGTCATTTATATTTTTAAATCTTTCTTTTTGAGTACTACTGATTCTATTACATTGTAGTATTTGTTCATCTATACTTTCTTAAACTATTGAAACACAAAGAGTCAACATCGACTCCACTGCGGCTCAATCTTATGACCTCCCATATGGAAGAGTCACTACATGTCATCTGAAACATTTGTATGAGTTTATTTTATAAATAAATTGACCTGGAATGCTCCCCCCCCCCCCCCCACCCCACCCCCACCCCCCTAGAAAAAAACCTTGATTATAATTAATTGAGGGGGCCAATCTTCGACTATGATTTAATTTAATTTCACACATTTTGGAGATTAGTGAAGAAAATAAATCGTGGGATGCATCTCAATTGATCTACAAAAACCCTTAAATCTTCTTGCCTTAACTGGCCTACAACCCCCCCCCCCCCCCCCCCCCCCCCTCACACACAAAAAGAACCCCTTTTTTCTTCCTTTGTGTTCTTTGGTATGATACAAACTTTACAGTATACGACTGCTAGCAAAATAAAGCTTATGAAATTATCTGTAGTTGATTAATTGACTTATAAAAGATATAAATAGTGTGATGTGTCTCAATTGACCTACAAGTCCTCAAACCTTCTTGCCTTAACTAGCCTTCAACTCCCCTCCCTCCCCCTCCCCCCCCCCACCCACACACACAAACCCCCCCCCCCCCCCCCCTTTTTTTTTTTTTTTTTCTTTAGTTTGATTCGAACTCTACAGTCTACACTATGTGACTGTTAGCAAAGTAAAACTTATGAAACTATTTTTGATCGGTTGACTAGTGGAGGAGATAAATTGCGAGAATTATGTCTTGATTGACCACCTTATTGCTAGCAAAGTAAAGTTTATGAAACTATTTTTGATTGGTTAATTAGTAGAGGAGATAAATCGTGGGATATGCATGTGTCAATTGATCTACGCCTGAAACCTTCTTGCTTTAACTGGCCTGCAACTCCCCCATCATTATTATTATTATTATTATTATTATTATTATTATTATTGGTTCTTTAGTATGATTCGAACTCTACACTTGCCTGTTAGCACACTAAAGTTTATGAAACTATTTTTGATTGGTTGACTAATTGAATTGCGAACCAGAAGCAATATCGAATCATGATTAAGTTAAGATTTTGGCTCTGTTTGGCAAACCTAGCTGAAAAGCTATAAGCTAGGAGCTGAAAACTGAAAAGCTATAAGCTCGGAGCTGAAAACTGAAGAGCTGTTAAGCTGGCTGTTATGATTGAAAGTGTTTGGTAAAATTAACTTTTTGATAAGCTGATAAATGTAAAAAGACTAAAAATGACATCTTTATAAAATTTAATTTTTTTTTGAATGCTACTAGCTCTATTACATTGTAGTATCTGTTCATATACTTTCTCAACCTACTGAAACACAAAGAGCTAATAACGCCTCCACTGAAGCTCGAACTCATAACCTTCCAAATGGAAGTCCAACCCGGATACCATTGGACCACATAGTCCTGGTTTATAAAATTTAAATTAGTTTGTTTACATATTAAAATTTAACATTTTGTCTTTTAAAAAAAAACATTTTGAAATAAAACTATTAGCATAATCATGATCTAGCATCTCATAATGAAGTAGCAATATTGTTGCAAATCTAATAATAATAATAATAATATTAATATTAGTATTTGCGGTGAAAGTTGCGGATAAATTAAAGGAGAAGAGAAAATGGTTTTAATTGAGATGGGTAAATAATGTCATTTTTTAAAAATAATAAGGATAAAGATGAAAAAAAAGTTAGGAAGCTAGGAGCTTATTTTGGGAACATTACCAAACAAAGCTTATAGTTTATTAGTATCTTAAAATAAGCTATAAACTCCTAAATAAGCTCTCTCAAACAGAGCCTTTATAATATTTAACTCTCAAATTACTTGTCTAAATACTTCTTATGTAATCAAATCAACTCTCTTAGTACATGCAAGCACCGTGTAATGAACATTAAAAAGTTATGAAATGTATTCTTATGTAAAATAAACCAAAGCATTTGCATCATTGTATTTTCTTTAATTTTGATCGATAGTCTATTTTAACATCAACTAGGGAAGTTGTACTTGATATTAAATGATCCGTTTCTAATTATTGTATACTTTTTATTGAGTTATTCCATTTTTAATCATAGATTTATGTGACAGTTCATTTTTAATCATGTTTATCAGAACATACACATTTAGTCCTAATATTATTGTGATATGACTATTTTTTATTATTCGTCAACAAAATGTTGAAATGTTGTTAAATACAAAGGCATTTCGATCATTTTTATACAAAGTGAGTTGACCATGTTATATTTTTATGTTTATTTTATTAAAAAATTCGTAATTAAAGATCGAAATGACTTTGTATTTAATGGTATTAAAACTGTTTTGTGGATAGAGGACTAAAAATGTTCATGCCACAATAATACCATGACCAAATGTTGATAAAAAATGACTAAAAGTGACCACCTATAAATCTAGGACCAAAATGGAAATAACTTTTTTTTTTTTAATTCCACATAAAAGTCTTACTATTTTGTCAATTAAATTTAATAATTTATGATAACGTAATTACAAAAAATATGTAGCTTTCTTATAAAAATTAGTTAACATATTTGATATTTCCTAAAAACATAACAATTAAATTTTATGCATTTTTACTCGTTTGGGGAAAAGATTTAAGAATCCACTGCCTCTAGACTACAATACGTTTTTCACCATTCAAGAAATAACTCTTTAAAATCAAAACATATGCCAAATGACACAAAACTAATAATAAATTTATCACCCTTTAAATTATCAAAAAATTTTAAATTGACAAATTATATTGGGGATAGTTCATATATAATGTATATCACTGATAAAAGTTTATTTTTATGTAGTATATGCTAAAAATAAATTTACAGTACACTAAAAATAAATTTATAATACATTGAAAATGAACATTTAGTATATTAACAATGAACATGTATGCCAACGGTCTATCTTGTAACGTGAACCATGGTACATGATATAATAATTGGTTTAAACTTTTTTACTTTTCAAATCATCTCTGAATGGAGTTATAATCTCAACATCGACGGTACCCTAGCTTATTAGTTTTGAGTGCAATAAAAAAAATATTACTTTATTCAATTAATCATATTCATATAGAAGTCAATAAATGTGAAAATTGAACGGCGTGAAATTATTTTTCTCTTTACGTGTATGATATTTTTCGAATAATTTACAACTACACGTCTACACCTCTTTGCTTATTTTATTGGTTTGAAATGATCTTGACTTTATTTTTTTTTTCTCTAAAATCCAACCTACAACATTTTTAAGCTCATGACTTTAGATATTTATTAATGTACATACAACCCTCAAATATAAACCACATATATAAAGAATTAAATAACAATAAATAAAACAAAACAAAACCAGCTCACCCAAAGTAGATCGGGTTGATCTGACGGTCCTTATGTTGCCCCGATCCAAGTGGATAAAAATTCACCGCCAACACTACGAGTAAGTAGCAAGTATTTACTATACCAACTGGCTGCTGCGAAATAATAAAACGAACAGAAAAAAAAGGGAAAAAGAAAAAGAAAAAGAGGTAGTCACGTGATCAAGGGGAGGCGAGTGAAGCAATTCAACTTTCATCGGACATGGGTTGCCCATGTTGACTTTCTTACGCCGCTGCACAAATATCTATTTTTCTAAGTCTGAAAAAAAGTGGTTGAGGGAATATAATGAAATACAACTCTCGTACTAAAAAAAAGTTTATAAGTTTAATTTTTATTTTAATTGAAAATATTTATAAGTTTAATTTTTATAAATATTTTTTTGATTAAATTTGTTACACGTGACGATTTTAATATAATTTATCTCTCTTATTTGATTTGTAAAGTATTGAATAGAACGAACATAATTTACTTAGTGTAAACTCTTGAATAGTGATTATAAATTTTCTTAATTTATCACACAAATATCCACTCTCCAACTTTTTAGATCACATACTAATTAATCTTAAATTACTTAAAATTTAACATTATTATTCAATAATATTATAATTATTTATGATAATATATACTCCGTCTGTGTGTGTAATACTTTAATTTTGAGAGTTTTTCAATGCCATCTTTTAAAATTAAAAGATTCAATTTAATACTACTATCTAGCTAGCTTGTAAATAAATATTCACTAGTACGAATAATTTATTGATCAATTTTTTTTCACATAATTAAGTTTTTTTTTTCAAATGAATCTAAAAATGAAAAATATCATACACGTAAAGGGAAATAATAACCTATATTTTATTTTCCTCAGATTTAATTTTTGTTTTAATTAAACCCCTAAACCACACTTTCTTTTAAGGAGTATCCCAACCACCTTTTAAAATTACTAAGTATACACTCTGAGATAATAACTACCGAATTCTCTAATCATCAACAAGCATAAAATTTTTCACGAAGTTAGTTTATCATCAGTTAATTTTGGCTTATTTGACCATTATTAGCGCTTTGACAATCAATATAAGTGTTTTGTAACAGTTTATTGCTCCAAAACGTTAAAATTAAAAAGGTGGCTCAAAATAACTTTTTTGCCAAAGTCGTTTTACATTAATCAGCTACCAGCACAGCTAATTTACCAAACATTTTTTTTTTTTATAATCAGCTGATACTATCAACTAGTCAACCCAGTAGCACAATCGCCTAACAGCTATTTATCCAATATCCCATATATTAATTTAAAATCTTAAATGAAAAATCTCTAATAATGTTAAGTTGATTACGTGAGTGTAAAGAGGTACCCGGATCGGAGGTAGTAGAGTGGCAGCAGTAATGGTTGAAGATGAGTCATACCCCTCAATCAATAAAAGCCACCCGGCCTGCAGCCTGCGTTATTATCAATTATCACCTCCCTTTTATTTAAAGAACCCACATTTCTAAGTTCACGTCGCTATATATACCAAGCAAAACCCCTTCTTATTACGACTCCCACACCATATATACACCAGAAGTAGCAAGCAAAGCAAAACCCAATAATAATCCGGCCTTAATTTCTCCGGCCTCCCTCTTCTCTTCTCTCGCGGCAGCCATGGGAAGACCTCCCTGCTGCGACAAGATTGGCATCAAGAAAGGCCCATGGACTCCCGAAGAAGACATCATCTTAGTCTCTTACATCCAGGAACACGGCCCCGGCAACTGGCGATCTGTTCCCACCAACACAGGTTATTCATTCATTCATTGTGTGTTAAGTTCTCTAGCTGTTCTGCAGATTCATGCAGACCAACAACGTTTGTGGGTTGGATCTGGCTAAGGTTTTATTTCTTGGGTGTCGTACTGTGATGGGGTTTTTTTTTTTTTAATTTTTTTATTTATTTATTTATTTTTTTTTATGGTGTTTGGTGGGGGAAATAATTGAGATTTGTACGTATGAACTTAGGGCTGTTGAGGTGCAGCAAGAGTTGCAGACTGAGGTGGACGAATTATCTGAGGCCTGGGATCAAAAGAGGCAACTTTACCCCACATGAAGAAGGGATGATCATCCATCTCCAAGCCTTATTGGGTAACAAGTAATGTTTGTTCATATCCTAATAATAGTCATCTTTTTGTGGCTTTTACCATATTTCTTTGGTTTTTGAGTGACGAGGAAATCTATAGTTACTTGAGAGTGAGTATGTATTGGGTAAACTTTAATTTGTATTGTGATTCTAACTAATAAAGGACTACAAGAAGGTAAATTAACTCAGGAAACCGACTGGCACTACTTGAGAGTGTGCATGGGATAAACCCTCCCTCGTGATCTTAGCTGGCAAAGTACCACAAGAAGGTAAACCAGTCTAAAAAATTTGCTACCACCATTTAAGGGTATTTAGGGGTAAACTTCACCTTGTGACCTTAGCCGGAAATAAACCAGTCTAGGAAACCTACAACTACCATTTAAGGTTGTGCAGTGGGTAAACTCAGTCTTGTAACCTTAGTTAATAAAAGACCACAAAAAGATAAACCAACCTAGTTGCCAATAGTTGATCAATTCAAACCAAGAAAGGTAATAGGCCTGGTTGTATTAGAAGTTGTAACCAAACTAACAAGCTAACCAAGTTAGTTGGTTGCCAATTCTACCAGATTTCTTGTATTGTCGGGTACTATGTAAGGTATTGCAGGCTATAGATACATAGATTTGACAGTGTTATGTCATGTATAGGTGGGCAGCCATAGCTTCATACCTTCCACAAAGGACAGACAACGACATCAAGAACTACTGGAACACCCATCTGAAGAAGAAGCTGAAGAAGTTGCAGTCTCCAGGTTCCGAAAACAACGCGCAGATGGGATCAGAGAATTCCCCGACCAGCGCCACATCGTACCACCATCACCATCATCTTGTCTCCAAGAACAGCTTCACCGACAGGCCACAGATCGCCACTTCTTCATCGTCTCTCTACGCCTCGAGCGCGGAGAACATTTCCAGGCTGCTGGAGGGGTGGATGAGAGCTTCATCCTCGTCTTCTTCATCCAAGGGGTTGACGACGGCGACCTCCCACGGCGGCGGCCGGGAGGAGGAGGAGGAAGAAGACGACCAGAACCGCCCGGAGGCGGCGGCGGGCGGCGGATTAGCGGGGAGCAACGACGACAACAATGGGGTGATCCCGAAGGAGGAGTATTTGGATTCTATTCTGACGTTTGGGAGCTTGATGAATGGGATGGAGAGTGGGAATAATAAGCAGAATGTGCAGGAAGGTAATGATAATGATAACCCTCCGCCATTATCGTTTCTTGAGAAATGGCTGTTGGATGAAAGTGCAGCGCAGGTTGAAGAAGAAGAAGATGGAGAGGATCAAGTTGCAGTCATGGAGCTTCCAACAATCTTTTCATGACAATAAAATCAATACTGTTTCATCATCATCACCCCCGACTTGGTAACCCTAGTCAAGAAACCCGACCTGGTAATCCTAGTCGGAAAACCCGACCTGATAACCCTAGTCGGAAAACCTGACTTGGTAACCCTAGTCGGCAAAAGACCCTACTCATCATCATCATCATTTTTCTTTGTCTTTTATAACTGTGAACTAAATGTTGACTTTAATTGCTTGTCTTTCTAGTTGTTTTGTTAGAGATTCTGAAAAAAATGGCAGAATCTCTTCTCTTTACTTCTCTTTATTACTGTAATTTCTTAGATAAAAATCGAGAATCTGGTGCGATTATATTTCAAGTAGACATGCTATTTAAAAAAGAGCATAGTTTACCATCAAATTGTACTATGAACTCTAGTGGATGTAATTTAATTTCTACAATAAAAGTTGCGTTTTGATTCTCTTAATATATTATAAGTACATTCATATATTATTATCACATATAATTGATCTAGCTAGCTAGACTATGCCCTATACTAGATGAATTATTGTATGTACTATGTACAATGTTGGGGTATATATTATTGGAAATTAAATGAAGAGTAAATGTTTGATGTAGTATTATATATAGTGCATAATCTAGTACATTATATTATTAGTGAACTATAAGTTGCCACCTTATTGAAAAGTCAAGTTAAATAAATGTTTCATCAATTTTGGTTTTTTTTTTTTTTTTTTTTTTTTTTTTAATAATAATGTGTATACGATTCTTAGCTGTTGTATTATCTTGTGTATATATGTGGTTATTGCATCACATCAACCACTACTTTATAAATTAAAATGAGAGTTTTATCTAACCAACACTTTATTGATTGAGTTCGTCGCACAATGTCTTCTTAGTGCAATTTATTTTTTAGTGTAATTTGTGCATTATTATACATAAGTTAAGTTTACTTAGTGTATACCCTCTAATAGTAAATACGGGTTTGCTTAATCGTCTAAAAAATTGAAGCTTTAAAGTTGTTCTAGTTGCCAAAATATTCTATTGGAATATAATAATATAATTATACCTTTTACTCTCTACTGAATGTACATTATCTATATAAAATAATGTACTTTTAGTACTCAAATAATATACTTTATGTATAGAAATAATGTACTTTTAATATGTTAAAAATGTACATTTTATTTATGATCCACATAATTGTATGGACCATGATCCATGTAATAATATATGTTTGTTATACATTCTGCGTAGCATATAAATGCCCAAATTTAATAACACTATTAGACACAAACAAATTTTCAACTCACAATTTATGCAACGTACGTTAGTCTATTAACCCAAAAAAAGGGTTGCAATTTTTTTTTCTTTCTTTATTTTTCTCAAATAAATTAATGTATGTGACAAGCTAAGATTTTTTTTTTTTTTTTTTATTATTTTAACGATCACTATATATACTATATATAAAATTTAATTTTTTAATGTTTGCATTGCATGATGGGGGAAGAAAAATTAAATTTGCACCGTGTTTGAGCAGAGCTATTACATTATGAATCACCGATATAATAGAAAGAATAATTATGAGGAAAATAAAGAGTAGAGATGGTGACACTACTCCTATACTAGCATTGAATGAATTGAAAGCTACCATTTAATGAGGACCCCAAATGATATGATCAATTTCGCATACATGTTAGTAATAATGCAATAATTTTGCCCTGCCCCCTACTCCATGCTGCCGTACCTTCCTAACGTAGTCATAGAGTTTTACAACTACACTCAATAATAATTTGTACTAGTATTCCAGCTTCCTCAAACTAATCATAAACCCATCCACAAGACTCTGTCTCTAGAACTAACCACTACAAAGATAAATAGTGAGTTGCGCAATCAATTACGTGTAATCAGACCCTTGCGCAATCAATTACGTGTAATCAGACCCTTGCGCAATCAATTACTTGTAATCAGACCCTAGTCTTCAATCAATTACGTGTAATCAGACCCTAGTCTTCATGTACGCAAGTCTTCATGTGCGCACAAGGAATGAGGAATCTACATCTTCTATCATCCTAAACGTGAGACTCAAAGTTGCACTCCACATTGTCGCATTTAGTTTTACCACTCTCATCCTAAACGTGAGACTCAAAGTTGCACTCCACATTGTCGCATTTAGTTTTACCACTCTCACTCAAGCTAAGTCTCGAACTAGATAGACCCTAACTATATGAAACACTTTTAGGTGGCACCTTACTCTCACTCAAGCTAAGTCTCGAACTAAATAGACCCTAACTATATGAAACACTTTTAGGTGGCACCTTTAAGCCCGTACCATCCTCAGACTAATCTCCGTTCGCACTAATTAAGGGGCACCTTTAAGCTCGTATGTACCAAACAGGCCCTAACTATAGGACTATAGGTGACACCTTTAAGCCCGCTCGTATGTACCAGACAGGCCCTAACTATAGGACTATAGGTGACACCTTTAAGCCCGTACCATACTCAGACTACTAGACATGCCCTAATTATAGGAGGCACCTTTAGGCCCATACCATCCTCAGACTAATCTCCGTTCGCACTGATTAAGGGGCAAAGTGCTGGACAAATTGATTTTTCCATACGAGACGGGGTTCGAACTCCCGACCTCTCTTAAGGGACGAGAGTGCACAGCCACCCACGCCAACCAAAATGGTTAAAAAACTTGTTAGCTTTTATAAGTCAAGAACCAAATTTTATACCAGATTTAGTACTAGTCTATGGCTCTATATGCACACTAAAAGTGACAACATTTTAAAATTAGGTGTTGAATTTAGTCAATTTTAAAGTCAACAACTAAGATTTTTTTTTTTTTTTTTAAACGAACCTAATAAAGGTTAAACTAGCAAAGACACAACTTTTTTTTTTTTTTTTCAAAAAAAAAAAAACTTATACTTGCATATAGTAGCAGTCAAAACGACACTTCTCAATGGCATGATGCTAAATTCAGTTCGGCCCTCCAAACCTTTGTTGAGCAACTTATAACACTGTAACTCAATCGCGTTATTAGTGTGGTTAGAGATAATATTGAGATGGATATAGGTAGGATTTAGGAAGCATGTTAGGAAGGGAATTGAAGGTGAGTAAGAAAGAGTAGTGTCACGAAATTCTTGCTACCGTTTATGGTAAATGCCTTAGTCTCACAAGAAATAAATTAAAGAGGGAAACATGTGATGATAGATCAGCTACGTGCAGTGCCCTTTCCGTTGTGTATATAATTGAGAGGTCATATTCATGTAAGATCCATAAATCAATATAATGGTGCAATATATATGACTATGGAAACTTTAACGTGGCATTAAATTAAAGCTTCAAGTAAATTAAAAAGTGCATTAATGAAAACACCACCCCATTGAGACGACTTGAGAGTAATTCCGGGTAGGTCAAATAATTCTCGACTTTATATAATATGTTTAAGTAACTCAAATCGTTTTCACTTTAGATAACACTTATCGGTTAAGTGAAATGATTGATGAGTTCAAACTTTGTGGAAAAAATAAAAACTTCTGAACGGATGTAGTCTTTTTGACTATTTTGGGGATCTGAAATCCATAACCAAAAAATAGCAGAATTTTGACGTACCAAAGTACGCTGTTAACATGCTAAATTTTGTTAGAAGACCATTAGTGATGAAATTTTCGACGTCTGAAATTATTGGTAAAATTAACATCGCTCGTTAAATCAAAAATCAAAATAATGATGAGTTTTTTAATTTGTTTTTTTTTTTAAAAAAAAAAAAATTAAAATCAATTTTTTAATTAGATGTACCGGTATGTTAGTAGGTAAATTGGAAAGTTATACTACATTGGAAATTCGTTGAGAATTTATAAGAGATTTGTTATAGAATAGAGTACTTTAGAAATCACGTTCGAAATTTGCTATTATTTGATTATTATGATCTTTAATTTGCTATTACTAATTATTCGTTGAAAGTGATTGACAACATCAATTACCGACAAAACTTGTCAAAAAATATTATCACAATTAAGTTAATAAACATGCTCACAAAGTTTTGACTATCAAACTAGTGAACTCTCTTAGATAGGGTTGGATCAGATGGGATCATTTTTGAGAAGAAAAAAAAGAAGATGAAAATGAATATGATAAAAATGTACAACAATACAACATCAACAACAGTGCTTTAATTGATTTAGAGGCGGGCACCATCTTATTAAATAACTACGTACGATTATGCCATTATGGGGTGTGGTTAGGTTGCTAACTTTTAATTATACTTATTAGTCAAGCTAGTGGGAGAAGTAATTAATGCATATAAATTATTTGATGCAATTTTAAAAATAATTTTTTTTCCAAGAGTGTTTTTGAAATATTTAATGATGTACATAAATGCTTAGTGAATGTCAACGTTTGTAGCCTTGTAGGTAACGTTATTGTTTATCAATGTTTAAGTCTTGATTTCGACCAAAAAAAAAATGTTTGTCTTGATTATGTTAATTAAGAATGCCTTGCTGTCGGCTAGATATCCTATTGGCCATTGATTAATATCTTTTAATTTTTAAAAACGAAAGTCTATGACTAAATAAATATGAATCCGTTAACGTTGATGAAATAGGTTAAAATGGAACCAGCTTGGTTGGCTTGAATGGTCGTGCACCCTCCTTCCTTAAGAGAAGTTGGGAGTTCGAATCCCCTCTCATATTGCCTCTTAATTGGGCCGGTCCAGTATGAATAGGGAGTATCTCCTACAATAATTAGGACCTTCTCATGACAGCTAATGATTTGACAAAAAAAAAAAAGGTTAAATTGGTAGGTCGTCATCTAAACTATCTACGTAAAATTTTTCCTATCCTATAAATATGTCTGATTGAATAAGATCATTCTGGTACTATATAAGTGTTCTACTATATTAATTCAGATATAAGAGTGACACATTTTTTTGCGTATTTTGATTTATCAATGGATTGGCACATACACGTTTTCACGTATTTTGATTTATCAATGGAAGGAAACTCACAAGTCACAACTACTACATGAGTATGTGCAATGGGTAAAATCAGATTGGTACATGCACGTTTTCATGTATTTTGATTTATCAATGGAAGGAAACTAACAAGTCACAGCTATTACATGAGGATGTGCAATGGGTAAAATCAATTTATGTGTAATTGTATGTCTAATGGACTTTCAAGCAACTTAGAGGGTGTGGTTGAGTGGATCGAAGGGACTCATCCATCATTAACTAAAGGTCAAGGGTTTGATCTTTTCCCACCTAAATGAGGTGCCTATAATTCAACGAGGGAATTGGCATACATGTGACTTTTTCATATTTCGTTACACTCTTGAAGGACTTGAATTAGCTTGCATCTCTTGCTGAAAAATACTGCATGGACTCTCATTTCTTACTAGCTCTCAACTTTTATTCTATCTCACAAATTTTTGGAGTATACACTTTTTCTGAAATCCACATGATGAAAATATCCCATCATTGTTTACCACATTATAGAGAATTAAAGTGAGGGAATAGAATTTGAAAATATATGTAGTAAAACTCTTTCTTGATAGCCTTCAAGTAAAAAATGTCAAGACTTGATTTGACATTTAAAAAAAAAAATAGCTGGCCTTTTGTTTTAAAAATAAATTATAAGGATATAGAGAAAATATTAGTAATTTTAAATATATTGATTTTGTAGTAGAATCTACCATAAAAAAAGTGAAACAAAATTATAAGGATAAAGAATAGCTGGCCTTTTGTTTTAAAAATAAATTATAAGGATATAGAGAAGATATTAGTAATTTTAAATATATTGATTTTGTAGTAGAATCTACCATAAAAAAAGTGAAACAAAATTATAAGGATAAAGATAGCTTTAGCCTACCCTATGGTTTATATGTGATCAGTTTCGTATGTAGGTTGTCCTTAGCATTTACATTTACCCAAAGAAAACCATTTTATGAGTGGTCGTCAAGAAACCTAGCTAAGGCTGAAGTACCCCTCCAAATATGGTATTGGCAAAGTGAAGTGGAAAATGACATGGAATATATGATATTATTTTTCTTTTGTTTTAATGCCAACTGGCTTGCAAATTTGCTTAAATAGCAAATTTGCAAGCCAGTCTTTTGGCAGCCGAGCAATTGACTTTTTATTTTTTGTTTAATTTTTAATTTTGTTTATTATTATATTTATAATATAATATGAATGTGGGACCCATTTTTTAGAGTGAGATGAATTTGTAGGGATGTAGTGTGAATAGTAGATGATTTGTAAATGGAATGATGTGAAAGTGGGATCTATTTTTGAGAGTGGGAGATCTTTGCAGGAATAAGGACAGCCTAATATCGAAGTGTCAAAGGCAAAGGTCAAAGTGTTAGGTATCTAAGTGGCCCTATATATATACTTCTGAAATTTGAGGTTTCTAATTTTTTTCTTCAATTTATTTCTTAATATTTTATGTTTTGATTATTTGATAGAAGATTACTTAATTATTTTTTCAATATCTAATTACTTATTAAGTGTATTTTTTTCGTGACTATGAAAACCTATAATCACTATTCGAGAATGTGCACTGGAAACTCTGCCTTGTGGACCTAGCCAACAAAGAAAAAATTAATCTAAATTATTCACTCAAACCAAGAAATCTAGTTAATAGCTAGGTTGTTTAGTACATTTTTAAAAAATAAAATTATACTCCGTAGTAAATTCAATCAATTCATAAATATATTAGTAATGAATATAATGACTTTTATTACCATGTCAAGATGTGAAGCTGGTAATTTTATTTATATTTTTTATAAAAAAAAAAAAGAAGAAAAAAAATAGAAGAAAAACCTTTTTTTTATTTTATTTTATTTTATTTTAAATTTAAATCTCTGTCTACTGCATGAGTGCATGGTCGTCTATGAAGCAACAAGTAAATGATTTTGATCCCACTTCATTAAGGCATTAATTAACGCTGCATTAATGAAGTATTTTGAACTCAACTGGCACAAAACTAATATATATATATATATATATATATATATATATATATATATATATATATATATATATATATATATATATATATATATATATATATAATTTGGTTCAAATAATGTAACGCTGGTCTCCCATGCGATCGTGTGAACCCATATAGGTCACTGGATTCGTTCA
Organism: Ipomoea nil; assembly: GCF_001879475.1. NCBI lineage: Eukaryota > Viridiplantae > Streptophyta > Magnoliopsida > Solanales > Convolvulaceae > Ipomoea > Ipomoea nil. The sequence continues at coordinate 4,271,374 of NW_017617471.1, forward strand.
GATCAACGGTTGAAAATCAATAAGATTGGGAAAACGCAGTTTCATTTTGATAATTTTCTGCATCATGTATATTTCAGTGGTGCACTAAGTGCTGCGGTGTGATGTATTTGTGAGTGCTCTGTGGTGCACTTTTGAGTGAACTATGGTGTATCACAAAGTGTTGGTATGTGGTGCACTAATGAAAAATTAAAAATGCAGTAACATTTTGATAATTTCCTGCACCATGTATATTTCGATGGTGCATTAAGAGCTGGGGTGTTGTGCACATTATGAATGCTCTGTGGTGCACATTTGAGTGAATTGTAGTGTACCACAAAGTGCTACTCTATGGTGCATTAATGGAAAAATGCAGTGACATTTTGATAATTTCTTGTACCATGTATATTTCGGTGGTGCACTAATGAGTGATTTGTGGTGCATTATGAGTTGATGCACTACCAAGATAGGTAAATGGACTTGGCCGCACTACCACACAAAAAGAAAGAACTAACCGCATATAAATCCATTTCAAGTGTGAACCATTGCTATCATGTGAACTTGTGAACCCCACGCACCTTTGAGAGGTGAGATTAGACGGCCAAGATCTGAGGAGTAGTGTAGTGGTGCATCCGATGCAGTTGTACATTGGTGCAGTGATGTGGTGCATTCACTGCTGAAAATCATGGAATTTCCGACCACCTGAAAGTGATCTTAAATCAAGTCGAAAGCCTTGTTCCGACCACTTTTGGTATCCGGAAAAACCTTTGTTGCTATTTTCGACCATTTTTTTTGCTTTCGACTTGATTAAGATCACTTTTTGGTGGTCGAAAATTCCATAATTTCCAACAGTGATTGGTGCAATGATATATTTATTAGGTCATCAAAATCATTATAAATCACAAGACCGAGCAAAATCAACAGTGCATAATTGTACACATGTTCATATATTAACAGAGGTTCTCATGAAGTTTTATCTAACTAATACAAATAGTTGAGTTAAATATAGTTTGTAAATGATAAATAAATAGAAAGTAACGTAAGACATAGCTACGTTGGATGATGTAAAAAACACTGTAATTATTTAACAACATTAATTTATGAATTTAAATAAAAAGTAAGAGTTAAATTCTCTGCTTCTCAAAATGTTTAAAAGTTGTAGACACAATTGAAGTAGTATGCCAAAAGCATGAAGTGATCTACTTTGCAGCCTTCAAATTGGGCTTCACCTTTCAGATTAGTGTGTGGAATCAATTACTATTGGAGTACTGGGGCTTTGCTAAGATAGGTTTAGGTATATTTGAGATATCACATCAGCATATATATATTTGGATGAATTTATGTTAAATGGACAAACTAATATTAATCAACTTGGATGGTGTAGGTAGGAATGGCAATGTGCCCCGTCCCCGACGGGGATTCCCGATCCCCGCCCCGAAAGAGACGGGGATGGGAAAAATTTTCGGGGAACGGGGACGGGGACGGGGACGGGGAATATGTGTGAATCCCCGCCGGGGACAGGGACGGGGACGGGGATACCCCTCCCCGCCCCGCCCCGTCCCGTCCCCGAATAATTATATATATATATATATATATATATATATATATATATATATATATATATATATGTTTTATAATTAATATTAACACAGTATATATATTCTATACTAACAATATACTAATTAATATATATAGAATATATATTGTATATTGTTAGTATAGATATAATTAATTAACACAGTATAAAAATTAGTATATTGTTAGTATAGAATATATATACTGTGTTAATATTAATTATAAAACATATATATATATATATATATATATATATATATATATATATATATATATATATATATATTTCATTACACACATATATATAGTATACTGTTAGTGTGTGTGTGTGTATATATATATATATAGTTAGTTAGTATTTTAATTTTTGAAACTAGTACTTAAATTTTAATTTTTTATTATTAAAAATTAAAATTATTTAACATTTTGAGTAGGAGTTGACGGGGAATGGGGAATCCCCGACCCGTCTAATTCCCCGCGGGGACGGGGATGGGGAACATTTTCAATTCCCTGCCGGGGACGGGGACGGGGACGGGAATGGGGACGGAGTCGCGGGGACGGGGACGGGGAGTATACTCCCCGCCCCGCCCCGCCCCGTTGCCATCCCTAGGTGTAGGTGGTCACACTCTCTTATTCCTTTAGAGATGTAAAGAGTTTGAACTCCTCTCATATGAAAAAATCAATATGGTCAATACTTTATTTTTTAATTAGGTCGACTTAATATGACTGATGAATGATGATTAATCTGAGTATGGTACAAGCTTAAAATTGTCTCCTATAGTTAAGATTATTTTGAGTAAAGAAAAAGTGATACTCATCAGTAATTACTCTTTCCAGATTAATATGTTATGACTACTTTCCCTTTACTTTATTACTTACCCACATTCCCTTTATTAATTGAAATAATGTTAATTTATTACTTTATTACTTACCCACACTCCCTTTATTACTTGAAATGTTAATTTATTGATTTTTAAGTTGGGATATATGCTGACGTGATATCTCAAAAATATTTAATTTTATCTCTTGCTCACTTATATGTGTGTTACTATTGTCTACACGAGTTTAGTTCAATGGTTTAGTAAACAGTATTTGGGAGAAGATAAACTCTTGGAAGATATTTGATACATAAGGAATGTGAAAATTTTACACTTTATTTTTAATTTATTTTTGGTTATGCATAGGAATCACATTTGAATGCATCACACATCATTTACTAATGAGAATTCGGACTATTATATATGATTTGAGTCAAAAATACATGAACTAGCTTAGTTAGTTTTTGTGGTGTAGTTAGAGTTTATATATGTTTATATTAGTTGATATCAAAGTCGATCACATCAGTGAGCTAGATGCATGCTACAACTCGCTCCACCATGCAAATCACTAACAAGAGGCAACAAGGGTAGTACATGACTTTGATATCAACTAATATAAACATATATAGACTCTAACTACACCACAAAAACTAGCTAAGCTAGTTCATGTATTTTTTTTACTCAAATCATATATATTAGTCCGAATTCTCATTAGTAGCACTGCATATCATCGACTAGAGGCACTTGAGACTTGACGAGGACATGCAATCTTAAGGGGCGCATTCCATATCACCTATTGATGAGAACCTAAACTAATATATATTGCTTTAGTCAAATATATACTCATGAGTTAGCTTTTGTAGTATAGTTAGAGACTTAGAGTCCAAATTCGTATCACATTCCCTCTACATCATTAGGTTATATGAGATTGCCCGCACGTGTTTAGCTCAATGGTTCAGTAGGCAATATTTGAAAGAAGAGGTCAATGTTCGAACCTCGACAGTGACAGTGTGAGGATTATGTTCAAATAAAGTGGACATGCAAATCCCTTCTGCGCACTGACATTTAGCCATGTCTACTGAGCCATTGAATCACTGTGATTTACATTCTCCCAAATGCTCTGTCGGACCGGAGTGTGGGGGGCCCTTGAGGTGGAGAAAAAGGTTATATGACATTCTCAAGAATGTTAATTACCTTATATCAATACATTTATTGAGCCAAACATTCCTAATAAAAATTTCAAAGTGCATGCGATTTCAAGAAGTATTACTTTTCTAAGACCTTGTGGTCTAATGGCACTAAGGTTGCACTTTCATATGAGAATATGAAAAATTGTGGGTTTGAATCTTAATGGAGGCGGCATTAACTCTTTGCTACTTTAGTATAGAAGTATTACTTTAATTAACTTCACGTACTTTGACCCTCATAAATCGTACACTGCAAGGACTATTAAAATTATCTATCAACGTGTATTTTTCATCATCCATAACATTATTTGAGCATGTGAGGTCCTTCACCTCATAACTTCAGTGCCCTGTTAGCTACAACACTAACAAGATGATGAGTATCCTTTTTAGCAGTATTAATTACTCGATAATGTATTTGTAGTTGGATTAAGACATCTCATATCAACATAGGGCTAATTAATTATATATAAATATTTATATCCAACTTGTGTATTGTAGGTGGAAATGCTAGTTCAAGAACTCCATCATCATCAATGTAATATAATTAACTCCATTACTTTGACATGTTCAAATCATTTCAATCGCTATTATATCTTTTTCTTATGTGTCTGGTAATGTTTGACAAATGAAAATTAAACAAGGATGGAAGCCAGGAGAGGATTAGATATCGAAAATGAGGCATTTAGTTCATCAGAAGTTTGTAGAACAATTTTTATGTATTATTTAAAAAGTTTTTAAAAAAAAATTAAAACAATCAAAGTCAGTGTCGAGGCCCTAACAATTAATTTTAGCAATAACTTCTTGACCTAATAAGCTGAGACTCAAAATTTTCCTCTAACGACTCTCTAAGTCATGTTAAATCATTTTCTGATTTTCCTTCTATGTTTTTTCTTTTAAAGTTGATAGCAGTATAGCACCAATAAAACCAACAAAAAAAAAAAAAAATCAAAGATTACTAGATTCAACACTTCAACATCGAGTGGCTTGTGGTCCATTGATATTGAATTATTTTCTTATGTGGGAGGTTTAAGTTTCGAGCCTCAGTGTATGGGTATCCCCCTTTAATAAAAAAAATAAAAAACACTTCAACAAGAAAATAACACTTTTGGTCCCTAAATTGTTAAAGTTTCACTTTTAAAAATTTAGTACCTATCAATTGATTTAAACAACTTTAACCCCTTAATTACCTATTACGTTGCACTTCTAGGCCCTAGTGTTATATAATTATCAAACTCTGATCTGTTAGCAAACTTTTCTATGAGACTATTTTTTTCATTTAGAATTAGGGAAAATGGCACTTTTTCCCCCTGAGTTATATACCTATAGCATTTTTTCCCCCTAAATTATTGAAGTGGTTGTTTTCCCCCCCTGAAATGTTAAATGGACATATTTACCCTTAAACTAAATATTTAATTTATTTTTTTCTCCAACAAATTATGACCATAATTTGGTTCAAACTAAACAAACACTAAGCAACCAAACCGAAATATTCCAATTACAATTTAGAATCGAAATTCGATATTTAGAGTTTATTAAAATCGTGAACCAGAACGGACGGTTCATGTTTCGAACTGAAAAAATAAAATACATTTATTGTTGAATTTAGACTATTTTAAAATAAAGACGGTTCAAAGTCGCAAATCAGATCCGGAACCGCCGGTTCATGGTTCAAGATTCAACTTTTTTGATACATAATTTTAATAAATTGACATTTAAATATTGGGTTCTAGATCTTAATCATAACCGTAAACCATTAATTTGATTGCTTTAGTATCCGGTTCAATTCAAATCGAACCGTGGTCATCCCTACGTATACGCAATAATTTGGTGGAGTAATAAAATAAATAAAATGTTTACTTTAAGGGTATAAATGTCAATTTAATATATTAGGGGGAAAAAGCACCACTTTTAGAATAATTGAGGGGGCTAATGTGCTCACCTAAATAATTGAGGGAGAAAAAGTGTTATAAATATATAACTCAGGGGTAAAAAGTGCCATTTTCCCTTTAGAATTAATATCTATGGTTAAAATTTAACTCTCTTCATGTGACCGTGATTTTTAATAGTGAATATTGATTCTAGATTAAAATAATTTTTTTTTTTTTTTTTAAAAAAAAGAAGAAATAGTTCCATATATTAATGGTGTTTGACAATTATATAATATCAGAGACTAAAAATGTAGTATTATGAAAAATAAAGGGGCTAAATTTGTTTAAAATAATTTATAGGTATGGAAAATAAAAGTGTAATATTATAAACAACAAGGGGCTAAATTTTTTTAAATTAATTTTATTTATTTATTTGTTTAAATTAATTTATAGCTATGAAAATTTCTAAAGTGAAATAATTCAAGGTCAAAAGCGTCGTTTTTCCTATTATTTACATACGTCCATACCATACAAATACTTACGATTTTTATTTTATTTTTTATTTTTTTGGGTATAAAGAACTCCCACGCCCCTCCCCCCTAAAAAACTTTAATATTCCATAATCTTACAATGCATTAAACATATATATCTTTTGCCCCCGGAGAGTGTTATTATTTTTTTTTATTATTTTGGAACAATTCAACCGGTCAATTAACCCAATTTTACCTTGTATAAATTCAATATATTTTTTTGCTATGATGCACCTAACCTACCAAAGATCAAAAAAAGGAATGTATAAATTTGACATTGTTATGGACATTAATGTGCAATCATTTAGAATTTTGAAGGCTATTCACGAACTACAATTTACTCCTCCACCAATTTTCATAACCGGAGCAGTGATGAGCTCTTAAGTATTGAATTCAAAAACTTATTAAATATCATTAGTTTTTTTTTTTTTTGAATTAGTTAACCATCATTAAGCCTCACTAATAATTATTAACTAGAGCGGCGGCTTTGACAAAGGCCGTCTTAAATTAATTGAAACTCTCATCAAATAATTTGGCTTTCTTGCTTCCTGCACCTTAATTGTTTTACTATACTTAATTCCAAGTAGTTTAGGTCAATTACATATGTATGTTGACTTGTTCCAACCAGCATTGATTATGGCATATATTGTATCAATAATGTATATGCTTTGAGAAGTAATTAATTAAATGAATAGTAGTCAATGCATCAAAGATTATTAGGTGTATTCATCAATTCGTTAATAAGTTGTATATAGTGTAATTGGGAATAACTCTAACCAAGTTTAATTGGTCAGACGATTGACTTCATAATCACAATGTTTCAAGTTTGATTCTTTATTAGAGCTGTGGCTATACATTTTGAGTCTTGAGAGTAGATATAACCGGCCTACTCCTTCGAAACCGATTATGTCTCGAGGTGTATATACGGTAGCCTTGATTGCAAATTATACCAAGGATAAGATAGTCATATTATATGCTTGCAGCTAATATATTAGAGAAAATTATAATTTATGTCTTTCACAAATATGCCAGTTATCAATGTCACCAATGAAGTATTAGTTGTGTAAATATTGTCTCCTTAATTTTCAAAACGTGACATATATTGTCTCTCCCCTGAATTATTAGTGGTGTAAATAAAGTTACTCGTCATTTTCCTTGTTTGAAGACCACATTTTTTCCTCTATTTTTCTTTCTTCGTGTGTTATCCTTCCGCCGACAACAATGTTTCTCCTTCTTCCTATTAGGGGATGGACAATATATGTTACGTTTAGAAAATTGAGGGGCAACATTTACACCACTAATAATCAATGGTGACATTGATAATTGACATATTTGTGAGAAACATAAATTACAATTTTTCCTAATATATTATGTACTTAATTAGCTTCTGTTAACAGATTATGCGTACCTGTAAATAAATTGAAGATACATAATATGTTAATTGTAATCGATACATAATTTATTAATTAAATGTACATAATATATTAACTATAAGTACATAATACGTTAATAACTAAATATACATATATAATATATTAAGTGCATATACATAATTTAGACCAGATTCACTGCGGATAGGCATAGTAGACTTTATCCACAATATAACAATTGAGCCTCGACTTATTCTTTGTAAATCTTAATTATTATATAATTATTTTATTGGGTCATACCCAATCGGTGTTGACTATATTTATTATACAACAACCCTAACATTATTTATTCAAAATTGGAAGGTCACACATACAGACATATACGCGGTCTTCAGGAAATCAAATCGTGTGTGCTCCTAACGAACGACCTAACAGGAAACATATATGGATATAATAATTATTTTATTATTTTTGTAGACATCATGTTATTTTTTTTAAAATAATAGTTTGACATTTTCAAATTTAAAAAATACTTTTTTATTACTCAATTAATTATCTTGAAGCCTATATAAATAGGGTGATTCAAAGTTGAAAATACCCATCATTCTATTGCATTATTCCTTCTTTCACCTCCAAACCCTAAACCCTAAATCCATAATCCTTAGCTTTAATAGTTTGCTCTGATCTGCTATATTATATTATTGTAGTTGTAGTGAAGAGAAAATGGAGAAGATGAAGCAGAAGATTGGGGGGTCACGTATGGTTCACAAGATTAATGAGAAGCTTCATCTTGGGTTGGAGGATAAGCTACACAAAGATGGAGACCAGAAGGAGAAAGAGCAGGACGATGATGATCATCATGTAGTTGATGATCAAAGTAAGCCCCCGGAGGATGATCAGAAAAGGAAATTAGTTAGGAAGACGGTCAAAAAGATCGTGAAAAAGATTGTTCATCATCGTGGCAATGGAAGGCGTCAGGGAGGGGGAGGGGGAGGGGGATGGGAGGAAGGAGAGGGCGAAGAAGAGGAGGAGGAAGAAGTGGAAGTAGAGGAAGAAGAGGGGGGGTTCGAATTTGAACTTGATTTTGATTTCTAATAGCTAGGTTTATTGTGATTTGATGAACTCAATCTTGGTCAATTTATGTATGTTTATGTAATATGTTTATTTTCAACCTATATGTAATATGTTTATTTTCATGTTTATACATTGGTATATATAAAAGAAACGAATTTGTTTAAGAGTGACCTTGTCATATGCCCAATGGCTCTTAATTATTATTTAGGTGACCACGAATCTTTGTCTAATTATTGCCATCTTATTAGCGTTCTTCAGACCAGCTATCTCACCCAAAAGAGGTGCGTACAATTCAACGAAGGGACTAGTCACTGTGTCCGACAGAGAAAACCCTAGGTATACTCACAAAAAAAAAAAAAAAAAAAATTGAAAAACCTTTCAAATCCCTTTCTCAGCTCCTTCATCTGTCTCACATAACCAGCTTGAAGGTCCAAGAAACTGAGCCATGGTATATATCCAATCCCCGGCTACCATTGAGAAGCAGCCACCTGTCCAGCAACTTCTGCAAACTCACTACGGATGTCGAAGACGAAGTCACGAAGAAGATGAGCTACCTGTAAGAATTTTCTATTAGTATAATATATATTAAGGACTATGTATTAATTAAGTAGCTAGTTGTGGGGTAAGCATATGACTAAGTTAATAAGTGGGTTAATCAGATAATGTGACTTAGATATTTAGATAGATATCCTGCACTCCTACGTACAAACATCAAGAAAACAATAAATTTGTTGGCATGGGCAAGTCAATTGGTACTTATTATAGATTGTGGAAAAGATATAAAAATCTAGTCCGGACATTAACCGTGTGGAGTTATCCATAATGTGGTGGACATGAGCACAAGACATTAATTTTTCTACCTAATGAACGATTATGTCACTGTGATTTACACATCTACTATCGATCTTGTCGAGTGGGTGTTAGGGAAGGGAATTTGGTTTTTGTGGGAAAGAAGTAACACTAAAAACTTATGCTTAATGAATGATGATGTTTGGATGCTGAAAGTAGTCAGCTCAATGTGTTTGACAAAGGAGAGTGGATATCTGGTTTCATGTGCAAGTTTGACGCACAGTAAATAGTGGGTCAAGTTAGATTTTGCATGAATAATAATTTGCAAAATTCAAGTCACAACTGAATTGATTGGAGATGCGGGGGATCGAACCCCGTGCCTCTCGCATGCAAAGCGAGCGCTCTACCATTTGAGCTACATCCCCAATACGAAATATTTTTTTACCAAATTTATAATATATTTTCATTGTTGAACAAGGGAATGGAAAAAAAACCGGAAGCCACTCTATCAGAGCCAGGTTTCGATCCTGGGACCTGTGGGTTATGGGCCCACCACGCTTCCGCTGCGCCACTCTGATTTGTTGACTCTTGGTTACTTATTTTTCTATTTACCGAGTCAGTATAGCAGATTAGCAGCAAGACTCAAGAAATACACCATTCCATCATCAAAGCCACCATCCCTATCGCCTAAACACAATGACAGTACTTTAACATTTGTAAGAACACAAATTTTTAAAAATGGTGAGTCCCCCGTCTCACAGTCGAGTCAAGATAAAAATAGATTTCATAATATATATAATGGAAAATGTAATACTAATCATAAATAAGACAAGTGTATTACTTTTAAATAAAAAAAAGTAATATTTAGAGGTTAAATAGTTATTTATGAGAAAAAATTTAATATTAATCATGATAGATTGTTATTCATGAGAGAAAGTGTAATACTTATAATAACAAATGTAATACTTTCAAATCAAAATGTAATATTATGGATTAAAATGGTCCTCGAGAGTATGTGTAGGAATCAAATCACCTCATCAACGAAGATATGCTACCTGCAAATGACCCAAGATGATTTACCTTATAAAAATGGAATGACTTAATATAATTATAACTTAGGGTGTGTTTGGTTGGTGGGTTTTGCCCATAGGAATAAGTATGAAAGTGATTATTGTTGTTTGGTTGATAGGTTTGTAGAACACTACTATGGGTTTCGAATACCCCATCAATTGAAAAATCCATACCCAAATACAATAAGGGTTTCATTCCCTTATTCATTCTCAAGCACTATTATTAGTAAACATTCTCATTCCACCCTTGTACCAAACATGTTAAATACTTTCACCAAAACCCATTACCATTACCAAGTATTTCATACCCATTCTGATTTCGATTCCTATGTGCGAACCAAACACACCCTTAGAAGTAAAAAGGGTGCATTCATTTTTATTTTTTTTGGTAAATTATTCTTCTGTGTGCTCAAAGATTTAGACATTATAAACTCAAATTTTCTGTAATAACATATAAATTACACAGAAGTGCAATAGAATGGACCAAGAAAATGTTGAGTAATGGTGCATTAATCTTATATACAGAAAATCAGATGGGACAAATTTTGTCTTTTAATGAATGTAGTAAAAATGTTTGCTGATATCATCCTCACCTCAAGTCAACGTCATTGGAATTGATCAATTCAATGGAAAAGCATGCTAGGGCTGCTTGCGCCTATGAAAAATAAAAGTAATAATATATCAACCCTCATTTTTTATTTTCAGTTGAAATGATATGTTTTAATTAATTTAAAAAAATCACTTTTATTTCCTTAACAATAAAATATAATACGTGATAGAGAGTTTTATTTCTTAAGAGTCCACTTAACATTTTTCACTACAAATTAATTATATTATTCTTGAAGAGAATATAAAGGATTCAATATGGGCTGGGATTTGAAGTGGGTTAAGCAGAAGTCTTTTGGAGAATTGGATATTCAGCCCATTAGAAAATAATTCAATGAATTTTTTATTACTATTTATTATTAAATAGATTATGAAGATAAATCAATTTAAAGAATTAGTCGTCAGAAGTCACACTAGGAATGTGTTAGTGCAAATACGAATATTATGGTCCTAACTCCTAACATAAAACTATAGATAGGTTGGATTCAAGCTTACATCTAATTACATGAAATACTAAAAAACAATGTAACAATAGTATTGGAGAAAAAGAAGAGTTTGAATAGCTTAGAACGTAACTCTCAAAGTTATGAATAAAATGTATCCAAATTGTCCATTCGTTTAGTTACAAAAAATAGTATTTATACTTATTATTCTAGGGTTATAATAATCTACAAATGGTGCATGATAAATGAAATAATTACACGTATCATCTTAATTCAATTCTCTCGTGCCTTCCACGACTTCTTTGATACAATATAATCTCAACGCAGAAGTTGCTAAACATAACTAATTCTAACATCATCAAGCCGAACTTCTAGGTCAGTTGTTGAGTTGGGAGTGAGGCCGAATAATAATTTCCCCAGCAGAATGAGTGTTGTGTTGTATAAGTAAAACAATGAAATTAAATTGTTAGGAAGAAGCAATTAAGTTAATGGTGAGATAATCCAACCAACTGTTGTCTACTTGTTTTCATTGTTGTATAGTAGTCTCTTGCATACTGAGACGACAAAAATAATTCTTTGCTGATAATTCCGTAGTCTGACTGTTTCTTGATATTAATACTTTTATTCTTTTAATAATTGGGATGGTTTTTATGCAGATCCAACACAAAATAAGTACAATATAACAGCTAAGGCATGAATATATATATATATATATATATATATATATATATATATATATATATATATATATATATATATATATATTACGTATCAAATGCAAAGGATTGCTAGGTATAAAAAATAAGGTTTAATATCATCCATTGATCTAGTCCAGATCAAGAGTTTAGAATGAAGTTAATTTTTTTAAAAAATTTTGGTGGCATTATGATAATTTTGTGTAAGTAAGTTCATATGATTTTATTTTTGGGTGCATTTTTTTCTTTTTCAGTTCACATTTTTCATTCTTGGAATGTATATTTTATCTCCTTTAGAGCGCAGTTATTTCCTTCGAGTGCACATTATTGTGCCTTGTAGTGTACATTGTTGCCTTTTAGTGCATATTGTTGTGCTTTCCAATGCACAATTTTGGACCAGTGTAAACTTCGCGAATATATTTTGTTTTACATTTTCATTCTCCTAATGCAATGCTCGTCTATGATTTGTGTTGAAAATTCTGTATTGATCAAAAATTAAAGACCAACATACAAATTAGTAAATGCCATTAATGTTGGCATACTAGTAAGACATTGTTATTATATTTTTTACGTGCTTTGGATGATTGAATTTAGTCTTTTTAATAATTAAATTTATAATATAATAAAATTTGTTAGTTGAACAAATCAAAATATAATGTACAAATGATTTGTAAAGGTAATTGCTACAATAACTAAGTAAGAAAAGTTAATTTAGTTCAATAGGTAAGAAAAATTGTTAAATATAAGTAAATATTCTTTAATAATTTTCTGTAAAATCTATGTCGAATAGTATAATGATGATGTGTGATATGATCTATTCTTTTAGATACAATATAATATAATGCTGTGGCTTATGCAATTGAAAGTGACTGTAGAATCAAATATATACTACCATTATTTCTTTATGTATTTTCGCCATTTATTTTATATATAATAAAATACAAAACAAACGGCCCAAAAGAAATTACGAAATAGATTGAGCATAATTTTTGTATTCAAATATCACAAATTTTATTTTAGCTAACATCCTCTTAAATAGTTGAGTCTGTGATATGAGATCTTTCAAGTGCAGTTTACCTCTCTTTCATGTTATTTACGAACTATAACAGATAGAATATAGAAGCACAACGAGTTAATGCCGCTTCTACTGAACTAAAATCCATTACCTCTTATTTGAGAGAGCAACTTCATGCATTGGCTAACAGAGTATGTATAAAGTTAAATTGGATTTTTGTGTGTACAAAAGTGTTTAGAAACTTGAGTTATTAAAAAGAAAAACATACAATAAACTATGTGATTCCTAGTAGTTATACACAAGCCGGACAGCAAATAGAACAAGTCTTCTTTGTACTTCTCACCCCCCATATGTCACTCCATCGTTAAAGCCGGCACCTCTCCTCCGCCTCTTCTCTCTCTCACAGCCGCCGCTCTGTTTGGTGTCAAGAAGTGGCGGAAACACAGAGAAGATAAGAACAGGGAAGTGAGATCACATAGCAGGAAGATGGATAGGCTAATAAGTTTGGAGCCGTCGAATGTAGTCACTGTGAGAATCGAACCCGGGCAGAAATGTTCCGGCGAGTTAACGTTAAGAAACGTCATGTACACCATGCCGGTGGCGTTCCGCCTCCAGCCGCTCAACCGGAGCCGCTACTCCGTCCGGCCGCAGTGCGGGATTATATCGCCGCTCACCGGCGTCACTGTGGAGATTATTTACCATCTCCCTCCCAACGCCGTCGTCCCCGACTCGTTCCCGCACTCCGACGACTCGTTTCTGCTGCATAGCGTCGTGGCTCCCGGCGCCGCCGTTAAGGATCCGGCGTCGACGTTTGATGCGGTTCCGAACGATTGGTTCACTGCGAAGAAGAAGCAGGTGTTTATAGATAGTGGGGTTAGGATCATGTTTGTTGGCTCGGCGGTGTTGGCTCGGCTTGTGGCTAAGGGTTTGATGGATGAGGTTCGGGAAGTGCTTGAGAAGAGTGAGCCGGCTTGGAAGCCGGCGAACGCCATGGATTCCGACGGCCAGACTTTGCTCCATTTGGCTATTGCTCAGAGCCGGCCGGATCTCGTTCAGTTGCTGCTCGAATTCGAGCCGGACATCGAGGCTCGGAGCCGAACCTCAGGTTCGAGCCCGCTTGAAGCGGCGGCAGTTGCGGGGGAGTCGTTGATCGTGGAGATTTTATTGGCGAATAAAGCCAGCACGGAGAGATCGGTTTCGTCTTCGTGGGGCCCGGTTCACCTCGCCGCCGGCAACGGCCACGTGGAAGTGCTAAGGCTTCTTCTACTAAAAGGAGCTAATGTGAACGCACTCACAAAAGACGGAAACACCGCTCTCCACCTTGCCGTTAAAGGAAGAAGACGGGACTGCGCGCGGCTGCTGTTAGCCAGCGGCGCTAGAGCCGACGTCCGAAACGGCGGCGACGGCGACACGCCGCTGCACATCGCCGCCTCCTCGGGAGATGAGCAGATGGTGAGGCTCCTACTCCACAAGGGAGCCGAGAAGAACATCAGAAACAAGTACGGCAAAACGGCGTACGACGTCGCGGCGGAGAACGGCCATGGCCGCCTCTTCGACGCGCTCCGTCTCGGCGACGACCTATGCGCCGCCGCGCGGAACGGCGAGACGCGAATGATCCAGAAGCTTCTGGAGCACGGAGCCAACCTCCACGGGCGAGATCAACACGGATGGACCGCCCTCCACCGAGCAGCCTTCAAAGGGCGCGTGGACGCCGTCCGGGCGCTGATCGAGCAAGGAATCTCCCTCGACGCGCGTGACGAAGACGGATACACCGCCCTGCACTGCGCGGTGGAGGCGGGGCAGGTGGACGTGACGGAGGTGCTGGTGAAGACGGGAGCGGACGTGGAAGCGCGGACGAATAAGGGCGTGACGGCGTTGCAGATCGCGGAGGCGCTGCATTTCTCCGGCATCACCAGGATACTGGTGCAAGGCGGAGCCTACGATAGAGATGGATTCATGAACAAATTCACCTCAAAATCGAACTTCAACAACTCATACATTTCTGCATTTCCATCTGGAAAAGTGTGGAAAGATGAGACTGAAGTTGAGCCAATGATGAAGAAGAAAGTGAGTAGACCGCCAAGATCAGTTCGACGTAGTAGCTTCGATCGCAGTGTTCCATTGGCCGTCGTCTAAAAATCAGATCTGCAGATTAATATTCTATCAACTCCATTGATGATATGTGTGTATATGCATGCATTCACTCATTCAACTAGCAGCTTATTGAATGAATTGAATTCAACAGATTATGCATGGCATTTATGTTGCATTTTAGTGTTGTAATATTTATTTCCACAAAGCAATAATAATATATATGGATTATGTGTATAATATATGGAGATTGGACTTGGTACATATATAAATGATTGTTTAATATACAAATATGTGTTATATTATGTGTTATTATTTTCTAGCTAGTAGCTATTTTAACTAACTTGACTCTTTTTAATTTGGTATATATATGTATCAAAATCAAATTCTACCAAGTCAGAGATGAATTGGGTTACTATAAGTACAATGTGAATAACGCTTGGAGATGAATAGGGTGCTTCAAGGCTAAGAATTGTGAGCAAATATGTGTTTTTTGGTTTTTTTTTTTTTGTTTTTTTTGTTTTTTTTTTTTTGTTTTTGTTTTTTTAAAGTTTACCCCTTCCCATTGATCTAATAATTAATATAATAATACTCTGTAATAATCTAAGCATACTCTTTTCACTTGATACTGACATTATATTGTTATTATTAATTTATTATTTAATCATATATGTAATATTCTTGTTTGAGAAATATCTCAAAATTTGCAATTAGAAAAATGAGGAATTCTATAAGTTTCCAACTTCCAACTAATCAAAGTATCTTCTTAAACTTCACGACCATATTCCAAAATTTGGATTTGGTAAGCAGGCTCTTTCAAGGTTAAACTTGCATAGTTGCATGAATTGACTATATATATATATAATGAAGTTTAATTTGCAACGCCTGGCCTGGCCCGCCGTGAATAACACCAATCATTATACCAAAGGCTATGATCGACATTTTAAGATAAATTATCAATATACGATTCATTTTTAGTATATTACAAATTTATTTTTAATATATTACTTAAAAATAAATTTATGAAAATAACTGTAAATCTAAGTTAATTAAGTTATTGACTTAGTAACATAACTATATAATTAAAAGTTGGACTCTTAATAGGGGTGTTGTATTTGCCTTTAGTATATATATATAGCACGTTGCCTCGATCCTTAGCTTCCTCTTTATTTGGTAAGTAGAGTAGGAGGAGAGAAAATGACCATCTAACGCGCGCTATTGGTTAGCTGGTGAACATGCATGTTCCAGGAAGGAATCACACCAAATTATAACTTAGGGTCCGTTTGGAAAGTAGGAAAATGACTTCTGAAAAATGGTTTCTGGAAAATGAGTCATTTTCCAGAAAACATTTTCCTTTTCCAGTGTTTGGTTGCATTTGGAAAACTGTTTTGGTGTGTTTGGTTCATTTTCTGAAAAATGAGTAGAATAGTATAATTAAATATTTTATTTTGAATTAAAAATTCATTTTATATTTTTAAAACAAAAAAAAAATAAATAAATAAATAAATTGGCTTCCGGCGGAAACCATAGCTATGGTTTCTGGCGGAACTGGGTTCCGCCAGATTTAAAAAAAAAAAAAAATAACGAAAGAGAAAGGCGGAAAACGACTTCCGCCCAAATTTGGCGGAAGTCATTTTCCGCCAAATTGGGCTCATTTTCCCCAGTCAACGGAAAATGTTTTCCGTTGACTGGATTTTCCAGGTGTAGCCAAACACCAAAAATTCAAAAAATGACTTCCAGAAGTCATTTTCCGGGTTTCCAAACATAGCCTTAGGGGGATCAATGATCATTTATTGTTTGCTTAGTGCAATATATATATATGTAACATGTGTCTAGCTACCAACCCAATTATACTGTTGGTCAAAAGTACCCAACACCTACATTATGAAATAGACATTTACCAACCCCTCCACTATCCATGTCTATTTAATATTTAACTACTTCAACACGTTGGCTTAATAAGACATATCCCAACAACTTATAAAGAAATGAGAAAATTAAAGATTATCTAAGTGATCAGGTTTGATTCATACTCAGATAACTAATAAGTCAATTATATATGATCTAACAATAGACATAGGCGACAATTTCACCTGTTTTTCAAGACCATACATCCTACTAGGGATAGCAAGGCTAGGTGTGGTGAATCAAGTTCTATACCACAAATATTACACCTCATAGCGACCCAAAAGTCAACCCCTTATAATGCCTATTAATAGTAGTAATACCCTATTATTTATTCATTTATGAGAGGAAATAGCTGACTTGAACTCCCTAACTATTGAGGAAGCTAAGGACAGTTTCTCTGTTTGAGATACAAAATAAATGACAGACCACCAAATGCCTTATGGTCCACTGGTATCGGTTGCTCTCTTAAGTAGGAGGTGATAAGTTTGAATCTTTGAGGCAAGTAGTGTGTATATGTAGGGTATTCTCTTCCTTATAATAAGGAACTGACGGACCCATTCTTTAATTTGCTCGAGTTATGGTTGCAACTTTGGGTTTCATGTTATATATTATATTGAGTTAATACCCAAAATCGTCTTCGACTATAGTGGTTTTTCTCAATTTCGTCCTAAACGACTTTGGTGACCTAATATCGTCCCAGACTTTTGTGTTTGGCTCAATGTAGTCCCAGACTTTTTGTGTTTTTGCTCAATTTAGTCCCTCATTTGTTATTCTGTCCATTTGGTGTTAAATAAATAGACAATTCAGTAATTTTAATATTGGCATCTCTTTACTCATAGACATGTGAAGTGCGAAATCCCTTTTTTTTTTTTTACGAATTACTCCCAGAATTACTCCTAAAACTGCGAATATAAAATTTGATTTGCAGGTCCGGGAGTAATTCTGGGTGTAATTCGTACAAGAAAGAGGAATTTCGCACTTCACAAGTTGAAAGTAAAGAGAGATCAATATTGACATTATTGAATTGTCCCTTTATTTAACACCAATTTGACGGAATAACAAATGGAGGACTAAATTGAGCGAAACACAAAAGTCTGGGACGATATTAGGTCACCAAAGTCGTTTAGGACGAAATTGAGAAAAACCACTATAGTCGAGGACGATTTTGGATATTAACTCATATTATATTAGTATCGTAATTAATAGTGTTAGGCTGTCATACTGAATTTATTTTATGAGCATGCATTGACAAAATTATTTATTTTATGAGCATGAATGGGTAAAGAGCTATTTTTTAATTTATGATGAATAATTAGTTGTAAATTCATAATTGGAAAATGTTTAGTGCTGTCAACAACTACCCTCCCAACAATTTTAATTTTTAATAATTATTCTTCACGTCATTATTGTGATGAGGAGAATACCAAACACAAGCTACGAATGAACGAGTGACCAGGTAGAGATTCTTAATGAAGCCTCTTATTTGCACGTCTCAAACATCCAACAACTAACAATATTCTTTCAAGATTCCAAACCCAAAAAATATATATATATATTAATTTCTCATATAAAAAAGTAATAAATTTGATTCTTGCTAACACCATTTTGATAAAGTTTATTATACATGATCTTAATTCAATTCCTAGTGTAATTTACATCTCTTATATAACTTGCATTGTTTACTTAGTGCACACCCTCGAATACAAAATATAATGATAAAAGAAATACCTAATAACATATACAACAATACAAAGTATATATCCATAGAAGTGCATAAAATTAAGGATGCTAAAGAATTAAGGTCGATGGTTTGGTAATCCACCTAAGTCAATTTTAAAAATTATAAGAGAAGAAAAGTTGGTTACAATTAGCTGGATGGTCGAATTCTACTTCAATTCAAATGTTAGAACATGATGGGCTTTTAATCCTCTTATTAGGAATATATCCCCTTATTTTTTTAGACACTAATGTATTTTTTACAAGTTAATATATATATATATATATATATATATATATATATATATATATATATATATATATATATATATATATACACTTTTTATTATATGGTTTTGTGACCACACCATTTGGAATGGTAACAGAGATGCCATTACACTACATGGTAGTTGACAAGAATGACATGAATATCTTATTCTAGTAGGAAAATACTTGGTGTACTCCTATTTTATACTCCGAACTTGTACTCCCTCTCACATGTTCTTGATGTAGATACTTTTCTGTGGGCCCACATGATGAAAATAACCAATCCTAGTTTGCCACCTCAGAGAGTAGAAATGAGGGAGTAGAATTTGGAAGTCCATGTAGGAGAACTCATTTTACTATTATTAAAAATGCATAAAATCTTGAAAGTGGTGATCGAGTGACCAAGTAAAACATGATTTTTGTCATTCTTCACCTTCCTCCCGAGGAAATCATTCCTTTCTTACAGTGTGACGAGAATGGCGTAGCTACTAGAAGGATTTATTAATCTCCCGGGGCCTTTGGCTCTTCGCCCCCCCCCCCCCCCCCCCCCCCCTATAGTGATAATTATTAAAGTCATAATTTTAAATGTAGTAAATGATTAAATATAATTATAATAGAATTAATTATATACTAACAATAGTTTAACGCTACAAAAGTAATTTTGTCCGATAAAAATAATATACAATATTTTTAGCACAATATACAACTCAATAAGTTTAGAAGTACATACATAAATCAATGGTACTAAAATGGATCAACTCTTGTAAGTTATTTTATTTAAAAGATTAGATTATAATATATTATAATTTTCAGTCTTAACGTGGTATAGACTTTTTCTATAAAGTAATTCCACTCTAGTTATTAACCATAATAATAGTTTGAATGGGTTAATACCAGTTGGGATCCTAGACTATTAACATTTACTTAATTAGGTCATTTATTTAAAAATTTACTATATAAATTCCCTTGATTAAAATGTTACCTAATTAGGTCCTTTGTTACCATTCTCGTATGTGGACCATCAAATTTAGAGACAAACTTGTGTTTTTTCTCTTCCATGACTTAATCCTTTTATCAGGAACCCATAGTTTTTGCCACTCCAAATATCAGTCTCTCGTTTGTATTGAAGAGATATAAAGGGTTTGAAAAGTATTTTAACCCTGAAGTTGGGAGTTTTGACTTATTTTTGCCCTTAAGTTAAGTGATTCAAGGCTCCAAGATCAAGAAAATGTAAGTTTAATTTAACCAATTTATTGATAAAAAAAATGAAAAAAATAATAATAAAAAAGAAAAATATCCTAAGTATAGTGCAACTGATGATTTCACGCAAATTTTTACCTCAAAATTAACATTTGCGAATCATCCATTTTACTCATGTATATGTAGTCATATCCTTGCCTAATGCTTTACCTTCAAATACTTATTGAGCTATTTATGCGTTGAAATGAGTTCAATGAACGAAGGAATTAGTGATAGAATAAATGTATTAGAAGACAACAAATTAACTTTTACTGCTAAAATTTTATTACAGCAATACTGAATTCGTAATTAAGAACTGAATCTAAAATGATGTCAAATTTTTTGGTAAAATATGATCAAATGATTAATTAATAATTAAATATAAAAATACATTCATCTTAGGATTAAATTTAGAATTAATTCCTTTTCATATTTAATTACCATATGATTTTTTAATAATATTGTTGTTGGTCCCAAAATGTTGAATTCCCAACCTTGAGGGCTCTCCCCGACTCGGCCCAACAGAACATTTGGGATGATGTAAATCATGATAACTCAACTCCCACAAGGAGCCCATTTCATTTTGAGAGGTTGCTCCTACACTGCCGGTGGTAAGATGTACTCGATCCTGTGTCATTGTTCCCAAACTGCACTCCAGTGATCAACTGAGCTGCTTATGCAGGCAACTTTTTTATTTATTATTTGATGAATTAAAGATTAATTAATTCAAAAATATAATTTTTATATAAATAATGTCATGTATATACGGAAAAGAGGAAAATTAAAATTACCCATGGTTATTTCTAGTAATAGGGTGGGGTTTGATTCATGTCACAGATGTTGAATGTTTGGGTGGGTTAAATTTCTTAGAATTTGATATTACGTCTCAAAATTAAATTGTTTCGATATATCTTCTCATGAGTTTAAAGACAGATTCATAGAATTCAGGATAAGATATGAACTCAAATAAGATATTTACCATATATTGTAAATATATTGATAAAAGAGAATAATAATAATAATAATTGTGGACGGACGATATTTTTTAAAACAAATCACGTAAACAGTGAATAATACGTGTAATATTACTGTTACCTATGTTCACCTGCCGATTTATGGGGCCCAGGTAGAGGTAGTGAGATCTACCATTTCACCAACTCCCCTGCCAAATCTCCAGCCTACATAAACCGTTCACTCTCCCTCCTTCAACCTCGCGTCTTCTTCCTATTTGCCCGTCGACCTATCTAAGCGGAAGAACAAGTCACTCCTCAGTCCTTCCCGTTCTATCTTCTCCTATAAAGGTACGCTGCGTCTCCCATGGACTACACGCTTCATTTCTCATAGTATTTCTGTTGCTCAATTCTCTCCGGACTCTCTGCTCAATCTACTTTCTTCTTCTTCATTTGCTTCGTGTTATTCTTCGTCTTGTTGCTGTAAGTATTCACTTGTGATTCAATCTATATAGGTTAGACATTCCGAATTTGTGTTTGATTGATTGATTTTTTGTGCTGCGTTGTAGTAATAGTAAGCTGTCGTGATTTTTTTTGTATTGGAACGATGATGAAACAGTAGATCTGATTTCTGGATAGTTGAATTTCCAGATATAGATCTGGATTGAGTCGTTCCTCTGTGTGGATAGATCTGATGATTAAACGTGTATTCGGCGTCTTGTGAGTATATATAAGCTGCATTAATGTGATTTACCGCCTGCATTGTGCGGTGTATTGTTTTTCGCCTTGTAGTATTGTCAATTTAGATCTCAGGCTTTGGAGTAGAAAATTCTGATGGAGTTGCTGTTCGTTACTTATACTTTGCATGGCGGTTTTGTTCTGTATTTGTCAGCTTTGTCATTTTGCTATATTGTTTGTCACTAGTTTGGATTTCCCATACTATCATTGGAAAACGTTATGCCTTGTAATTGGTGACATTATATTGCTATAATGTCACATGCTATCGTTCAATTGTTGTATAAAATAACAGCTGCCTGCTCTTACTCTGTATTGCCTAGGATCAGAGGAATAATATTTTTTTTGGACCAGTTTAATGTAATATGTCATGATTTTGCATTGAAAGCTTTGAACATTTTGATTACTGGGAAGAGGAGATAATTCTTATTCTATTTCTCGACCAGAAAAATGGCATCTCACATTGTTGGATATCCCCGCATGGGCCCAAAGAGAGAGCTTAAATTTGCTCTTGAGTCTTTCTGGGATGGGAAGAGCAGTGCTGAGGACTTGCAGAAGGTGGCAACAGACCTCAGAGCTTCCATCTGGAAACAGATGGCTAGTGCTGGGACCAAGTACATCCCTAGCAACACCTTCTCTTACTATGATCAGGTGCTTGACACCACTGCTATGCTTGGTGCTGTCCCACCTAGGTACAACTGGACTGGTGGTGAGATTGGACACGACACCTATTTCTCCATGGCCAGAGGAAATGCCTCCGTCCCTGCCATGGAAATGACGAAGTGGTTTGATACCAATTAGTAAGTGATCTGATTGCTTCGTAATAATGTCTTCATTAATCATTAATTACATACCTATTTACTTATGTGCTGATAATTTCATTTCATGATCCAGCCACTTCATTGTCCCTGAGTTGGGCCCTGATGTGAAATTCTCTTATGCTTCTCACAAGGCAGTGAATGAATACAAGGAGGCTAAGGCAGTACGTGATCCACAACTCTAGTCTAGTGTCATTCTTTGATTTTGTGACAATTGTATCACTGCCATTAATTTGCTTATCAAGGAAATTTTAATTAGTTTCTTGACGATCAGTTGTACTTCATCTTTTGCTGGTGCAGCTTGGTGTAGATACTGTTCCAGTTCTTGTTGGACCAGTGTCATACTTGCTGTTATCTAAACCTGCCAAGGGTGTTGAAAAATCATTCGCATTGTTGTCCCTTCTTGACAAGATCCTTCCAATCTACAAGTATGTATGATCTCTGTTTTTTATTAATTTATATGTGGTTAGGAATTAGTTCACATGGCAGCGCTAGCTTGGCATGACATGTTCATCTTAAATACAGGGAAGTTATTACTGAATTGAAAGGAGCTGGTGCTTCTTGGATCCAGTTTGATGAACCAAACCTTGTAATGGACCTTGAGCCTCAACAATTGGAGACATTCACTAAAGCCTACTCTGACTTGGAGTCAACTCTATCTGGTCTTAATGTTCTTATTGAGACATACTTTGCTGATGTTCCTGCTGCGGCATACAAAACCCTCACTTCTTTGAAGGGTGTTACTGCATTTGGTTTTGACTTAGTCCGTGGATCTCAGACCCTTGATTTGATTAAGGGTGGATTTCCTTCTGGCAAGTACTTGTTTGCTGGAGTTGTTGATGGAAGGAACATATGGGCAAATGATCTTGCTGGATCTCTTTCCCTTCTAGGATCTCTTGAGGGCATTGTCGGGAAAGGTATGCTTTCAAAAACATCCTTGAGAATCATTATTAATTTGTTAGTTCACCCTGAATAGTTCTTTTGATTATTTGAATTTTCAGATAAACTTGTTGTTTCTACCTCTTGCTCTCTTCTCCACACTGCCGTTGATCTTGTCAATGAGCCCAAGCTGGATGATGAAATTAAATCATGGCTTGCTTTTGCTGCTCAAAAAGTTGTTGAAGTGAATGCTTTGGCAAAGGCATTGGCTGGTCAGAAGGATGAGGTATAATTCCATATTTAAAAAAAAAAAAATCAAAATCATTTAAAAAGTCAAGATAGTTTTTGCAATATAAATCAGAGAAATTTGGTTACAAACCATATGCATGATTTTTTATTTATAACTTGTGTGACACTGTTTCTGTTTGCCTTGGATTTATAGGCATTCTTCTCTGCCAACGCTAAAGCCCAAGCTTCAAGAAAATCCTCTCCAAGAGTAACAAATGAAGCTGTTCAAAAGGCTGTAAGTGAAGAATCGCAGCTCCTCTGCTTTCTTTCTAGCAATATTTGCAATTAATAGTTTGTACTGATTTACATACTTTTCCTATTCTCAGGCTGCTGGTTTGAAGGGTTCTGACCACCGTCGTGCTACAAATGTTAGTGCTAGACTTGATGCTCAACAAAAGAAACTTAACCTCCCAGTCCTCCCAACCACCACTATTGGGTCATTCCCTCAAACGGTGGAACTTAGAAGAGTTCGTCGTGAATACAAGGCTAAGAAGTGAGTTGTTTTACTAGTTTTTTGCTGTACATCATTGGCATCATTTAAGCCTGTTCTGATAAGATACTTTTTTAGGATCTCTGAGGAGGAGTATGTTAAATCCATCAAGGATGAAATCAGCAAGGTTGTTAAGCTCCAGGAAGAGCTTGATATTGATGTTCTTGTTCATGGAGAGCCTGAGGTAACTTAATGTTATATATGCTTATAATACGTATTGTTTTTCTATTCTTATTTTGCATAGAAAGTTTGTATTTAGTTTCACTAAATTCGGATGTTGAATATGCAGAGGAATGATATGGTTGAGTACTTCGGAGAGCAGCTCTCTGGGTTTGCTTTCACTGCTAACGGTTGGGTTCAATCCTATGGATCTCGATGTGTGAAGCCACCCATCATCTATGGTGATGTTAGCAGGCCCAAGGCAATGACTGTCTTCTGGTCAAGTGAAGCTCAGAGCATGACTAAGCGCCCAATGAAGGGAATGCTTACTGGCCCTGTTACCATTCTCAACTGGTCTTTTGTAAGAAATGACCAGCCAAGGTAACAAAATGGAAGCTAAGGGGAAACTTTTCATTCTATCTATCTATGTAATGTTTTAACTTAATGCTGATTTGGTTTTGCTCCATATTTCCAGAAATGAAACCTGCTATCAAATTGCACTGGCTATTAAGAATGAAGTAGAGGATTTAGAAAAGGCCGGCATCACTGTTATCCAAATTGATGAAGCTGCCTTGAGAGAAGGTTTACCTCTTAGGAAGGCTGAGCATGCTTTCTATTTGAAGTGGGCTGTTCACTCCTTCAGAATCACCAACTGTGGTATCCAGGACACAACCCAGGTGCTCTACCTGTTATTTTTTACATGATAGTTGATAGTTAATAGTTGTTACTTGGGCTCAAGTTCTACTCTACTTTGCAGATTCACACTCACATGTGCTACTCAAACTTCAACGACATTATCCACTCCATCATTGACATGGATGCCGATGTTATCACCATTGAGAACTCACGTTCCGATGAGAAGCTCCTCTCAGTTTTCCGTGAAGGAGTCAAGTACGGTGCTGGTATTGGGCCTGGTGTGTATGACATCCACTCTCCCAGGATACCATCCAAGGAAGAGATTGCAGACAGAGTTAACAAGATGCTTGCAGTGCTCGACACCAACATCCTTTGGGTAAACCCCGACTGTGGTCTCAAGACCCGCAAGTACACTGAGGTGAAACCAGCCCTAGAAAACATGGTGTCTGCTGCCAAGCTCATCCGTACCCAGCTTGCTAGTGCCAAGTGAAATGGCTTTCCCCCATTCCTTTGTTCTTAGATTAATCAAGGATTTCTCTCTATTGCTTTGATTTTCTGTGTTTGGAACGAAACATTTGTGACCTCATGTACGCATAGTATGCTCCAGTATGCTACGCTATATGGTTTAATATGATTTTTTTACGGTTTTGTTTCCTATATGTTGATTCCCTTTTTATTTCTTCACCTTTTTTCCGTATCTCGCCTTAAAAACGAAATATATTTATATTAACCCCCCACCTAAAAAGCAGCAATACCCAAAATTGTAATGTAATTAGGGGATGGGGATACAGCCTAATCCTAATATTAGACTATGATTAGCCTATAAAATGCCTTTTGGCACAACCAATAAAACATCTCTCATCCTCTCTAAGCATCCTTGAGGTCAAGTTGGGATAATTAACACCAACAAAAGTTTGGCTAGTGTTGGGGATATACCCCTTAGCCCATAAGCATTGTCTAGCAAGGATAAGGCGAGCTAAGAAGTTCCGCAACTCGGAATTACTGGCTAAGAGACTTGGTTTGAATGCTTATTTAGGTGACTAAGAGCAACACATCAGTAATGTATTTGTAGAGATTTTTGATCACCATGGTAGTTATCCATTATGATTTTAATAAGAGTTATATGTAAGTTCTAAAACATTAGTAGAAAAAATAGAGCATGATTTTAAGTATTTAGAATGATTATGAGTTTTTAGGTGTTTAATATATTGTGATTTGATAGTATTACTAGTACTTTTCATAAAGAAAATTTTAGATTTAAGTCTTATTCCAATCAGAGTGTAACATAGTAAAACAAAATAATAATAGCGTGTTTAGTTCATGGAATAGGTGGGGAATCATTTCCTATTTAGTTTGTCTTTTCATAGCTGGGAATAACATTCCCGGAAATGAGTTATTCCCTTTGCAAGGGGAATATATATATATATATATATATATATATATATATATATATATATATATATATATATATATATATATATTCCCACCGCCACTAGCCCCACCAGCACCAAACAATAAAATATAATTCCTATTCTATTTCTTACATATTTCAATCCTTATAGAATATTATTTTTATCACCTCAAAATTCATTCCGTGAACAAAACATGCTTGTAAGGGTGGTAAGTGGTGTGAACGCGGTTGATGTGTCTCAAGAATCCTAAGATCTCTTTTGGGGGAAAAAGAGGGGGGACATAACTGGTCAAAGCCATGTAGTTTTGCTTTTTTGATATATAAATTAAATAAAACCACTGCTTTGTAGGCTGGGCTGCATGCTAGCATGTTTTGTATGGAAATCCAGGTGGGGGATCTCCTCTTTGCGTGTAATTTACAGCAAGTGAAAGCACATGAAAGTTGTAGCCAAAACATAGATTTGACATGTGGTTCTCTATCTGTTTCAAGCTTTGGAAAACACAAAAAGTTTTACCCATCAACAATTGATGCCAAAAACAAGATTTGAATGATGGAATGGATGCAACATAATTTTTTTTTTTTTTTTTTTGACAATAATTTTCTTATTCATCACAATTTTAATTTTTATTAATACTCTTTTGATGATTAAATTTATCATATGTTTTTTCTTTAATACAATTTACTTCTTTTATATGATTTGCAAGCTATTAAACAAGTGTGAGATTTACTCGTACATATCCATAAACAACAGCTACGATTTTCCTAGTCATTGAAAAAAAATAGTGCCAATATTAACAGATTAACATTTTATGAGATTAAACGTACAGTACATTTTTACAATATTTGTACCTCCATTGTAATAATAAAACCCTTTCTATATATATATATATATATATATATATATATATATATATATTAAAGCAACCAATGTGGTCATATATTAGAAATAAGCTGAAATAGAGTTAGGAGGGACAGAGTCCCAATACATAACAGAAGAATGATCAAAAGTTGTAGTAGTTAAAGTATGTGCTAATAAATTTTCAGATCTAGGAATAAAATTGATTAAACAGAAATCAAAGGTGGACATGTAGAATCTACAACTATCAATAGCATAGTCAACATACGAACGAACTGGTGCAGAAGAAGACAGATAATGTTGAAGTGTTAAACAATCCGTGAGAAGCTTGATGGGCCGTTCCCCACGTCAATCCCCTGAGCCAGGACAAGGCTTCCTTGCAAGCAATTGCCTCGGCCATCAAAGGTGAGAAGCAATCCGGGAGAACAGCGTTGAAGGCTGCGACAAAGCGTCAGTCGTCGTCATCGAGGAGCACCAGAAAAACAAAAATATCACATTAGCAGATAAATATTACCCTTAGCTTTAAAAAATATTACTCATTATATCATTATATGTCATGTCATATTAAATTTATTAAGATTGAGAAAGTATAGAATATATACTGATATACTACCTTGTAAAGAAAGTGTTTGAAAAAAATATAACTAGTAATCCTATATATAGTATAAACCATATAACATGGATATGGATTAAAGTTCAATTCAATAAGCAAAACTACAAGTGTGTGGGCAAAGAATAAAGCATGATTGGATATACCAAAACATAGTTGTCTATTGACCTTCTCAATTTGAGTCAATTAATTATGACAATCAAGACTAATTTATCTCAATGTAGTTTTTTGTTGGCTAGCGTCACAAAGTGAACTTCACATTCTGATAGCGACTACATGCTTTTCTCTAAATCAAAGACTAAGTACATCAATATCAATAATTTATTGGGAAGCTAAGTCTTTCAACTTTAGTCGAAAGTTCAATTAGGCACCTTAACTTTTAAAGTGCAAGTAAGTCCATAAACATGCAATTTTGATGCATTGAAACCCAAAACCCTAATTGTGACCGGTAATAGAAGGTCACTAGATTCCAGTGACACTCTGATCCAGCTTACACTGACGATGCTCCGAGGATTAATACCGGCAACCGGCGACCGGCGATTTCAAACGGTTGTCGGTCGTCACTTGCCATCTCCAATGGAGATGGCTTATTGTTGCCTTCTCCGGCGACCAGTGGTCGTCGGAGCTGAGAAGGCAATCAACTGCTCGCCTTCTCCGTCAAACAGGTCGTCGATTTTTTCCCAACCATGGCAATCAACGATGATTTAGGGCGGTCATTGGCGGCTAGCTGACGGTGGTCAACAGACAGTTTGTGGTGGTCAATAATATCCTGTTTATCGGTAATCAACAGGTTACTGGTAAATTGAATTTATTTGCTCAACTTTAATAAGTTAACTGCACTTTTTAAAAGTTAATTAGGATCTAATTTTATTTCGTGTAAAATTAAATGGTCTATTTGACCATTTTTCCTATTTTATTTTTAATATATTGAGGATGATAATTGAGCATAAGTTGATGGTGAAGCATGACAATAGGAAAAGTTTTCACCCATACAGGGCGGTGGAGCATGGTAGGTAGCCACAGTCGTGTGTGTGTGTGTATATATATATATATAAAAAGGTATTTTGGTGCGTGCAGTGGTTGTATTCAGTGGTCTCCCACTTTATTAATTTGATAATTGAAGCAAGGAGGGGGTGGGGGTGGGGGGGAGTGACAGTGGCATTGGCATGTCTTTAAAGGCCAAACCCTAACTACAAATGCACTGTCTTTGTCTGTCTGTGCTTAAAGAGCCTTCCTCTACCCAAAAAGCTCAATTTTATGAGAACAAGACAAATCCATCACTCCAAATTTTTTGCATTTCCTCACCTGTCTATCATGTGCTCTCTCTCTCTTCCACATGCACACCTCCACCTCATATGTGGCTAGCTGATGACTATCCCCTTCATAAACAACTTTAATTTTTCTTTCTTTTTTATTTGTTCATAACATCAACCTGCAGTCCCAAGAGGACATGATCTACGAGGTGATAAATCGAGTCTATGATAGGGTTCAAATTCTCACATTCAATTAGAAACGAGTTATAAGTGAATTAAGCTTTTACTCTTTCTTAACATGTTGATTCATTTAAGAAAGAAAAAAAGTATGTATGCATGGATGAATACTTAAATTAATTTTATTTACAGAATAACATTAAAAATGGTCATATCTCAATAAATAACTAAATTGTTTGAACAATCTAAAGAGAATTGATAGTTAATTTCGTTGGCACACAACCATATGACAATATTTTTCCCTCCCTAAAAACTAAGATAATTATTTTTTGAGCAAACTTCAGTTTTAGTCATTCACGAATAGCTATTGAGGTAATATCATATTTAGTCATTCTTATTTAATTTTGAAAATTAATAATGTAATTAGACAAAAGTAAATTAAAATAATAAAAATAGACATATATCTTCTTGTACAATACAATTAAATCATTATTTGCTCATTGTTTTGCCTTTTTCCGTATATATCTTTTTATTGAATGGTCTTGTCATTTCATGTGAGACTGAAAAAGGAAGCACAATAAGCCTTTTTTGTTACGTTATGTGCTTGTTTAGTTGTGTGTGGAAACTTATAAGTAAAGTGCGTGGTATGATATTTTACATTAAAATAAGATTACAAAATTTGAGTTGGTGAAATATGATTATTAATTTATTATATTTGAAGGTCATAAATTTAACTTTTGCTAATATCTTCTTATTCGAGTTAGTCCATCTTTATAGTGCAATTTATTGTTTTATACAAAACTGAAATTTATCTAATACATGCACACTCTTAAATAGTGCTGTAGGTTAGTCAAATTTAAAAATGGTGGAGTATGGAAGAGTGTGGTACAGTATTCGAAGTGGAGAATAGAATAGACGCTCCCGACCATGCTATTTGGTTAGGTATAATGTTGGCCCATTACTTTTAAGCTTTAACCTAGTAAACGATACATACACATATACATACATACATGTAGTGATTGGGAACTTGAATATAAGCTGGATCTGCAGCTAGCTTAGCTTTGCGTGTATAAATTCTACACCATCATTGTAAAATGATATGAGAGAGAGAGAGAAAGAGAGGATTATATTCCATTGAAGAAAGGAAAAGAGGGAGTTTGGAATGAAGACTGATCCAAGATCCATCATTTCCTCGATCTCATATTTCTTCTTCTTCTTGAATTCTTGTTTTCAGTGAATTGAAGATTATAGAGAGAGAGAGAGAGAGACGCCATGGATTGATCTCGGACCAGGCTTCATTCCTCACGCCTCGCTTTCCACTTTACACTCATACATATATACATATATACATGCATCACCACCTCCATCTTCAATTCCCAGGTTTGTTTCTCATCTCCCTTTTTAACAAAATTTTGCTGGGTTAGTTGGGACTTTAATTTTGATTTTTGATTTTTTTTTTTTTTTAGGAAGGGGTTTCTTAGCATTAACTTTGGAGGTTAAAGGTGTTGATTTGGTTGTTGCAAATTCGATTGAGAAAGTAATTTATTGGCCTTCTTAGTTTGAGTCGATCAGCTATGAACAATTTATACAGAATTTATTCCGTGCACATTCTCAGTATAGCTAATCAATCAATGAATACAAAGGTTTTAATAGTAATAATAGAAAATGTGTTGGTGTGTATCCATTTGCTAACTAATTAGGTTTTAATAGTAATAGAAAATGTGTTGGTGTATCCATTTCAGGGCTAACATGTATATTGCTCTTGATTTTTCATACGTTTACAAATTATTTTTTTATTTTACCCTTTTATTTTTCCTTTCTCATTCTAAATTGTAAATGCTATTAAATGTAATAACTTATCTTTAAAAAAAAAAATTGCATTTCTTTTTTGCTCTTTTATATATATATATATATATATATATATATATATATATATATATATATATATATATATATATATATATAGTGCTCATTATAATTTTACGTGTTAGATATTTATTTAATTGTACAATGTGGTACATTTGATTAGTATTTATAGGCCGGGATCATTTCAATAGTGCGTACGAATATAATATCTTTATTTATAGATAGTGTTCCTTGTTAATAAGTCGCTTTACTAGTACTAGTACTAGCTAGAGATAAATGAAAGATACAACACGTACTTCTAAATATAAAGTATATACTTTATTGTGAAATACGGAGTTCTATGTAGTGTAAAGAACCATACGTATTTCAAAAAAAAAGTATGGGGGTGTTTGGTAAATAGATGTTAGATTGTTAGTTGATTGAGGTAATGAGTTTGACTAGTTGATTTCATTAGCTGATTGTAGAAAGATGTCTGGTAAATAGTTGTTAGCTTATAGCTGATTACATGCAAAATGACTTTCTTAAAAAGCTGATCGAAAAAACTGCTTTGAACAGCTTTTAGAATTTTAGCATTTTGGAGCAATAAGTTAGTTGTTACAAAAAACTAATTAATCAAATATTCATATTGATTGTTTAACCAAATCAAACAACTAATAGTGGTCAAACAAGTTAAAATTAGTTGATAAGCTAACTATGCTACTAAACCGGGTCTATATATTTCACTTTATTACATCTCTTTTATTGTTAGAGTCACAAGATAAGCTTCACTTTTAGAGCACATGACACGTCTGATAATAGCGGCCGACTTTTCCTTAAATCAAAGTACAGTAACTAATTGAGACTCCTCCATTGGTTCTTTGTCGGATCCTCCAAGATGATTGGTTGGGCATTCCTTCTCCTAGGCAGGTGATTATTTACTGTGGATTATTAAAAAATAAAAATTACTGTGAATTATTGGCATAATTACGTTTCTTTTGAGCCCGGTCTTCTTCTTTTTTTATGTGATGAGAAAAATTTACAATCACTATTTGTTGGTATACATGAGATAAACCTAGCTCACTCCTATGCCCTAGGTAAACTTCGTACATTTTTTTTTATCCTTGTCAAGTTTTACATTATTTTAAAAATGGTGTACTTTAATATTTTTGAACCAAGTTGTTCTTACGTACACCAACCATTAAGTATTTCGTTAGTTAAGTATTAATTGCTAAAACAATTACGTAATCATATATACCTTGAATAATCACTTACCACAATAATTACGTAATTATTAAATATTATATTAAACCAAATATATTTTACTATAAAGTATCATTTACATATTTATCAATTATAATACTAATCAACACAAATAAACTTGAACAACATTATCAAAATGTTCACAAATAAATAAATCATTTACAATATTTTACATGGACTATTATAAGTACATATAGATAAAATATAATAGATTATATGACTTGTGTCATTTATTATTTATTTATTTATTTATTTGAATCATTTTAATATAATCATAATTTTTACATTGGGCAATTACTCTTGTGCATATAGAGACTAGTGTTTAAATAAATGGCATACATGCATTATGGTCCCATTGGTAAATTTTATCATTCGATTTACGTTATTTTTGTGGTTGGTATATGGCTTTTAAAGATTTAGATTAGGGTAGTCGCACAGACTTAATCAATATAATCACATTTAGGCTTAAGTGAGTATTGAAGAAAAGTGTACTATATTATGCAATTGTACTCTTATACTAGGGACTAGGTCCACCATACGGTCCATACCTATACATGGTGAATCATGTTTATATTATGTACGTGCAGTTAACACATTATGTATAATCAGGTAATAAATTATGTAACTATTACAATTAATAGATATATTATGTATATTTAGTTAACATATTATGTACCCGTCCGCAGGTATATAATATGTTAACTGTTGTCTACTGATATATAATTTGAAACAAATTTGAATGTTGTTTTAGATCAGAATTCAGAATGCAAAATATATTTTTTTTCGTGGTATAGTTGCTATTTGAACATGGATTACGTTACCTTATGCACTTATAGAACTCAAACAATATTATAGTTTACCAAAATGATTGTATGGTTGACCATATATATTTCTTGGCGTGTAGGCTAAGTACTTGATATTAATATTATTTTGCAAAATTATTGATATCATCATAATTAATAGGTAGTATTAAATGGACTCACAGATCGACCATAACATCTTCATTATATTCTACCAAATTCCATGGCCGCAACGGCAACTAGCACCGCCGCCGCGGAAATGATCATAATGTCTAAAATCGAAGCCGCTCATCAATTGATTCACCACGAAAACCATGCCCGTGTCCGCATTGCCGAGAATCTGCAAAGCAGAAAGGTTTAATTTATATAACTACATTCTACATTAATCTTTTCTATTTATAGTATTCTTTCCTTTTCATTGGCCGGCCTTGTACTACAAACCACTAGAATATTCCAAGTTTGATTCCTTATTGTAACTATCTATTAGTTTTATTGGACTGAATCGGTTAATTATAGATAACTTTTAAATTAGTATACTTTTAATAGTTCTTTGTTGGCTAAGGTTACAAGACAAGTTTCACCACAGCACACCTCTGGTATTGATCTTAATTTGTTGGATTATATTTATTAATTATGGTTACTTTTTTTACATTTGTTGGATTATATTTATTAATTATGGTTACTTTTTTTTTTAAAACAGTTGGATCGGGAAAGTTTACTCAGACAGTTAATGTACCTGATACCAATGGAGTTTCGATGTCGGCGGAAGAGGACGACGATGAGAATCCAGTATGCTCAACAGAATCTTTATCAGCTACCCATTCCAACAGAACAACAACTTCATAAAGAACCTGAATCTGTAAGATAATCCGACCAGATCTTCATGTTCTTTATGTTTTTATCTCAATGTCTTTATGAAATTAATTGAGTTAATTCTAGCTGAATTTTTTGTGACAATTTCAAACTTAATCATAGACTATTGTTTTTAATTTTGTCATTTAACATTATCATATTTTGAACACTTTTGGTAACTTTTACGGTGAAAATCTATTTTAGATAATGATATTTTTGTTTTTTCAAATTTTTTTAATTTTTTTTCAATGAATCAATTCTAGCAGATGTCCCTTATCTTTGCTGACAATTCTAAATTTAGTATGTATCAGACAATCTTTTTCTCCATTTAACATCCTAGAGTATCGTATTTGGACACTTTTGGTTCTTCCAATGACTTTCTCAGTGAAACTCTATTTTATAAAAGGGTATTTTTCAATAACAAAGAAGAGATTTTTTTTTTTTCTCTACCACTATAGTATCATAAGCATGAACTAAAACAATAGTGATCATACATTCATACTAAAGCCGACCAGGTGGCAACATCCTGAACCTTCTAATTGTGTTGGAAAATGATTCCTCCGCGTCTGAAGATCCTCATATACTTGGTATCGGCATTAACAAATTAAAGGATGATTTAGTTTCGGGTTGAAGGAGATGAAGACAAGCTGGGTGGGAAAAAAAACATGCGTAGAAAATTAGAAAAAGATTGAAGAGATTAAAAAAAAAAATGCCTAAAATATATTTTCAAGGAAAAAGAAAAAAAAAAAAACGATTGTCTGAGTTGTTAAATGACAACAAAAACGATTGTCTAAAACTTAGTTGAAATTACTATCAAAGATAAAGGACCTCCGATCCGTTGGAATTAATTCATTGAGAAAATAAGAAAAAAAAATTGAAGAGATTGAAAATACTCTTGAAAGGAAGGGATCTCCTCTTGATTTAACTCGAATTAATTTACCTTTTTCATCAGATTAAGACCCTGATTTACAAGATCCGCCATGGGACCAAAAGCATGGTGGAGGAGAAGCGGATTTTGAGAGCCATGAAACATGCACCGGACTTGCACTCGGATAAACAAATCAGGAACAATCATACCATTCAAGTAAGAATTTTTATTTTTTCCAAAAAAAGTTTGATGAATTATATATATGATTAAAGTTTTAAATCCACAACCTTAATCTACAACCTTAATCTCATTTTGGTATTGATGTTGGAACATTTTCTAGGAATTGTTAGGCCCAGTCTTTGTCCGCAGCCCAGCATACCATTAACTGATTAGCACACTGATAAATTTGGCCCAACTTCTCTTTCAGTTTTTTTTTTTTTTTTTTTTTTTTTTTTTTTTTTTTTTTATATTTTAAATTGTAAATCATACGAATATTTAATAGTTAACCTAGCATTTTGGGGCAGTTGGTAAATGAACTGATAATGCAATCCGTAGTCATGTTGAATGGAAATTGCGATAAGATGATCGATCTATAATTCTATTATGTTCTTATGTTACATTTCAATGAAATGGACAAAAATTAATGTTGGGATATGATGTTTGTGTTGTGTGCAGCCAACATTTGATGAAATACAAGCATTGAGGAAACAAAAGAGGGCATATAATGCTAATGTGGAGCAACTAAAAGGACTATTAGAAGCTTCAAATAGGGATATTCTGTCTCTCCAGAATCAATTGGATGACATCAATCGAAAGAAACAGCAAATTTATGAATACATTCTACAACTTAGAAACCTTAACATACACAAATAATCACTAGTATCTTCAATTTGTTAGTTTATTCCATTTTGTGTATAAGCAATGGGCTATATATTTCTCAAGTCTTATTATTGGATCCAACCCAAGAATTTTATGTACTATCCTAAGACACGTTTCAAAATTGAAGGATATGGGTTAGTTGATGATGATGTCTCAAAAGAGGCGAGTGGGTGGAGCATGACTCTTATACTTGAAGATCGCGAGTTTGATTTGTGAGCATATATCCGTTAATGTGTATCCAACTATCAGCTTAAGCTTTTAGTTGAGATGGAGCACATGCTTCAATTTGATTATTGTCAACACACACTTTCGGTTAAATCCGTTGCATAATGTTTTCTTATTGCAATTTACTTATTATGTGTGTGATATGCGAGCTATTACGCAGGAGCAAGATTTACTCAATGTACATCCTAAGATAGCGAATGCGAGTTTCTCTGATAAGAAATTTTTTAAAAAAATGTACATGACAAAAATAAGCAACTATAATGTTCTTAATTATTCAGTTATTTATTTGTTCTCGTAGGGCCCAATATTTTGTATAAATAGAATCTCGGAAGGGAATTTTGCAATATAGGGAGATTCATAGTACAGTTTATCGCCAAACACCTTGTGCTTAGATGATACCTCTATGGATCCCCTGATAAAAAGTCATAGGATTGAATATCGATGGTGGAGTATTAACTCTGTGGGCTGCAATATTTCGAGAAAGTATAGAACAAATACAGTTTATCACTCGCTATGAGTTTTTCTCATCAACTAAAAAAACAGTATAGGACAAATGGATCATGTCCAAAAACCATGTCACCATGGATTAATCTTTTGTAAACATATGTTTGTAAAGTGTCTTTAATGACAATAACACACACCCATGACCCATGCTTCTTATGTTTCATCGATGTTATATACATTTGGAAGTAGGGAAAACTACAGAGGGACCAAACATATATACATAGACCAGCTGCTCCTATGATCACATAATTATACATGAAAGTAAGAATATATTTTGTGTATGTAATCCACATTGCTCCCATGATTCT
The DNA here is from genome assembly GCF_001879475.1 of Ipomoea nil. Taxonomy (NCBI): domain Eukaryota; kingdom Viridiplantae; phylum Streptophyta; class Magnoliopsida; order Solanales; family Convolvulaceae; genus Ipomoea; species Ipomoea nil. Next base: position 4,308,414 of record NW_017617471.1, read on the forward strand.
ATCGCTTTGAACCAGGAAACATCCAAACACACCAAAAAAGTGATCGGAGAAACAATATTGTATCAATCTGATCTGTTCGTTCCCATTATGAATTGCCTCCTTGCATACAGCCTAAGTTAAGACAACCTTGTACCCAACAAAAAGTTGCATTTTCAATCAGTTCTGTAAAATCAAGGCACCATTTTTCATCTCTCAAATGTCAACTGTATGTGGCAAAATGCTATAGAAAAAGAGGCAAATAGACCATCAAATTATATATGAAAAATTGAGTTGACCCATTAACTTTAAAATGTTGTAATTAGACACATTATCTAGTTGATTTGATGCAATTAAACTCATAACTTGTCAAATTATTACAATGGATTACATGTCAGTTCTTAATAACAAATAAATTAAAAGTAATTTTATAATATAATCTCCGACGAACTCCGATGCTTCTCTATCCAAGTGGGCAAAGAAGCCTGCTGGCTTCTTTTATAAAAAACAAAATTGATGTTTTTTCTTATTTTTTATTTTTTTATTTAATTTATTACTACGTCAGCAATTTATCCGTTAGGGCTATTTGGTTTAATTGTATCAAATCGACAAGTAAATGTAGGAAATATTACAAACATAATTTCAGAACAATTCAAGCACAAAAAAAAAAAAGAAGCTACAGGTTTATAAATTCGAGTCTTAGCTTGTGATACTCACACTTTCCTTAAAACCTTATTTGCTAACTCCTAATGTACTAGGAGTGTAGTAGCCTAGATTTTCCATGATAAAACGAACTGCGATTTATAATTTGAACACTCAAATAATAAATCCAGCAAACTAGAACAAAGGTATTAACATAGAAATAATCTCTTGTTCAACCAAGAGTGTGGTTAGTTTAGTTTACGTAGGTTGCAGGTGCACACAAAAACACAAAAATAATCTCTTGCTAAATCAAGAGTCTGGTTAGTTTCATTTACGTAGGTTAGAGGTACACACAAATCAAACCTTACGTAGATCAGCTACTCCTGATATGCCTATTTGACCCCTTTTTCCCAAATAATTTTTTTTTTTTTTGGGTTTTTAATTGTCCACAAAGTGACTTTTTTTTTTAATTCAACACTAACAAAACTCAACAATGTAAAAAGTCATTTTTATTAATAATTGAAGGGCAAAAAGTAATAATGTGTAATTCACATTATAAGAAAAATTAAATGTGTCATTTTTTCCTAGAGAATCTATATGTTTTACTTGAGGGATATACCATAAAATTTCTCAAAAATTACATAGATGCAATCATTTTTAACTCACCCCAATCAAACTGCTCAAAATTTAAATCGAAGTCCTACGCTTTCGTCTTAAAATTATTTAGTTTTAAATATTTACCTTTTGACTTCTTCTTATTCAATTTGACTCTTTTTATTTTCAATAATTGTCCGGCTTCTTTTTATAATATCTTCTTATAAGATTAACTCATAATAATATCACCTAATCTATTGATAATCGATAAATATAAATAATTTTTTCTTCTTAAAACTTTATTAATAATGTTGCATGACGATGTAAACATTATAGATAAAGATAGGGATTTTTTTTGGGGGGTACTCTAACTTACTAATAGTATATGTTCAGTGCTCAACATAATGTCATCTCAGTGGGAAAAAAAATATTTTTTTAAAAAATAAAAACAGTTAGTTAGGTTGTCACGTACAATTAAGAAGTTTGGGTTTCTTGCATCTCATCTTTTGAAATTAAACTTATTTTATTTTTTTTATAAATTTATTATCAAATTTTTCAAATTTTATTACTTAATAAAATTGTGGTGGTTTTTCCGGCCTGCTTTTCCGATTTGTTTTATGCCGACGACGTTTGCCATAATTCTCATTTTAGACTCGGTCATAATAAGATGGAACCACTATATACAATGATTATATAATTAATAACAAAATTGTCCCAAAATGGGTGCCCAAGTGGGTACGTAGATCGAGCATGATGTTCATACAAATAAAGATAATGAGTTTGATTTTTGTCAACACTTTTTTAATCGAACCCGTTACCCAAAATCTTTTTAATGCGTTTTACTTCTCATGTGTGACTTATTACATAGGAATAGAGTTTACAATGTACCTTGCCTCAGGTAATGGCACAAAAAAATAACAAAATTGACGTAAGTCATTTTATGTTAACCAATTATACTTTTATCTTTATTTTCTTTAAATGTCTTTTTCTTCAATTCCTTTATTTTGTTTTTATGTGTTTGTTTGTATCGGTTTCTTCTAAATTATTAATTAGAAATAACTTATTTAATAGGAAAACATTGCTAATCGTCTTACATTCAAAATGCTTGATTAAACACCCACCAGTCAAAAGTAATTTGAACAGCATAACGCGAGATGGAGAGTTGTTTTCAAAGACTTTGGTAGAGTACGGATTACTTAAAATTCAATCAACAAAACCATTTAAATTTTATAAAATACAATAGCATTTAGGTCTTCAATTATGAATTTTTTTTCTAAAAAAAAAAGAAAATAAAAAATATAATGGGTTAACTTACTTTGTATTAAAAAAAATTAAAATGCCATTGTATTTCAGGACATTCCAACAATTTTTGTTAACAGAGAACAAAAAATGATCATGTCACAATAATACTAGAACCAAAGATGAATGTTCTGAAAAAGAATTAAATATTACTATCACAAATAAGTCTGGACCAAAAATGAAATTAACTCTTTCAATAAACCAAACCTATCATCCATCAAGATTTAAGACGGGTAGGGAAGGACTCGTGGAGTCGTGGGAGAAGACTCATTAACCATTCTTAGATCGCTTGTCTAAGCGAAGGACAACATATACCCATCCATCCTATTAGCAACTTTTTTTTTTTTTTTTTTTTTTTTTTTTTTTTTTTTTTGTGAAGAAGAAGAAGTTAGCAATTTTGTTTTACCCGGCCTCTATAAACAAGCTAAATGCCTAGAGCCCCTTTATTAGAAATTTAGAATAGCCCATGCTTCAACTTCCGTATTTAATTTGTACAATAATCACAATTATGCGGAGTAGGTGAATACCAACACTTGTAGAATGATGATTTTAAAGGCAATCACCCCTATGGGCAGCTCAACTGATCAGGCAAAAGTTGAAAAGAATGATTTTAAAGACAGACAAACTAAATTAATCAAATAATTGAATTGATAATCACGATATTTCAAATTTAAACTCTTATCAAAATTATCTATTAACTTTTTTATTTGAGATAATAAATTATGAACCATCTAAACTGATTTATTTTATGGCGTTGTTTTTAACTTTAAGATCGGAAGCCAACATCGATTCAGACATCACGGCGTCCATGTTACAGCTAGATTAATAATGCACGTGGAAAGCAGCACAGATTCGGACTTCACGCCGTGGTCTATGTAGCCGCCGCCGATAACTTATCCTCAATAATAATATTCATCTTAATTTATGTATTAGTCACCATAGCCACCAAATCACTCACTTCATGACTTTATGTGTTTAATCGTACGTTTACATGGTTATCATTTATATCTTTTAACAACACCTAGTGTTTAATTAAAATTTGAGGGAAAAGAAATTGTAATTCAGTGCAAAAAGTTACTGGAAACTATTAATTAAGAAGCCGCAGTGTAAGTGTAAGAGTAAGAGCGAGACGGCCGCGAATAAAAAAGAAATTCCCAGCCCACAACTGTCATTCCACCCACGACCGACAGCGATGGATGCTCCCAAGGAACTTATCCAACCCAAATTGCCAATACTTTTGTTGACTTTAAACACAATTCAATGCCTGCAGATCCAAAAGTTATTACGTCCCACGGTTCACATACACCCATCTGAATCGCGATAAAAATAAAAAATAAAAAAAATTATCGTCATTTTTGGTATTTTTTCATGCAATCTACTGCGATACATTTTTATAAGAGGTAATTATCAAAATAATCTCTTGACTATAGTGAAATTATCAATTTGATCCTTGACTATTTTTTTACTAATTAAATTCCTCAACTTTAAAAATCTTAACCAATTTAGGGTTAAACTACCTACGAGGTCCCTGTACTATAACGTTTTGTTTAATTTAGTCCTTATACATTTATTTTGTTCAATTTAGTTCTTGTACTTTCAAAAGTGGTGCAATTGAATACAATAGTTAACGGTGTTAATATTATCGTTAACTTAGGTTACGTGGCGGTGACAATATTTATATTCCTACTCATATATTACTTTATAAATATTTAAAATTAATTATTTTTACCACCAATATATTAAATTAATATGTCCAAAATAAATAATTACAACCGTGTTCCTAATGAGAATTGGACAATTGTCCTTAGTTTCACCACTTTTTAAAGTAGAGGGACTAAATTGAACAGAATAAAGGTTCAAGGACTAAATTGAACAAAACAGTATAGTACAGGGACCTCATATATACTTTGACCCCAATTTGGTCCTCCGTTTGTTTGACCGTTAGTCAACCGTTAACTTGGGACCAAATTGATAATTCGCTATAGTCAAGGGACCATTTTGGTAATTAACTTTAAGGGTGGGCAATTCGGTTCAGTTTTCTCGAACCGAACCGTACCAAACTAGTTAGATTCGTTAATATACCGAACAACCGAATGATAATAGATTCTTGTATACCGAACGGTTCTGTAAAAACTCGAATCGAACTGAATTGTTCGGTAAAAATTGAACCTAACCGAATAGCGTTTGAACTTTGGATTGCTATTTTGTTATATATTAGACTTTTGATATGGACTATGTAAACACCATAACACATAATATAGAACTTTTGATAACAAACCATAAAGAAATCAAATAAAACATTTACGAGAGATACCCGTGAGAATATGAGTTGAACGGCAGAGCAAGCAGCAATAGACTTGGATTTACTTATTTATTTATTTATTTATTATTATTATTATTATTATTATTATTATTATTATTTTTTTTTTACAAAAATCAAATGGTATTCGGTTCAGTTCAATTTTTTACCGAACAATTCGGATGGATTGGATCGGTTTTTATCGAACTGTTCGGTATACAAGAATCCAATATCGTTCGGTTGTTCGGTATATTACCGAACCAAACTAGTTCGGTTTAGTTTGGTACGGTTCGGTTCGAGAAAACTAAACCGAATTGCCCACCCCTAAAGTTAATTACCAAAATAGTCCCTTGACTATAGCGAAATTACCAATTTGGTCTCAAGTTACGGTCAAACAAACGGATGACCAAATTGATTAAGATTTTTAAAGTTGAAGGACTTAATTGGTTAAAAAAATAGTCAAGGACCAAATTGATAATTTCGCTATAGTCAAGGGACCATTTCAGTAATTAATTCTTTTTATAATTTATAATGTATATTATTTTAATTTATAAAATACATTATCTTACCTCACAAATTTCATTATTCTAACACATAATGTACATTATTCTAGTAATAAAATACATTATTTTAACTTATAAAATTTAACATTGCTTTGGACCATGGACTGTAATTTGTCGTGCGGATCAGGCTCAACATTATTTTCAAAGAATGTTCATCATATGCCCTTTGAATCTTCAAACAAATCAAGTGGCTCCTTCAAATTACTATTCAAGATTAAGATGTTTAAAGAAAAAGAGATTAAGACATTTTTATTCTTTATGGACTAGGAACACAAGACAAATTTCACTCATAATGCATCTTTTGATAGTAACTTGATTAGGCGTGAAGACCGATGAAAAGACAAGTCCAGCACCAGATAACTATGAGATTGCTGAGCGAAGGCCTGAAACACTAATTTATACCTCGACCAATAAATTCTGGTGCAGTTATAAATGTCTAATCCTAACAGACTTGTAGCTTTTTAGAAATAAGAATCAAATGATAACAAGTCCGGCTTACATATTTAGTATTAACGATTTTGCTATTAAAATAAAAGATATATTATGGTCATCGTGCAATCATGTTTGCAGAGTATTGGAGGGGCCTTCAATTCACTATAAAATCCCCCCACCATTATCCCTCACTTCCTCCAACATCTTCATTCCACAAAACACTCCCAAGTTAATTTTCACCTACAATCTTGGGAAGATCATATTAATTATCACCAATGCCAAGAGAAACTAAACTCTCCATTAATGGAGTTGCGCTTCTGCTGCTTCTGGTTACCCTCTGCACTGCAGATGCTGGGCCACACATGCTATACAAAGATCCCAAGCAGCCGATTGGCCGCCGAATCAAGGACCTGATGGACAGAATGACCTTAGAAGAAAAAATAGGCCAAATGGTTCAGATTGATCGCACCGTCGCCTCTGCCCAGGTCATGAACAAATACTTCATAGGTACTGCCCTTAATTCCCTCTTCTTTTGTGTTTTCCAACAGCTTATCAGATCAGCTTAAATGTTTTCTTTCTCGTTCTGTATATAACTATCAGCTCAAACTTTTAGTTTAGATGGAGCATGTGTTTTAATTTGGTATCAGAGTCATCTAATAAAAAAGAGACTATGGTCCACGTGTTGAATTGCAGGGAGTGTGTTGAGCGGGGGAGGGAGTGTTCCGGCGAAGAATGCGACGGCGGAGACATGGGTGGATATGGTGAATGATTTCCAGAAGGGTTCGTTGTCGACGCGTCTGGGGATTCCTATGATTTATGGGATTGATGCGGTTCATGGCCACAATAATGTGTACAACGCCACCATTTTTCCTCATAATGTTGCTATGGGAGCAACCAGGCATGTTATTGTTAACTCTCTTGCATTATATTGTCTCCTTATTATTTATTACTCCATACCTAATTACTACCCAAAATCCTCCTAACACAAATCTTGTACCTGAATGGTCACAAGTTCAATTCTTACTTATATCCTTTCAGACAGATCTGTTACACATAATCTTTTTAATATAATTTGTCTCTCCTATGTGACTTTTGAATTATTAAATTGGAGCTGACTTTACTCAGTGTATATCTTCGAGTAATGATCCTATTCTTACTTGGTTCAAATAATATTTTTTCAACCCACATCGAGTTAAAAATTAGCACAAAAGCAGGGATCAGCGATATCACTGAGTAATTTTTTTTTTTTTACTGATAAATATAATGTTTGTACAAGCAGGGATCCTGAACTAGTCAAGAAAGTGGGAGCTGCAACAGCACTTGAAGTCAGAGCTACTGGCATTCCTTATGTTTTTGCTCCTTGTATTGCGGTAATTTTTTTTATTTGATATATAATCATGACGCAAATTAACTTTTTTTAAAAAAATATTTCACTCCTTCAATTATCACTCCATGTTAGCTACTCTTGAATTAAAAAAGTTATTTATTTTTATGAATTACGTGTGAATCGACTGATCTCACCATAAGTTATAAGGAATATGCATATTCAATAAAAAGATGCAATATTAGGGAGTGGCTACTAGACACTAATAATGTTAAGGGGTCACTAGCATGGTTATTAATTTTATGAATTTTCAAAATTTCAATTTCTTATAATGGATCAGGTGTGCCGAGACCCGAGATGGGGAAGATGTTACGAGAGCTATAGTGAAGACCCTAATGTGGTTAGAGAAATGACAGAAATAGTGCCTGGTTTGCAAGGTCAAATCCCTTCTAAGTCTCGACTAGGCGTTCCATACGTTGCTGGAAAGTAAGTTCCTTAGCTTTTGCATGTCTTCTTACTTTTTTTTTTTTTTTTTGGAAAATTTACGTAATAGATTACGTCATTATCTCAATCATAAATTAGGATGTTAAGGATATTGGTTTTCTTTTGTTTTCTTCCTACCAAATTAGTAAGACATTTATATCTAGTAGGTGAGTATTGCAATTTGCAACAGCAAAGTTCCAAGTAGCAAAACGTCACGGCCAGGAATAATTGAATAAAGGAAGAGTGAAAAATCCTCAAAAGATATTTTGATGGAAAATTGAAAAAATTTAAAATACATATGATTAATTATCCATAATGGAGATATTAGACTTTGTTACATGAGTGTCATGGACCATTTGAAGGCAACCTTGTGGACCAGCAATCATAATTATCCATAGTTGAGGGGTCTCTCTTTTTTCTTTTTTTTTTCGTACTTTAATTTACAAAAAATTTGCAGCTGCTATCCAAAGGTGTATTTTGTGTGAAACTTACTTTGTGACCTAATAAATAATAATTAAAAAAATCAGTTTAGATTAGTCATAACTCATTGGCTCAAACCAAGAAAGTCAATAGGTGGCTCTCACAATCCTTATACCATGGACCAAAGTTCACAATGCACCCGGGGCATGTGTATGCATTTGTCTGTGAGTTTTTGAGTCTTGTGTTAGTAATTATGTCTTTTGTTATGAATTTATGTGTCTTGTCACTTGTGTTGTGAAATTATGTGCCTACGAAACACAAATTATATACCTAAATCAGATTTGAAAAATAAGTAAATATATAACATATGTATGTATCTTGTGTTGTGATTTTTTGTATCTTGTGTTATGAAATTATGTACTCCGTATCTTACAAGTATGAATTTTGTATCTCGTCGTTTCGATCCAAGATCCATAATGCTAGGTGGACCCTGATATCATTGAATCAAATTTAGAACCTTGTAATTATCAAGTCACTTGTTCGACCAATTTGACTGGATTGCCATTTGGTCTTGTACTTGTAATATATGTTTTATTTTTCATATTATCCTACATATTTATTCATTGAAAATTTGGAATCACTAATAATATGATATTCCTTTCCCACATTTATACGTTAGAATAACACGGTCCCGTGCATGTTGGGTGCATTGTCACCCCTAAAATAGAAAAGAGTAATACTACAAGTACTTTTACTTTCTATTTTATTTTTTTATTCCATGTTGATGTGTCATCCTTTGATTAATTTAAATAATAAAGTGAGATACTGTTTTTATTTATTGACTTTTATTTATCCAATAAAATTTGTACATGTAACGAAAGTTATACTCCATGAGAGTACATATATCATTTTTCAATAAAAAATGAAATAATAAGAATAATGCAACCAAAGATGCAAGTTTGACCCATGAATTGTGTGAATTGGAATCATGGAAGTATATACAAACAAAAAGAAACCTGCACACAATCACAAAGGTAGTTTTTTTTTTATTTGAAAATTATGATACGAGCCATTATTAAAGTCTACTCCATCTAGAAACTGTCGGGTAGTTGCATGACTATTCAAAGAACATACATAACATGCCACGAAATGAAAACTTAATAATTTGCACAAAAGCTGGAAGTATTGTGTCATTGCTTCAAAGTGGGTACTTAAAAAATGTCTTATTATGTGCTAGTGTTAGTGTCGTATTACTTGTCCTTGTTAAATTCTGGTCTCCGGGTGTAAAAACAATTATGTGTATCTGTTTTAAGAAAGTTGACTTTGGGAGGAAGTGAACCAATTTCAATTCAAAGAAACTAAGTATGACACGGGCCTCAGTGGAGGCGGCATTGACTCTTTGTGTTTCAGTAGGTTGAGAAAGTAGTTATGAACATATACTACATTGTAATAGAGTTAGTAACACTAAAAAAAAAAGTATGACACAGGCCTCGGTATTTCCTATTTTGAACATTCATCGTTGTTTGGTGCTATTTGAACATTAGATTGTTTTCCTCACATTATCTTAGTTTTAGAATAAATTAAATATGCATAAAGCAAAATGTTCTGCCTCATCAACTAAAAGTTTAATTAAACTGATAGTGAGACTATAGAATTATGTTTTATATATTATATGCTCAATACTCGGTTTCATGTTCTGTTCCCGGCCAGGCATAATGTAGCAGCTTGTGCGAAGCACTATGTGGGAGATGGAGGCACCACAAAGGGCATAAATGAGAACAATACAGTGATCACCAGGCATGGCCTGCTTAGCACTCACATGGCTGGCTACTACAATTCTATCATCAAAGGAGTCTCAACAGTCATGATCTCTTACTCAAGCTGGAATGGATTAAAAATGCATGCTAACCATGAAATGATCACTGGTTTCCTTAAAAACACCCTACGTTTCAGGGTAAATATAATCCGGTTTTCATTCTAAACTTAAACATCCCATACTTAAAACTTTTACTAGAAGAAATTAAACCTGAATTGAGTTTATGTTTTTCCCAGGGTTTTGTTATCTCAGACTGGCAGGGTATTGACAGGATTACCTCTCCTCCTCACAAAAACTACACATTTTCCATTGTAACCGGTGTTAATGCTGGCATTGATATGGTTAGTATTATTTCTAGAGCGTAGCTATATATGCCAGACAGATAGAAAAAGACAGATATTATACTGATTAAATTACAATTGTGCTGCAGATTATGGTTCCATTCAACTATACAGAATTTATAGATGGACTAACCTCTCTAGTGAAGAACAACTTTGTCCCGATGAGTCGAATCAACGATGCTGTGAAAAGGATTCTCAGGGTGAAGTTCACCATGGGTCTATTCGAGAACCCGCTTGCTGATTATAGCTTGGTCAAGTACCTAGGAAGTCAGGTGATCGTCATTTCAGTGTATTTACGAAGCAAAATTTACAATCAACTAATGTTATCAACTAGTTATACTCTCTAATTAACCCAATCAGCTAATTAACAGCTATCAGTTAACAGTCATTTACCAAACAGGGCCATAATATGACCTCATTGAGGATGAATCACTAAAAGTTTACCTCTTCTTCAACAGGAGCATAGAGAACTGGCAAGAGAAGCAGTAAGAAAATCCCTAGTTCTGCTCAAGAATGGTGGAAGTGAAAACGAACCGGTATTACCACTTCCAAAGAAGGCGTCGAAAATTTTGGTTGCAGGCACCCACGCTAACAATATTGGGTTCCAGTGTGGAGGCTGGACGATAGAATGGCAAGGGCTCAGTGGTGATATCACAGCCGGTAAGCCTAGTTTCCACCTTCATATATACTTTAGGCATAGTGTTGAGCATATAACTATTAATGTGCAATCCAACTATCAGTTTAGACTTTTAGTTGAGATGAAGCACATGCTTCAATTTGGTATCAGAGCCAGACTAAAGGCGAAACTTTATGCTGACAGGTACCACAATCCTGAAAGCGATACAACAAACTGTTAACCCAAAAACAGAAATCGTATTCGAAGAAAATCCAGATGCTGCATTCGTGAAGGCCACCGAGTTTGATTATGCCATCGTGGTCGTTGGAGAGCCTCCATATGCCGAGACTTTTGGTGACAGTGTGAACTTAACAATTCCAGAACCAGGCCCTAGTATCATGACAAATGTTTGTGGGACTATTAAATGTGTCGTTGTACTTGTCACTGGCCGCCCGGTTGTGATTCAGCCTTATCTTGCTCAAATTGATGCCCTTGTAGCTGCTTGGCTTCCTGGTACTGAAGGCCAAGGTGTTGCTGATGTTTTGTTCGGTGACTATGGGTTTGTTGGCAAGCTTCCTCGTACCTGGTTCAAGACCGTTGATCAGCTCCCCATGAACGTAGGAGATTCGCATTATGACCCACTCTTCCCATTTGGTTATGGCCTCACTACAGAACCTAAAATGAAGTAAAGTAGCTTTTTATATGCAAATATTTGGTAGCTTCAATTCCATCCCATTAAGATTTTGGGTAGCAATAAGCAAATAAGTCAGATATCAATGTCCTTGTATTCCTATATTTCATTAATAATAATATTGTTGGCACTTGTTTTATACATACATACATGGCATGAAAATCCAGTGTATATAACATCCATAAAAACCATTTAGACTGAGGCATTTATTTGTAGATTGTCATCAAACAATCTGTCTAATCCTTCCTTGGGTAAAAAATAATCCTATCTCAACAGCTTGTCAAGTGTCAACACAGGAAAATTCACTGCTGAAAATTATGGAATTTCCGACCACTTGAAAGTGATCTTAAATCAAGTCAAAAGCCTTGTTCCGACCACTTTTGGTATCCGGAAAAACCTTTGTTGCTATTTCCGACCACTTTTTGCTTTTGACTTGATTTAAGATCACTTTCAAGTGATCAGAAATTCCATAATTTCCAGCAATGATTAGTCCACCAGATCAGAGAATAGAATATATAAATCGTGAGATAAATATATTGAAGAATAAGCAACCTGTCTTTCATAGCCTGTATTCAAAGACATGACTACCGCCAATTTGTCATCCGCCTTTGCAATGGAGGTCACATAAAACCTTTTTTTCCAATTTTCTGAAATCCAATGATATGGAAAATTGGTAGAATCCTTAAACATCTGAGATGTATATGGTGAACCTGCAAAAGTTTAGTACTTGTAATGCACTTTGAAGTACATTTGGCCAAAAACACTTTGCCTTGTCCACCGGAACCTAGATGCTGCAAAATCTTATAGCAGAATCCATCAATATTAACCAGCAAGTTCATTAAACAGTAAAGATAATGATAACAACAAAAAGAAAATGGCAACGAACAGGAAGAATCTAAAGCAACTGCAACATTTATTACTATTCACAATTACACAATACTAAGTGCATGCTATTATTTAACATGGTATCAGAGCTCTGATACCAATCACAATTACACATTAAGCAACGACGTTTAGTACTACTATTCACAGTACACAGTAAGTAACGTCTTTTAGTACTAACATCATAACATCATAATCATAATGAACATAATGAACATCAATTCTCAAAAAACATCAATACCTTTCAAAAAAATCACAATCAACATCAAATCTCAGCGCAGAAGACTGCGATCATCCCTCCAAGTGCTCCAATCCACCTGCTCCCTCATTAGTAAAATACTTGAGGAACTTGACTGACTTTACTCACAACATGATTAACTCTATCGCTCCATAGAAAAAATCCGGCCCTCGAAAGTCTCCAGCCCAGACAGGACGAAGAAGAAGAAGAATGAATATGGGATTTCTTAAAAATTATGAAATTTGAAATCTTTAAATCTTGAAGATGAAACCTGTAAATGTGAATGTATGTTGAAGGTTGTTTATGGTTGAGTGGAATAACGGGTTCGTTTGCATACAATTATATAACCCCAACATGAAAACCAGTGTTAAGATCATTCACGCTAGGCAGTGGTGGATGGAGCATGGGGCAGTGGGGGCATAACCCCGACTATTTTTTTTTTTTTGAAAATAACCTCAACTGTTAGTTATTACTGTTAATTACTAATTACCAACTATTAGTTACTAATTGCTAATTGTTAAGTTAACTGTTAAAATTACTATTAAATTTATTAATTGCTAACGGTTAATTACTGTTAATTACTAATTACTTAATTTATTAACTTGATTAGTAATTACTTCAGTAATGATTTATTAAATAATTGCTTAGTGTCATATGTTGAAAAAGATATTTTCAATCAAGTTTCAAATGAATCAGTTCTATAACGATTTCAAAATATGAGAGAGCGTAGATGCGTATTATCCCGTAGTTTATCATAAAACTTGTAACGTAATTTGTAATTTAACAATCTTATTTGTATTTGAACATTTTTTAATTTATTTTCCTTTTGCTTCTTGGCCCCGCTGAAGAAAAATCCTGACGGACTGACGCTAGCAAGGTCGGTTTTTAGATTTTTGTGGCCCCCGTTCTAGTAAATAAATGAGGCCCTACCAAAATCACAATCTTTTTTTTTTTTTTTTTTGATACAAAGAGAAGGACTAAGCCCGTGGAAAGCTCATGTGATATTACAGCCTGTCCTCCGAGAAGGCGCCCACGACTTGGGTCAGCATCAACTCTGTCCTCCCACATTAAACCGTCAACACAATGCGGTTGATCCTCGAGGACACGAGTCCCTAAACCATGGGCCAAAGCAGCCGATGCTAGCTTGTCAGCGACTCTATTCCGCTCCCGCTTGACGTGCTTCAGCTCAAATCTCTTGGATATCTCTAAGAGCACGCACACACAATTGCACCATGTTGCTTCCCCTACCTTTTTCTAAGGCAGGCATTTATACTTCTAATTGTGCCTAGCGAATCACTTTCCACCACTATCTTCGAAGCACCTCGCTTGGCTGCCATTCGAACCCCCACTTGGACAGCCCACTCCTTAGCCTCTTCAACCGAACATGAGCCCACATTGTGCGTGAACCCTATCCATTGTCCTAAACTGTCACGCAACACGTACTCCTCCACACAGCCTGCTAACCTGCTCAGTCCTTTGCAACAACCATCAATGTTCAGCTTCCACTAACCCGCCAGCGGCTTCTCCCAGGCTGCCATTAAGGCCACAACCTAAGCACCCATATATCTGCCTAGAAATATCCAACACATACAACTTACGCACCCCAAATCATAAATCTCATCAACTTAATAATTTTTTGTTTCATCACCCCAGGAAGAAAATGTTATTGTCTTTCATTGGGAAAGGAACAGAAATTAACAATTGAACTCAAACTTGAGTTACTTCCCTGAAGTTTGTGCATATTTTCTGTTTCATTGTAAATTATGTATTCGAATCTTGTGAAAAGACAAACATTAACATGAAACAGGGACTTAATTCCTATAGTACACCAAACACTGAAAGAACTTCCATGCACTGATTAGAGTTCACCAAGATTTTGAAAGAGGAGGTGAGATCTTTTATTAAATCCAATAGATTGTTGAATGTGTCATAAAGTCATAAAAAAAAAACTCAATAATCAGACTAAATTGTTCTGAATCTATCTTACTCCAAAGGAAACACATGGTCCACAACACCAGTAACTTCCCAACTGCCAAAATTTGAAAACTCTTCAACTCCATTTACATCAAATTCTCTGCAAACCTTACTTTTCAAGTTACAAACCAAAATAGAAATTTGCTGATCGTATATACATAACAACACAATTTCCCTAGCATAATTTGTAGCAAAGCGTAGCATTCGCTTTCTACCAATGTTAATCCTTTTACTCCCTTCCAATGGAATGGAGATAGTAATCTTCTCCCAACATTTCTTAGATTTCTCCCAAATCCAAACATTCATGTACCATAGGCCTTGTAGTTTACCAACACCAACCATAGCCAATCGACCTCCATCAACTTCTAGCAATGCAGACTCTAGGAAAAGTAAACTACATGCATCAGCAAACTTTATTGATGAAACTTCATCGGGTAAATTTATCACGGAAAAACTCTCAGAACCAACGTCAAATGCTATTATATGGAATCTAGAAATCATGTCAGGTTTAGTCCACCAATTATTAGTACACCAATTATAGCAATAGATAACGCCGTCAATATAAACATGAGTATTGGAAATGTGACAGCGATTAAAGGGAAAAAAGGGGTAAAAGGCGTGGGAACAGTGTTTTTTATCTCCCTCCATGATTTATCCACTCCTATAGTAAAAACCCAATGCTTATACTCGGGCTCAATGACCTTCCCCATGATCTTCTTGTCAATATTCCTGCAGACTAACCTCAAAACCTTGTATCTTTTAGATTCCGAATCGTACCCCAACAGCAGTGCAAAGGTTTCCTTGGATTGGATTGTTGGAAGGAAAATACGTTGTCCCGTACTAACGTTGCAAGCAGCGACGTTTCCATTGGGTAAGGACACACAAATCAGGCCGTCACAGGAAGAGGAGATTAGATTGGGTTTAGCGTCCAGGTAGGCGACACGGTGGGCTTGGAGCGTTCCCCGGCGGGGGTAGTGGCGGGGGTTTTGTTCTTCGCTGAAATTTAGGGTGTAATATGCACGGGGACCGACGGCGGTGTAGTGCGGTGATCGAGACTGGATAGAGATGAGAACGCCCGTCCTACTGGGAAGTGTCGAGGACAAGCTGCGATGGAGAACGCCAAAGCCCTGATCGGCTATGAGAGCGCAGAAAAATTTAGAAACACACCTGAATCGTACTAGGGATTTAGCAGGAAGCTTGGAGAGGATCTCGACGAGAATGTCTTCAGGTAACGACAACGTTGAAACACCAGCCGTCTTCTTCGATGCGCTCATTGTATCGTATAGGGTTTAGATGCGTGGAGTATTTTTAGGGTTTAGGATGCGTGGAGTTTTTAAGGTATGGCGTCTCAGAATTGATCAAGTTGTATTTAAGCTAAAACTCTCCCTCCAAGGTTGGTTGGAATCAAATTTAAGATTTCAGCTAAAACTCACCCTCCAATGTTGGTTGGAATCAAATTTAAGATTTCCTAATTAACGAGGGATTAGAGTCTTCTACATATTTTTATGTCAGGAGTCTTCTACATATTTTTATGTCAATAGGTAGGTTTAAAAATTAACAGATAAAATATAACAAGCCTTCAATCGACTAGTGGGCACGTGAAAAGTGAGCAGTACGTTTTTGAGCAACTTACCTACATGCTATATATGCAATTATATTTTTTGAGCAATTTACCTACATGCTATATATGCAATTATATTTTTTACAAGAGAGCTATTGATTGTGTTTTTCTTCTCTTTTTTTTTTTAAAGAAAACTAAAATCCATTAATATATATATAGGGATGCACTCCTGTGCGAATAAGTGTCCCGGAGCGAATATACGAATGAATCAGCACGCGACACGTGTCCTCGGTACATGTAAATGTATTATATATATTTATATGTGCAAGTAGTTGGTATATCTATGCAAGTAAAAAGTGCAGGTAAAATCACTTACAAGTGCACCTACTTTCACCTATAAGTGTATGTAATTTTGCCTTATTAACATTCACTGATTTGAGTTCATTCTTGCGGAAGAGTTCAGCGGGTAGTTAGTACTCGCGAAAACCACCCGCAAACATTCATGCACCTATGTGCACCTACTTATAACTATAGGTGCATTTAGTATTAATGATCAGTGTAAATTTTAATTGCACCCATAATACATTTTACATGCGAGTAAATACCACTTTTGGTCTCTTGACTATCATATGTGAAGCACTTTTGGTCCTTGACTATTATTTTTTTCAAATTAGGTGCATGACTTTCTAACTAAGTATCACTTTTGGTCCTCCGGTCTAATTTTTCGACCACATATTACCAGAATTCCAACTGGAAAAATAATATGTTATAATTAGAAGTGTAGTTTGGTCCTTTTAAATTTATTTCATTTTTCTCTTTTATTTTTTTCTTCTTCCCACTTTCTTCCTCAACTCTCCGTTTAGTACACGTGAATTACTTCCTAGTTCCTTCCGTTTTCCTTGGTTTTTGTAACAAAACAAATGAAATAAAATGTCAAATTCAGTACTGATGATGGAAGGAGGACAGATATACTATTCCTTGCAATTTGACATAGAAATTCCCGAACTAACAAATGGATAGTCTAGTTCACAAATTCGATTTATTAAAAAAAAAAAAAAAAAAAAAAAACACTTGTGTTAAATGATTTGACAATTCTCTAATACCATGAAAGGCCTGAAGAATGAGATCAAAACGGGAGTTCCATTTATCAACCTATAAGTAACTTCCCTCAAATGTGTTAGTTGGTGGATTGAGAATGAATTTTCCACAAGTAACTTCATCTCCAATAGAATGGTCACAGTAATATAATCTTCTCCCATTCCTTGATTTATATATTTGCAGACTCAAACAATCTAAATTTTACTCCAACAAAAACACTTAAAATAAAAACACTAAAACCGTTTAAATACTGCAACAAAAAACACTCAAACCTTATAACAAGGAAATTAAAACACTCAGCAATCTAAAAAAAAAACACTCAAGCAAGCTAAGCAATCTGAATCTTAATTACTCTAAGGGAAACACATGGTCCACAAAGTTGTGCATGGTAACTTCCGAAGAGCTAAAAATTGAAAAGTCTTCAACTCCACTAATATCAAATTTTCTCCAAACCTCACTTTTCAAGTTATAAACCAAAATATAAAATTGTTTACAACATAATCTCCCATCATGATTTGTAGCAAAGCGCGGCGCCGCCTTGTTAATAAAAAAAGATCCTAAGATCTTTACCGTCAAGGTTCAGAATGAAGGTCACCCATATTCAAGAACATGATGGCTGGGAAAATAAGTCCGTGACTCAATTAATGGGGAATCTTCAAACTTATGACATGGAAATCCTTGCTGATCACACTAAAAAACGAAAAAACGTAGCCTTTACCACTGAAGAACAGGGTGCTACATCTGATCAAGAGGAACCAGGTGATGATTCAATTGAGTTTTTTAACTAAACAATTTTCTAAAATTTTGAAACAGGTTTCACAAAAGAGTTCCCGAAATAACAAATTTAAAAAATGATCAAGCTCGAATGCATCAAAAAATGGTTCCAAATCTGGCCGTTGTTTAAGACATAATAGAAAACATAGCAAGCAGCATAAGTAACAAGTACATTCTCTTGCAAACTGTGTGATGAATCTGATTGGCTTTGCAACCTCTCCAGAAACTGCTTCATGCCAATATTGACTATGCTAATAGTTCTCTAGATGATAAACGCGAGCATTTTACGTTCTTTTGGGAAACAAAAATTAGCCAAATAAGACAGAGAAGGTTCTTTCAAGAGTTGCAGCCTAATTGACACATATTAGAAGCTTACAGACAAAAGAGGACCATTCCAAACTGCATAATATGTGCAACAGGGTGATTGGCATGTTTAATCATCTAAAGTCTCTTAATACAAATATCTAAAAGTTCAATTTAGAAAGTCACCACATTTTCACCTTTCAATGTAAAAAACATTGGATGCCTACATCCAAGTGGTAGTTCTATAAAAATTTGAAAACAAAAATGAACAAGGGATATAGAAAAACATTACCAATTGTTGGGAGTAAAAGGAGAGAAGCTGCATATGTTGTTGGCTCCATGAACTGTGTGTTGACTCTCACCTGTTCAATAGCATATCCTCTTTGCTATAAAAAAACAAATATTTTCTAAAAAATTACTATTCTTAATGACATAGTGCTCTATATATATGAAACATAATTAAAAGAGAACAAAAAATAAAGCACAAATCATAATCTGCTAACAACAGCCACAATCTTCATGGCAAAAATTAGTTTTACACATTCACACCCTTACACTGATGCAAAAAATCATAGCTTGCTAAATACAATCAAAACCTTTATCTAAAAAAGCATTAGCTTACCTTCTCCACTCTCATGGAGGTGGCAGAGGGAGGGATCACCAAACTATTTGAACTTCTGAAAACAATTTCCTGTTAGAAATTTGGACTTAAAAATTTGTAATATCACTTTCCCCTGATTTTTCTTCTTCTCCACAGGAGAACACTACCCATTTTCCAAGGGAGGTGGAAGGTTTCTTTGGCCAGTTTTAAATGACTGGATTGGTTTAGCAAAACACACACAATCGATGTCTTTATTAATAAAACAGTCCCCATACAACATAGGGCAGGAAACAATTACAAGTCTATAATGTCAGACATCAAAACATTGAAATTTATTTAGATATACATACATGGCATGAAAATCCAGTGTATATAACATCCATAAAAACCATATTCAAATATAAACAGTAGTAATACAATATGCAACCTAATGCTTATCCTCAGTCCCAACAGAAGCCTTCCCTTCAGCTTCTTTTATCTCGGCGAGGGCTGTGTTCTGATCTTCAGCTTCTTTTATCTGTCTCAGGATGTCTGCTCTTTTTTGCTCTAGACTTTCCATTTTGGCATTAATTTTCTCCAGCTTGCTTTTCAGTTTGTCGAGACCTTTGCATTTGTTCTTGTCTTCAAGTTTTCTCTTCTTCTCAGTCTTATCTTTTTTCTCATCCTTGCATTCCTTTTCCTTCTTTTCGACCTTACATATCCCCTCTGCTTCAGTTCCATCTACATGAATCTCTCTTGTGGAGACTTCAGCCCCATGCACTCCATTGTCTACATTGTCCTTGTTCTCTTCTTTATTTTCTCTTTTCTCATCCTTCTCTTCTTTTGATTTTTCCTTGGATTCTCCGTCAGATACATCTTTGTTTTTAGCTTTCTTTTCTTTATCCTTCTTCTCTTTCTTCTTCTTCTCTTCTTTATTATGTGTTTCTTCATCCTTCTCCTCCTTGGATTCTCCCCCTGACACCTCATCTTTGCTCTTCATTTTCTTTTCTTTGTCCTTCTTGTCTTTCTTCTCTTTCTTCTCCTCCTCTCTTTCATCATCCTTCTCTTCTTTCAATTCTCCCTCTGATGTGTCTTTGCTCTTAGTTTTCTTTTCCTTATCCTTCTTGTCTTTCTTCTCTTTCTTGTCTTTCTTCTCCTCTTCTTTCAATTCTCCCTCAGATGTGTCTTTGCTCTTAGTTTTCTTTTCCTTATCCTTCTCTTTTTTGTCTTTCTTTGCTTTGTCCTTTTTTTCTTTATCATGCACTTCCTCATCCTTCTCTTCAGTTACTGGCTCAACAGCTTCACCCTCCGTCTCCTCTTTCTTTTTTGTTCTCTTTTCTGTATCCTTCTCTTTCTTGTGTTTCTTCTCTTCATCTTTCTTCTTAACTTTTCCATCATCTGCTTCCTCATCTTTCTTCTTTTCCTTCTTATCTTTGTGTTTCTTCTCCTTATCCTTCTTATCTTTTCTTGGTTTGTCTTCATCCTGTTCCAGTTCTTCATCCTCTGCATC
Source organism: Ipomoea nil (assembly GCF_001879475.1). NCBI lineage: Eukaryota > Viridiplantae > Streptophyta > Magnoliopsida > Solanales > Convolvulaceae > Ipomoea > Ipomoea nil. The sequence goes on from NW_017617471.1 coordinate 4,328,830, forward strand.
TTTCTTATCCTTCTCCTTTTTCTTCTTTTTCTTGTCTTCTTCATCTACGTCCTCAACACTTTTCTTCTCTTTCTGCTTTTCCTTCTTGTTAGACTCCTTATGCACATCTTTTTCTTTCTTGTCATCTTTATGCTTAAGATCTTCTTTCTCCACTAATTTGCTCTTCACCTCAATTTCCACCTCAGTCTTTTCTATCTTCTCATCCGATTTGATCTTGCTCTCAACTTTCATATGAATATCTTCTTTTTCCATCCTTTCTTCTCTTAGAAATGGCACAAGTTTTGTCCTCAACTACTCTGGTTACTTTCAGAGCTCTACCTCAGTGTTTCCGCAATATCTGAGGGAGATGAACACAAATGATGATAAAGCTCTATTTTGCAAAAAGAACACAGAAAGTTTGAATGAATTAACAGTACAAAGAAATTAGCAAACAATGAAAAACTTTCATTACAGATAAATAGAATGGTTATTGTATTATGCATTTTTTTCCCATTTTCTTTAATTTTGTGGTGCTTGAATCATACAGGGTGAGAACAACTAAGAACAACTCCAAATCCCTAAACAACATTGAGCATCTCATTTTAACAACAAAATGAACATGTTTCCAAGTTAGAAAGGCCCTCGGGAGTAGCTATTCTTGTAGGTAAATCTCACTCGTACAGTCACACCATCAGTGATTCCAATTTCCAACACAGAGAGTTAAAATCATTTATCTTAGGGAGAAATTACAAGGAATCCAAACAGCTCAAAACACTGCTTTCAGATCTTATATCTGCAGCATTTATTTTTCTAAGCATTTGTATGCAATAATTTCTTTTTTAATGTTGATTTTTACTTGGATTCTGGAGAGTGCACATCCAAACAATTCTTTCATAAATGATTTCAATGCCAGTTCACTACCAAAAACACAGTCTACGTTAACTAAAACTCAGCACAAGACCACAAGTACAGTCTACCTTAACTAAAACTCAGCACAATTACTAAGTATTTGATACCAGTTACTATTCCTATGCTTGAACAGTTGAACCAAACGCCCCTGAACTATTCTCCACTATCATTTCCATTTCCTATTGTTTCCTTTCCCTTAATTTCCAAATCCCTCTTCGGAAACAACAAGTAATGAAAATCCACGGATACGCAAGAAACGAATTATTCAATTTCTTAAGCTGAATTCTACCGCACCAAACTCGCCACCATTCAATCGGACTCAATGATTCCCATATAAATTATTTCGTGCGAAAATTAAAATCACTTCCCATCTGATCTCGGATTTCTGGATCAGATTCTCATCAGAGTATCAAATCAAAACCTCCATCAAATACAGCACGAATGAAATTGATCCGAACAAGGATGAACAAAAAAAAAAAAAAAACAATCAGAATTCGGAATGATGTCTGAAATACGAAATTAAAGTTACCTGCAGGCTGACAGTACGAGCTGAGGCTGAAGAAAAGGATCTGTCTCTACTGTATGAGTGTATGTATGATAAGCTGCAACAAGGCGGGACTGGGACGGCTTTATCTAACACCGAGAAGGCCTTGTTTCCCACGTATCGCTGAATCAGACGCGCAAAGGAAGTTAAAGAAGTTTCCTTTCCTTTCTAGAGAGGTACCTGTTTACGCGTAAAATGTACGTATTGCCCGTGTATAAAATATTCATTACCTTAATTTTTTCATATTTTATCCGTACTACTTCTTATTTATTGGTCAATCTAATTTTTTTTCTTTTTTTATAGTATTTTTACTTGTTTTTAAATTTGATTATTGTGTTTACAATATAGAGAAAAAAAATTTAACGTAGAAATCGAAAGATAAAAATCACATACTTTTTAGACGATGCCAAACCAAATTTTAGTATATTGTAAGTATTTTTGTACATGTGGTATTGTTGTCTGGAGAAAATCTTTTTTTTATAGGATAAGAATTTAGGGGTGTTCAATTGTTAACCGAACTGTTTTAACTGAAATTTTTAAAACTTTAACCGTTTATCGAACTGAATTTTGTATTACCGAATCAATCGGACCGAAGTTTTTTTCAGTTAATTGGTCGATTAACCAAACTTTTTTAAACTAAATTTTTAAATCTTAAAAATAATACCTATAATAATAAATCTAATTAAAATAATACATATAATAATAAATCCATAAGAAAGTATACAAAAATAATATCATAACAACATTACAAATTTATAGGAATTTTACATATTAGATTATATATTTATTTATTTATAAATATATTTATAATTCGGTTAATCCAAGTTTCGCACCGAATTAACCATTAACCGAAATTTTAAAAAACCTTTAACCATTAATCGAACCAAAAAAGTTTGGTTAAAAAACGGTTAATCAAACTTTGTCAGTTTGATCGATTAACCGTAAATTTACCGAAGTTTGCATACCCTATAAGAATTGTAGATGATGAGTAGGGAGGTATTCATCATTCATGGATAATTAATAGGGTAATAATGGGATTAATGGGTGATAAATGGAAAATAATGGGTAATAAAGGGGTAATTAATTGGGACTAATGGGTAATAAAGGGGGTAATTAATTGGGTAACTAATGGGTATTAAAGGGGTAATTAATTGTGGTTTATGGAGGAGTACGTGTTGGGTATCCATCACCCACATTTGGGGTAATTAGTTGGCGTGTTTGGTAAAATAGTTGTTAGCCATTAGTTGATAGCTGTTAGCTGATTGTCTTAATTAGAGGGTATAAATAGTTAATAATATTAGCTGATTGTAAAAAAAGTGTTTTGTGAATTAGCTGTTAGCTAATAGTTGTTTGGTATAATTTCTTTTCATAAAAAGCTAATTGAAAAAGTTGATTGAAGTAACTTTTTGAATTTTAGCATTTTGGAGTTGCAAAAAGCTAATTAACCAAACATTTATATTGATATTTTAACTAAATCAAACAATTAATAGTGGTCAAATAAGCCAAAATTGACCTATAGACCAATTTTTTACAAAACAAAGCCTTAGGTAAGTTTAAATCAATGAAATTCACATCTCATGATATCAAGAAAAATAAATCACACCTAAGGGGTGAGATTTTTTTTTTTTTTTTTTTTTTTTAAACTTATTGAATATCTACTAACTTTATTCAATTACATATTTATTCTTATTTAATACTATCATGTTATAAATCTCTTATAAATATAAGAAATTTGACTCTTCCACCATCACACATTCTTTATCAAAATATTCAAAAACAAAGTTAAAGTTTTCACTTTTTCATATGTAATTTGATTTGTAATATGATTAGATTTGCAGTTATACATATATTATATTTGTGTATGCCTTACGTGTGTACACGTATATTCCTATTCCTGTATATATATATATATATATATATATATATATATATATATATATTCAATGCATGCTACGCAAAAACATATGGCCATATTTATATTTTAAAAAATAACTAACAAATTTTTACTAATTAAAATCTAAATGAAATAAAATTTATTTATTATATTAATTCAATATATAATGTCTAAAAATATTATTATCATTAAAGAATATCACAAAAGATATGATGGATGGATGTGCATGATAAAAGTAATAACGGAAGTTATAACGGTAAGGGTATTTTGTCCAAAAAATTGTATAGCACAACTCTAAAAGCACAATGTACAAAAGGGTTAATTAGCACTAAAAACATGAACATAAATGAGGGATATAATTTTGATTGAGACTTATTATGTTTTTAAATATATTCCTATGTATATGTATGCAGTATTGCATAGTCTCCCAGGTGAAAGATGAGTGAGATATGAGTCGTTGATCTAATCTAGATCAATTGCTAAAATTGAAGGTTTTTTTTTTTTTTTAATGATCTTCCTGCCAACATGCATGCAAATGCAAATAAGCAACTGTCTCAAACTGATGCAGATTATGTTGTTACAAAGTGTATAGTGTTACAAGTTGCACACTTGCACAGTTTGTGTGTGTGTGTGTGTGTATATATATATATATAGAGTAATGATTATATGAGTTCACTTGTTCCCATGAGTCCTGGACAAATCCAATCCATTAAAATGTGAAGATCAGACTTAAAATAAAAAATTATTAAAATCTCATTCCCTGATTTGTTGCACTGTTTTGGCTAAGTAATCAATGGGTAGGGGTAAATTTGGAATGCAAATTACACATTAATCCCAAATTTTGTAGGATTTTAATTATATCTTCTAAAGTGTGCAATGTAATATAAACATTTGTGCAAATTCAATTTGGTGGGGCAACTGGTGCAATAGTTATGCTGTGCAACCGAATGTACCATGCGCATGGTGCATACGGTTTAAAACGACGTCGTTTTGATTAAAAACGCGCGTCCCACTTTAAAAAAAAAAATCAGGTTCGACTCTCAGCAATAGCATTATTGTGGATATATAGTTATGAAATTGTGGTTATATAATTATAAATTTATGGATATTTAGTTCATTCATTGTGGATATTTAGTTCAATCATATATAGTGGATATTTAGTTCATTCATTGTGAATTTTTACTTCATTCATTCATTCATTGTGGATTTTTACTTCATTCATTCATTCATTGTGGATTTTTACTTCATTCATTCACTGTGGATATATAGTTATGAAATTGTGGATATATAGTTATGAAATTGTGGTTATATAGTTATGAATTTATGGATATTTAGTTCATTCATTGTGGATATTTAGTTCAATCATATATTGTGGATATTTAGTTCATTCATTGTGGATTTTTACTTCATTCATTCATTCATTGTGGATTTTTACTTCATTCATTCATTCATTGTGGATTTTTACTTCATTCATTCACTGTGGATATATAGTTATGAAATTGTGGATATATAGTTATGAAATTGTGGTTATATATTTATGAATTTCTGAATATATAAAAATGCTATTGCCGGGAATCGAACTTGATTTCTTCTTTAAGTGGGACGCGCGTTTTTTTAACCAAAACGGCGCCGTTTTGCAACCGTATGCACCTTGCAAGGTGCATTCGGTTGCACAGCATAATTTGCGGCAACTGGTGGCATGTGGAACGAAGGTGTAGACGCCGTCGGGGAATACTATGTTAATTGATGAAAGCCAGTAAAATTTTAGAGTGAAGTCATCATATACTCCTAAAAACATGCAAAATAGCTTTAAATAATATTAAACCAATTTTAAATGCATACACAAATTACGAATCAACCCTTGAAAATAAAACCAAAAAAAAAAAAATCATAAAATCCTAGCCATACATAATGTCAAGATGAATGGGTGTAGATTGTCTACACCAACTCATGGGGAGTGATGGACTCACTTGAATAGTGGTATATATATATATATATATATATATATATATATATATATATATAATTTCTCTTTGAAAATATAGTGACTTGTTTGCTTAAATTTTGTACAACATTTTTTTACATATATATTGATACGTGTAAGTAACACCCCGATAAATCCTCGACTTCATACTTAAACTACTTAATCTTTAAGCAGCACCTTTAATAATATAAAGTTGGTACAACATTATTATTACATTACAATTGTTGCACCTTCAATTCGCTTCTTCAATATATATGCAAGCTAGCATACTAAACCCTACCAAATAACGTGGTAGATAGCACGTACAGTTTTGGGTAAGAAGTAATTATTAATTAATAAACTACTTTTACATGGCTTCTTCGAAGCCACAGCTCGAACATTACCATATGAAACGCATCAAAATCCACCGGAAAATTGTGCCACCGGAAATGCCTCTGCACCTTCACCACATTGCTCTGCAGCTTCACATACTCCTCATGGCTGATCCCTTTAAGGATTTCTTTCAGTTTTGGGATATCCATCGAAGAGACCACCACCGAGAAGCTCTCCCAGTTCAAGGCGTCGGCGAACGGGAGGTCGTAGAAGTCGGCGAGGATCACCGGCACGCAGCCGTAGTAGATGGCGTCGCCGATTCGGGCGGTGTTGATCTCGAAGCCCTTGGCGTGGATGCAGAACTTGCTCCCGAGTAGCGCCTCCGAGTACGGCGTTTTCAGGCGGCTGCGGTGGACGGAAATCTCGGAGTCGTCGCCCCACGCCGCCACGAGGTCCTGCCGCACGCGCGAGTTCAACGCGCCGGCGTAGAACGCTAGGGTTTCCCTCTCTTCCGGCGGTTTTCTCGGCGGATCTCCCGGGCGCGGCCAGATCTGCGGCACGGAGGCGTCCTTGTGCGCCACGTACCCCGGCAGGAAATAGCTGGAGGAGCAAACCACCTGAATCGCGTTCATCTTCACCTCCGCCGCCTTCTCCATCGCCGACCTCCCGACGGAGTGGCAGCAGACGTAGAAATGGTCGGCCCCCGCCGACCGGTTCCAGAACGGGAACTCGCGGCTGACGTACGAAACGTAATCCTTCACGAAATCCTTAATCCCGCCGACGCCCACCCGCTTGTCGTTCCTCAAACCGGCGATCGAGAACGGCAGAAAGAAGAGATGCGCCTCGTTTGGATCGTTGGTGATAAAGTGGCTTCTGAAGATTGATTTCTTGAAGTAGCTTTCGCTGGCGTAGTTGCCGCCGGGCTCGTAGTCCACCGGCAACAGTACGTTGGCGAAACGGTCGTTTTTCTTGTGCGGGTAAACGTATATCTTTAAGGTGCGGTTCATCTCCTCGTACTCCTCGAAAAACAGATCCTTGTCATGAAACACTTCTTGCATGATCATGCTTTTGACTACTGCACAAAATTATTTAAATCAATAATCACCAATTAATTCAGTATATATACGCACTCGACTAAGAGAATGTTGATAAAAGTTAAACTGATAACTTTTAAGTAATATAATCTTGTTACATCTACTTATTCACTATTTCAAAAGTATACTTGATTTAATCTTTGTTCAATTCAACATGGTCTTTACGCAACCTATAAGTTGTTAATTAATCTTTATTGAATTCAAAATGGTCTTTACCCAACCTATAAGTTGTTACATGATGCATGGTAATACATAGGTGATCATGAAAATACACTCTGGTATACAGGTATGAGTAGAATTGGTTATAGTATGGAAGCTCGGGTAATTAAGATCGAGGGTCAGAGGGTCCCGAGCTACTAAGTATCCTAGAAGACAAATCCTCCAATGTCCCCCTCCTCGCATTTACATAGGGAATGGAGGAGCGTCCGGCTTGCCCGCCACATATTCCACATGCATTGAGGAGATCAGTGGCTTTACAAATCAATACACATGGATCGTGATCTGTGACATGCTATTGCTTATCCTCTAGAATAGGAAGTGCTCTAGTCCGAATACTCGATCCAAACTTCAAAGTCGGGACCAGGCTAATATTCAGTGGCAAACTCATATCTCTCCATAGATCAGGTCGGACCTCTTATTAGGTCGGGAAGCGACCTGCTCCGTGCATTAAAACATATCTGATCAGGTGCTCTCTACATATGAGTTGGTAGACCTGAGGTATATTCCCTATCCATAGGATGGAGTTTGATCCAATCAAGTTAGGTAGCAGCTAGGTACGAATACTATCTTACAAGTTCAAAGTTCAACTATATTCAAAATTTCAAGATTGTATTAAGCAATGCCTTATTTAATAATTCAGTTATGTATTAAGATATTTGAATTCAACTCGACGTAGTTACTTTGAGTTACTCAAGTTCAACCTTATACATGAGTTGCACAAATATAAAACTTTTCCTTATTCTCTTATCCGAGTCATCAAGTCAATTCCATCACCCAATATAGACATGCACTACAAAGTATGACAAGAGCTACCCACTTAAGTAGACACTGACTAGTTTGAATTATTCTTTTAGAATTTATCAAAAAGTAGAATACAATGTGAAAAGAACCTTTCAATTTTAATTTCCTTTTATTTTCTATATCTTTTATATGAAATACTAGTTAAATTATATATACATTCTAACTCCAAGACTATGTGGTCTAATGGTATCTAGGTTGGACTTCCATTTAGAAGGTTATGAGTTCGAGCCTTAGTGGAGGCGTTATTGGTTCTTTGTGTTTCAATTGGTTGGAGGCCTTATTGGTTCTTTGTGTTTCAGTAGGTTGAGAAAGTATATGAAGAGTTATTGGTTCTTTGTGTTTCAGTAGGTTGAGAAAGTATATGAAGAGATACTACATAGGGCTACAGATTAATCTCAACTTTTATGCCCATCGAGAAAATGATTAAGGGCTGAAAATTAAAGAAAAAACGCAAGCAACATTTATGACTTTCTGTAATTACAATTGTACATTATGAAACGTACAATTGACAAATTAACACTGTGTTTGTGGATCGGATAACCGATTGTGCATTATTTGAAAACTATTTTCCAAATGAACTATTTAGCGTTTTCAAATGCACAATCATAATTACAGAAATGTCACCATATCTTAAATTGACGAATGAAATTAGTCCACAAGTTCTCACATGAAATTTAATTCTCATTTAAATATGTTTCTATATATATAGTTTGTCATAGTCTCCCATTTTATCCAAATTTTCTATTTTCTTACCCCAAAAAATTTTCTATTTTCTAATCTTACTTATGAATGAGCTTATTTACCCAAATTATCACATTTCTATTTTATTTAACCGAATAAGGATTATGTATCAATCAATCATAAGCATAACCAACAAGAAAGAATACCTAGTTCTGTCTACCTCATCCAAAACCCCACCGGAAATTAAATGTAACTTACGTAAGGTAATAATAAATAATATTTTTTCCTGGATAACAAACTTATATTTAAATTTTATCTCTACAATTATCCCAACTCCTAACTAGACGTGGCCAAAAAACATTGAAAATTTAAAATATCATCCGACACCAACTTACAATATTCTTATATAAAAAGTGACTAAATTCAATCGTCTATTATGGTTCATCAATGGTTGTGCACTTTAGTAAAAAAAAAATATCAATTTTATAATTATTTACAAATTTTAAGAACATATATATATATATATATATATATATATATATATATATATATATATAAAAGGTAATAATAAATAATATTTTTTCCTGGATAACAAATTAAACTTAGATTTAAATTTTATCTCAAATCTACAATCGTCCCAACTCCTAACTAGACGTGCCCAAAAAAACATTGAAAATTTAAAATATCATCCGACACCGACTTACAATATTTCAATATAAAAAGTGAGGACTAAACTCAATCGTCTATTATCGTTCATCAATGGTTGCATACTTTAGTAAAAAAAATTAATTTTATAATTATTTACAAATTTTAAGAGCGCACACACACACACACACACACACACACACACACACACACATATATATATATATATATATATATATATATATATATATATATATATATATACACGCGCGTTCCAAGTAGATGATTCCATAGTTGTATCATATTTCCTGGTCGTCTGTTTCTAACGTTGACGTTGTAGTTTTATGTAACAAGTATTCAAACATGATGAAAGATTCTTTTGTTTCTTTTCTTCCTAAACTACGCAATTTTACTTTTCCCTCTCTCTCTATGTGTGCAAAAATAAATGATAAATAAATAATAATAATAATAAAATGGTCATGCGTATATGAGTTTGGTTTACATGGCTATCCATATGATACATTATAGTAATTTAGTTTATCCTCACGCATGCCTCACTTTCGATAATAAGCTCATATTTTAGGGCATATGCGTTTAAGAAATTAAATTTCCGACTCCATAGTTAAAGGATTCAAATTTCTATCATTTAACTCAACTTTTTTAGCTTTTTTTTTTTTAAATTTTATTATTGAAGATTAAAATCATCAATACCTTCATCACTATATATGAACACTTGATAAGTATTATATCTCTTTCAAATATACTAAATTAATTAATTTTTTAATTTATGTATGATAAATATTATGGAGTATAAAAGAAAATGACATAGTTGGCATCAGTTATATCCAAGTATAGACTCGATTTTATAGTTATTGTCATATATATTTTTTGTACGGCCCCTCAATGGCTCAGTCATTCTTGATTCTCGAATTGAAGTAACAATTTTGGTCCATTTAGACTATTAAAAAAAAAAGTCAATGATGAGGCTTAAATAAGAGGGATGAATATAAAATTTTGATTTTCTTTTGACACAATAATGTAACATTCCGAGTGAGTTTTTTATTTTTAATTTTAAACAAATAAGGAGAATATAAGAAATCAAATTTTCATGATTATTCAAGACCAGCCATTTTAGTTCAAAATTTCGACACAACAATAAGAGCATCATCGGTTTTCCCAAAAAAAAAAAAAAGCATCCTATAGGCATAGATTTTGAAGAGTTTTTACATGTGTGACCCGGAAAGAAAAGATGAGAGGAAGGGAAAATGGAAAAAACAAAACAAAATTTAAAAATAAATAAATAAAGGTGTCAGATTAACGCGCCCAGCAAGCACGTGGAGTCCACGCGCCCGATTGGGCGCTCTTAGTGCATATAACGCTCATCGAGGAGAATGTTCACTTATTTAGTGGGGTCCACATATTTGACAAAAACAAATGTAGTCTGTATGTAAAGGTCAAATTTACTCTCTCTCGTCCACATAAAATTATCAATCACCGGCAAAATCTTCTCCAAAAACAACTATTATAGTTGCCCTAAGTGCTGAAGTCAGTCTATACTTGGTACAACTCGCATATCAAATATGTCATTTTCCTAGTAATATTATATATAATAATAAACTTTATTCAAGAATATTTTACAATTTAATTTAATTTAATTTGCTGGTGGCCATAAGCTCCAGACATGCTATGATGGTGATGAATTTTCTCTCTTTTACTTTTTTTTTTCCTTGAACAAATGGAAAAGGTAGGGAAATATTATTCTCAAATACTTTATACTACAACGTTAATTTCCTCGAAATCGACCTCATAAAAAATAAATACTAAAAATATTCTACATAAACGATATAATTTTAATTTGTATAAATAAATATGAAAAGAAAGAAGACGAGAGATAAATACGGACTTTTCTTACCGGAAGAGTTGACGGCCGTGAACTCTCCTTGCGTGCTTTGACTGATCACGTTAACTGGACGTGGACGAGTACTCGCCGGCGTTGATACTCGCGGGAGATAGTCAGAAAACTCAGCCGCGGCCGGCTGCGACTGGTTAGTAGGCCGTCCGCCGCCGCCACCGGTGGCGGCGGCGGCGGGAGGATTCTGGTACGGGGTGTTGATTATGGAAAACTCGACGGGGGGTTTGACGCGGAGGTGCGTTTGGTTGGGGTGAATCATGAGCAAGACTTTGGAGGTGGAAGCGATATACAAAGTGATGAAAATGGCGGTGGAGAAAGCTAGGGCGGCCGGCACCATTAACGATCCTCTTCCTCCTCCTCTGTGCGAGCCCGCCATTTTTGCAGAGAGAGAGAGAGGAAGGAAATTGAGAGGTTTAATTTGTTTTGCTTACTTGTTCTTTTGGAGAAGTCCATTTTTTTGTTATGTATTATATTCACAGTACAGACTGCGTATAGGCAATTAGGCAAAGTATATAATTAATTGCATCCTATTTATTTTTTTAATATTATTTTACTCTGGTCAAATACCAGCCTCCTTATTTTAGTACTGAAAAATGTAGTTTTAATTAATTTTCAACCCAAAAAGAAAAATTATTGGCTCGAGTGAAAGGGCGATTAATGGTCCTGCTTGAGAACGAACTTATGTATATACGGTAGAGTTTTCTTCGAATGAGAATGAATAAGTCAACTAGATTAGTCTTATCTCACAAGATATTATGCATCCAACTTGCAAAACAAAAAACAAACAAACCAAATTATATAGAGTTAATACCCAAAATCGTCCTCGACTATAGTGGTTTTTCTCAATTTCGTCCTAAACGACTTTGGTGACCTAATATCGTCCCAGACTTTTGTGTTTCGCTCAATTTAGTCCCAGACTTTTGTGTTTTTGCTCAATTTAGTCCCTCATTTGTTATTCTGTCCATTTGGTGTTAAATAAATAGACAATTCAATAATTTTAATATTGGCATCTCTTTACTCATAGACATGGGAACTGCGAAATCCTTTTTTTTTTTACGAATTACTCCCAGAATTACTCCTAAAACTGCGAATATAAAATTTGATTTGCAGGTCCGGGAGTAATTCTGGGTGTAAGTCGTACAAGAAAGAGGAATTTCGCACTTCACAAGTTGAAAGTAAAGAGAGATCAATATTGACATTCCCTTTATTTAACACCAATTTGACAAATAACAAATGGAGGACTAAATTGAGCGAAACTCAAAAGTCTGGGATGATATTAGGTCACCAAAGTCGTTTAGGACGAAATTGAGAAAAACCACTATAGTCGAGGACGATTTTGGGTATTAACTCAAATTATATACAAGGCTTTGAAAAAAGTCACACATATATATAGATAGAGGTGGTGAACCATTCTGGACTATTGATATGATATGATCTGATGGCTCTCATTTCACGTTTATTTTTATCTGTTATTTTAATTTTTTGGGCGGGGGTAATGTGGTAAATTTTGTCATTTTTTCCTTTTTCTTTTGAGTTATTGTAGACGTTTCTTTCCTTGATTCCTTGATTGTTTGATTCTAGGCCGTTATATTTGATAATTTTATTATTTTCGGTCTAGGTTACGATTACGATTCTTCTAGCTTCTGTCTTTGGCCGGCGTGTTTTCATCATTCGTTGGTGAATCTATGATTTTAGGGGGGGGGGGGGGCGGGGGGGGGGGTGCATCATAGGCGGGTGAAATGTGCATTAATGCGTTTAGTGGGATGTGCATGGTAGGACATTAGGTTGTGTTTCAATGCACAATCAAAGAGGTATGTATTGATGCACGACATTCGGTTTAAGATTGAATACACGAAATTCTGTATAGAAATGCCGCACGACCAAAGTAATAAATTACACTTTTCATGTAGTTCGGTGACTAATTTAAAATTTTTTTTCTTTTTTTTTTTTAATAAAAAGTTTTAGTTCAAAGGATCAAATGTGAAAAAATCATGAAAATTTTGCACTAAACGTTGCAAAAACCATACTCAATAAACAAATGTGAATGTGAAATTATAGCTAGTCATGTGACTTCAAATAAAAAATACTCAATTATAAAATTAGTTACACAATTATGCTCTCTAGATATATGCACTACATGATGAACCTCCAAGTACCTCATCTCTCGTTTACAAGACTCAATGAGACCATTCACTTGGACGCTAAGCTAGGAACTTCTCCACCATTTCTATTTATTAATTACCAATAAATTGATTGGTTGATCACAAATTTACCAAACACATACATGTCACTATGTCAGGAAAAAAAAAAATTGTGCTAAAAATAATAATAATAATGGGATGACTGTAGCGTGACATTTGAATTCATAATAATTAATAAGTCAAATTAGACCGCTAATTAATATGAAGTTGACATAATTATATTATGTCGATTAGAAACTCTCCTAATCCTTATTACCGTTTAAGCTTAAAACTATATTTAAATAATAATATAACATTGATTGAGTGATGATGGAAACTCTAGCTAAAAGTTAAAAAAGCTTTGAGTCAAAATTTCTCCTGAATAAGATTTAAATTATGCGTGTAGTATCCAAATCGTACCGAATCTATATTAATCTTACAAAGTTACACTAGTGAACCTAAATAGATGTTGTATGTAAAAATATAATAACAACTAAAAAGTAAAAATAAAAAATAAAAATTTCAAAGTTATGATTAAGTGTAGAAAAATCACTAATTATGCTTCTAATACAAAGGTATTATTACATGTAGTCATGAGACAAAAAATTAAAATTTTACTTGCAATAGGTCCTCACTGTGTATGTATATTGTTATTTAGGGAAAAGAGTTATGTGTGTATACATACACAATACTATATACATTCCATGCAGTGTATATAGTGTGTAGATAGGATTAGACAACAGCAAAACATTATAATTGATGAGTTTAAGATGAAAGTTTGTTAGCAATGTCCTTTTCAAAATTTTGATGTTTCGTTTTTTTTGAGTTGTTTATAAGTTAGTTGCACTTTATTGTTTTTTTAATCTCTTTGACTAGAAATGCATAGTTTGCATTATCTTAGAATCTTCCCCCTTTGTTTTTTATCACAATTTTAATTGCATGGGTCATGGACCACTTACATTATTTAGTTAAATTTTTATCTATTTAATTATTAAATAAATCTGTTTTTTTGGGATAAAGAAAAATCCGCAGCCACTATTCGAAGTGTGTATAGTATTAGGTAAATTTTGTTCGTGTGTAATAGTACGCAAAGCAAGCTCCGCTTCTATTTAATAGTCCGCCCACCACATGTGAGGTAAACCGCACTAGAAAGGCCCCAACCAAGTGAGTATTAGCGAAAAGACCTTCAAATACAAGAATCATGTTCCACCACTTAACTAGTCTTTTTAGAGCGAAATAGATTTATTTTTTAATTCATGATATGGTCACCTAATTCATAAGTACCCATTGGTATTACTACATGAAGGTGAACTTAAGTGGATGTTTGGTTGGATGGAAAAGTTTTTTTATGGAAAATATTTTCCTTACAATGAAGAAAAGTGTTGTCTTTTGGTTTGAAAAATGAATTCTTCAAATTTGAAGAAAATAAAATCCTTGGTTGGACATGAGATTTTGTTCTCCAGTGAAGATAGGAAGAAAAAATGATATGGTTTGACTATTTTACCCTTGTTTTCTTTCTTAATTATATTACTCTTATTAGCAAGCACATTGTGCTCAGCATGTAGTGACTCTTCCATATGGAAAGTCATGAGATCAAGCCTTAGTGGAGGCGGTGTTGACTCTTTATGCTTCAACAGGTTAATAAAGTATGTATGAACAAATACTACAATGTAACAGAGGCAGTAGCTTTCAAAAAAAAATATTACTCTTATTAATTTGTAAGGACATATAGGTCTTTATACTCGTTATTCTTTATAATTCCAAATCTAACCAAACAATAGAATTAATATTCCCAATAAATTTTTTTCACCAACCAAACAATGAAATTCATCTTCCTAGTAATTGCATTTTCATGAAATTTTAATTCCATAAAATATTTTCCACGAACGAAAGAGACCCTAAAAGGTAAATTTAGAAGTGGAAAATGACATTATCACTATATGAGGGTGTTACAAGGTAAATTTAGTTGCACTAAGTAGCTTGTACAGCCAGTTTGGGATTTTACTAATATTATTGGATTATGCTTTGTGCAACATTAGGCAGCAAGGAGTGAAAATTGTGTGCCGCAAATATACATACACTCGGTCAAAATTTCTTAGAACAAAGATGAGAGATCAAATGACAATCTGTCAAGTGATTGTCCAGTTTATGTTGATTCCACACTAACAAAAGGGTATTCCAATGAACAATAGCAGATTAGCAGAAAACATTTTAACACTATCGATCTCGGTCACGATCACGGCCGCCGAAAGCCCGAAAATGAATATTTACAACTGCTTGCTGCAAAAACAGGGTTTGTTGAATCGAAAGCGCCAGGGGAAATATTGGATGGAAGAGAAACGAAGATATCTTCTTTGCCCGTCCATCGGCATTGCCAGCTTCAGGTCCTAATAATCATGGAAGCTCAGTGTATAATAAGAATGTTGAGAAAAAAATTGAAGCATCCAATGACATAGTACTATAGTAGAAGAAAATCAAGAAAACTTTCAAGAGAAACAGTTGGCACCTGCTTTGATTTTGAATTTGAGGTTATTATTATTCACTTGCTGCCTCCTTGAACTGAATTTGATGGGATGATCAGTGGATTGTCTGTGCCGATCGGCTGCTGAGATAAGCTGAACCAGGAGAGCAATCGGGAAGTTAAAGCTTAATGTAACGCAGATCATTAACCGTCGGAATAAACACCCATGACTCTTTCAAAATGGTTAGGGGACATTTAGTTTACGGAAGGTAAGATTCCGGGAGTGTGTTTGTATAGTTAAGACTGTCTGAATGTAATAGTACCTTGAAATTCACTACAGAAATGATATATTGGAATATTTGAAAATAATGTTACGATACCTAAGAAAAGGTAGGTAATCACATCACCTTCATTTTTACCCCATGTTCTTAAATGGCATTACCAGAGGTTATCGCATAACTTAACAAGATTATATAAGACTACCTTGCTCAGATTACCCTAGTAATGTTATATTACTCGAAGTAAACACCCCTTTTGATTTACTTGCAACAAATGGGAGAGCTAAAACAACCAGGGAATAAAGGTTAATGGGTTCTTATTTCCTAAGTTGTTTATGGCAAAGAAAGCAATACACGTAAATGACCACTTATGAGTGATTGATTCATGTTTAGAGCTAAGATATGCTTTAAAATTTTGTCAAGATTACAGAAGAAACTCTCAATTGCTAAAACCATTAACCTGTTTGGTATGGTCCATTACAGAATTTCAGGAATGGGATAGGATTAGATTTTGGACTATTCTTTAGTATTCTCCATAACTTCACACACTTTTTACCATTCCAGGAAGGAATCCATCTATTATTCTATTTCATAAAATATTTTGGTCCATTTTATTTCTCCTTACTGTCAAAAATACATTCAATACTCATTTCTTGTGTAGGATTCAGAGAGAACTAAAATGTTTTTAGAAAACAGCATTACTATACAACTCAAGCATATTTAGCGAGTTGAAGAAAGAGAAATTAGAGTCGAACCTTTTCATCATATCTGAAGAGAGATTGATCAAAATATGGTGAAGGACTCTGAGATTGACAACTGAAAGGTAGAGTTGCCAGCACCTTCTTAACAAACTGTAATTCAAAATCCATGATATGAATATGAATACAGACCCTATTTACCAGATTTGGTAGAGAAAATTAAAACAGGGAAGTAAAACTGAATTGCCATTTTGTGATAATTACCTGAGAAGAGCTACTTGCTTTATTTTTAGTACACCTTAGTTG
This sequence comes from Ipomoea nil, assembly GCF_001879475.1. NCBI lineage: Eukaryota > Viridiplantae > Streptophyta > Magnoliopsida > Solanales > Convolvulaceae > Ipomoea > Ipomoea nil. Next base: position 4,345,727 of record NW_017617471.1, read on the forward strand.
CTCAAGGGCATGAATATTATTTGAATGAGTAGATATGAAGTTCATATGCAATGAACTTCTTGACGATGCATGAAAGTGATCGCAGAAGAATTCAAACAATGAATAAAGCTCATCAGCTGAATTCTGTGGAAAAAAAAAATGAGGGGTTTCAATCAAATACGGAAGAATCTTTAAACAGAAAGAGAACTCTGAAGAAGAATAGGCAGAATATCCAAAATTTTAACACAAAGATACCTGATAAAAGGCAACTATTTCAGTAGTCTCCATGTTATAAACAGCAAAAAATGCAGGATGGTTATCGGCATTTCGTGACATCTGCAGTGCCGATGTCATTCAATCAGACATGTCTATCCAGACTTCAAATTTAGGCCATAGGCTTTCAAACATTTAGAAGTTGAAGAAAACTCCATCTAGGAGGTATACACAATTACTAGAAAATAAACATGATACACAAATAATTAAATAAAGGATGGTGCATATTCCCAACCTATAGCAATCTATGGCTCTAAATTAAAATCTTCTACTGATAAAAATAAGAATAAAAAGAAGCCAAAGATTAAAAAAGGGAAATGCCTACCTAAAAGGACAGAACCATCAAATGCAGGGGGGCAAGAGTAAAAAAGCAATTGTAAGTATACAGAACACATAGGAAAAGAAATCTCACCCCACCATCAACACTGCCAAACTTGATTAACAGGTGATGTCGGTCCAAAAATTGCACCTTTTTATAAGAATGCAAAATGATGAAAATAAGGAATCAATACGAATAGTTAGAAGTGGATAATTGCATTTAGTAAAGGTCACTAAAATACATAGTAGATTTTGAGGAATACCTTCCAGATTATTAAATCAACATAATCTTGAAAATGGAGGTAGAACTTCTTCTTAAGGCTCTGCATTCTCTGATTACAAAAGATGTAGTCTCAATTAAAGGAGTCACAGAAGTTTAACTGGTATTTTGCAGTAATAAAGTTTACACAGATATTACGTTGCAAGTTGGTGGGAAAAAAAGTCTTTTTGATGAAAGAAAAATACATAGCAAGAAGTACACGTCAGTCAATTACTTCTGTTGCTTATCAAAGAAATGAAAAATAAATAAATAAAATTCAGTCAGTTATTAATCACCATTTCATCTAATTCATAAAAAAAAAAAAAAAAAAAAAAAAAAAAAAAAAAAAAAAAAAAGGGAATCATTAACCAGAAATGGTTTATGTTGCTATTGATGAATTTAATGGAGACAATGGAGTAGGAAACAAATGCAGCACACAAGGGATTACAAAACGAGGGGATGGAGAAGTGATCTTGTTATGGTTGTTGTGAATGGGGTAATGAATTGAGGGAACAAGTGTTGCAGAGTTGTTTAGGAAGGATTCAGCGTTGAGCGTTGTTGTTTTGTTTTATTTTGTTTTTCCTATATTTTTTAGAATTTAAACAAAAATATAAGAGTATTTGTTAATGTTTTTCTTTTCAGGAAATCTATGAAACAGAATAGGTATTTTCCTTATTTCTAAAACAACTTAAAGGCATACAGTGTCTACCTACTTCTCTCCCAGTCAGTCCCCATCCAAACACGCACATACACATATATCATATATGTACCACTCCATTACCCACCACCACATACAACTTACGCACCCCAAATCATAAATCTCATCAACTTTTCTGTACTAATTTTTTGTTTCATACCCCCTGCCCCCCCCCCCCCCCCCACCCCGTCGCGCGGGGAAGAGGAATCATCATATTGATAGGAAGTGAGATCTTTTATTAAATCCAATAGATTGTTGAATGTGTCATAAAAGTCACAACGATATATAATCTACCTTCCACAATCATACAGACAAACAGTTCATAGGAATTCAAGATCTGATACGTTATCCAGATGAAGAAAGGAAGGCAACTTCAAATATCCCACAATATGATAAATGAGAAAGAAATACCCAAATGTCCTGATTGTAATTTAAATAGCATACCACCATCACTTACCATGGTTTGATCTGATTCTTCATTCCATATCCCTCGAAATATGAAGGAAAGCAACCTTTGTTTAAGGACACCCAGGAAAGAAGTTTCTGGAATAGGTTGGTTATTATTAAGATTCCCTCCAACCTGGTGCAATTTACTTCTGTTAGGAATTAGCATTCTGTGAATATCAAGTGCTCTAAACAGAAACCAACACTTGAAAGATTCTAGTGTATTTTTCAAACAAGGGAGAACACATGAAGATGCCAAAAGTAGCAGATAAAAGGAACTCCGTAACATATATCAACAAAATATTACAGCTTGAACAAACTAATTAGGAACCATTAATAACTTATTGGGTGGGAGGAAGAATTAACTTTTTATATTCAGATGCAAGATTCAAGGTTGGGCTTAGTGTGCAAGGAGCCAATATAAGTAGTTTGTGGGAATGGAGATTTGAACAACTAGCTTGCAAAACAAAACTTAAAATGCCAGAGGTTAAAAAGAGACTGCATTTATTTCTTTAACTTATTTAAGCGTCTTTTCTTAATTAAATAAACCTCAAAATTATAAGACTGAAAAATAATAATAATAATAATAATAATAATAATAATAATAATAATAATAATAATAATAATAATAATAATAATAAACTAACTTAAACTTATACCCAAAAATAAAAGTCTGTATGAAAGAAGGGAAAGATCAATTATATGTTGTCCTTTAAATTCTCCAAGTTTTTAATTATTTTTCCAAATTTTAATCATTTCAAAATCAAAAAGCTACTTTCCTTATTGTTTGATTCATTGATTATTCAACTTATAAATGAGATTTGAAATACAATTATGAGGAAAAATCATTTATATTTGTCATGTTTAATGTATTTGAAACAAAAGATAGATAGCGCCCACACTCATTTATATTTATTAATAATTGTGCCCACACTCATCCAAAATCCTGTCTTCGCCCCTGAATTCATCCATCTTTGTTACAGTATTTTATAACAAGTTGCTCAAATTGTATTTCATGTGAATAGTTATCCAACAATTCTTAGAAGTGTATCCTAGGAAATACTGTTTCTACTCTTCCTTCAATATCTCAGGCTCTCAGAGTCTCAGCAATATGCATCATGGCTTCAAACACTAGCTGCCATTCTAGTAAGGAAAATGTGTGTCATTTTATCAATCTAATTTTATACTTATTTTTACAGTATGAAATAAAAAGAAATGTCAAACTGATAGTGTACTTGCCTGGGAGAAAGAATTGAGAAATAGTTCATCATCTTCGTGGCAAAATTCTCCAATGCATCGAACATCTACCAGGTCTCCGGAATCTCTTATCTGAAGAATGTGTATTCTTTGATAGCGAAGGGACAATATTGCTAACAAATTATCATACAAGTATACACCAATATTATGTGCCAAATTAATATAATCATTGCAGAAAACCCTCTCATCAAGTATAGCTCCATCTTCCAATCTAAGTGAATAAGAGCAAGGCACGAGAATAAGCAAGTAAACCAACTAATCAATAAATTATACTTGTCCATTGAGCTGAGAATCATGCACCTCAAAATGTGAAAAGTAATTTTTTCAATTGAAGGGATCCCATGGACTGCTCCAATGACAGAAGGTGCATCCTGAACTTGTGCAGTTGCGGTTGACGTTGCAAAGAGTCCAAATTGGCTGCTCTCCAAGTAGAGAAAAAAATCTTTGCATATAACCTCACCACTGGAAGCAAGTGAAACACTATAAAGCTGGGTGAAGAAGCTCTCAAACTTTTTGGCTTTCGGAGGAAGCTCATGGCCATTGCAATCTTCTTCATTGCATGAAAATGACAACCACGTTGGCCTATAAACAATCAGATCTTGAAGATCTCTGCTGAAGCTAATGAGATACAGACCATCATCAGTGAATTTGCGAAAGGATTGGTCAGGGCACTCCACATCATATACGGTGTAACTTGGAACTATGTCCTCATAAAATAGCCTGGCACGATGAATCTGCAAAATTCATTCATTTTTTGAACGCCAGTCAACATTAAAGGAAACCTAATTTGTTGATTTTTCAGGTCAAATTTGATCATGAACACCAATAACAACAAGCATAACAATCCATCAAACAAATGATTAAAGCATAAAGACAGCATAAGCAACGAGAAGAACAAGAACGGAATCATACGCTAGTTCCAGGAGCAGGAGTGCAAATCTGGCGCTCAAAAATCCTGGCAGTGATATTGTTGCTTCTAAACATCCGTACTGACAGTAATGGCGCGCACGCCAAAGAATTCACGGAGGGGCAACTGCTCTCAGCGCCTCAGGAGCTAGCAACTGCAAAATTCTGCAGAACATTCCCAATTTGAGCTAGCTTTCAGCAAAATCAGTTAAATTAAAATAAAAATCGATGAGTTAAAGCAATGAAGTAGCGGGAATTTCAAATTTGAGAGCACATGTTCAACAATTCCTTCCAACATTCAGCTTGGAACAAGAAGCTGAACATGAAGAAGTAGAAGAAGGAGAAGAAGACGAAGAAACTGTTTAGAATTCAAGAATAAATTCGTAAGGGAAAAAAAATGCTGGGATGGTCGATGAAGAAGACCAGGTCAAGCAGGGATAAAGTAGCGGTTGGGGAAGCTTTGGTGCTGTGGAACTGTGGACGACGAGTTAGGGCAAGAAGCCAAGGAACCATGAATGCATCATTTCTTCTATTCATGTTTGACCCCCATAAAAAAAGAGAAATATATTTTTGCCCCATTAATGTTCAACTTTGCATTTGATGTATGGTTAGGATATCTTTAGGGGGCGTTTGGTTCAGGTTATATAACATAACCAAGGGAATGTAACATTCCAAAACTCAGATTCCTATGTTTGGTTCATATTATCTGAGGGAATCTAACATTCCCAAGGAATGTCACATTCCCTCCACATAGGATTTTGAAGGGAATGTGATTCCCTTCAATTTCTTAGGTTATGTAAGATAACCTTGGTTATGTTAGAGATATTATAGTGTGTGTATAAAAGATAAACCTAAACCAAACATGATTATATAACATACACCAATTTTAACCAAACACAGGAATCTAAGATTCCCAGTAATCTAACATTCCCAGCAATCTAACATTCCCTAAGGTAATCTGACATTCCGTGAACCAAACGACCCCTTAGTTCTTTACTACTTTTCCCATCATGCAATCTTCTCATACTTTCAAAATATCACATCACTAAATTTGTAATATTTACTATTTACTAGAATTGTCAGAACGGTCCCGCAAGACGGGACGAACCAAATCTTGCCCCACGTGGCCAATCATTATACAGTGCACCAGGGCGCACATAGCACTGTGCGCCCCGCATTTCCCAAAATGACGTCGTTTTGTTAAGTTGTTAAAAAAAAATTCCGTTTCGAATGCACATAAATTCATAACAGAATACACATAAACTCATAATAGAATACACATAATCTAACATAATATATTAATACACATAAACTCATAACACAATACACATAAACTTTTAACTGAATACACATAACGGGTTTGGTTAACTGAATACACATAAACACATAACACAATACACATAAAATTTTAACTGAATACACTTAATGAGGTTTGGTATGTTCGGATGGACGGAGTGATGTCAGTATGACGTCAGCATGAAACGCGAACGTTTTGTGCCTGGACGCACATTGCTATGTGCGCCGTATTACACGATATAAATTGCCCCACGTGGCAAGGCGGGCTTAAAAGGCCACCAGAAACTAGTCGCCTTCTCCCGGAAGGCGAATAGATTTGATTGCCTCTCTCCCACCTGAAATGCTCTAGTCGATGGAAAAGGTAACCGGCATTTAGGAGCCAGTAAGTTAGTTGAGAAATATAACGCGATTTACTATCTCTATCTTTGATGATAATATTAGTATGTGGAGTACTTAAATTTGGATTCAAATTTAAAAATCTTAAAAGTGAGAATCACGTGGTCTGCTAGATACACCATTACAAATTTGGATTATTAATTAGTTCGATTAAATTGGAAACTACCTTATATAATATAACTTATGAAAGCACAGCGTTGCATTTTGCCTAATACAAATAAACAATGAGTTACGTGACGATATATAGGGCATGAGTAGGAGTGAAGTCACCTTAACCTGATTGAGGATAAAGTCATCTATTTATCAATTTGGACTAAGTAGTCCCGCCAATATTAAACGTAGATGACACTATATGCCATAATAACTTTAATATGAGTCACATAATGCAAATGGATATTAGCTTATAACCGATCATAAGAGATCAAATGCAGTAATATATTTCAAGTAAAAGATGAAGTTTATTTTGAGTCCTTGATCTAATCAAAATCAACGGCCTATATTGAATATATATTAAAAAATATGCAGTGACAATTTGGTCTTTTTGCGTCTAGGTCAAATTTAAGGTGTGTGGTTTTCCTTCTTAATGTGTATGGTTTTGTGCTTAAGGTGCGTGGTTTCTGTGCTGTGTACTTAAGATGCGTCAATTATTGAAACTCAATGTGCGTCGATCTAAAATTTAGGTGTGTGGCTTTTCATCTTAAGGTGCGTGGTTCCATGCTTAAGGTGCGTCAGTCTAAAGTTTTAGGTGTGTGGTTTTACTTCTTAAGATGTGTGATTTTCCTTCTTAATGTGCGCGATTTGCGTGCTTAACGTGCGTCAGTTGTTACAACTTTAGGTGTGTCGATCTAAAGCTTTAAGCGACTGTTTTTCCTTCTTAAAGTGTGTATTTGTAACACATAAGATGCGTCATTTTTTACAGTTTGCTTCTTTACTGAGGACACGCTTTAAAAAAATTGATTTGAGCCGTTGATCTAGATTTGATCAACGAATCAGATCTTACCCCATCTTTCACCTAGTAGAATCTCCGCACTTGAACCATGCCCTATAATTGATTATGATAATTATTTTAATTAACTAGTAATATTCAAGGTTTGTAATAAAATGGTTGGTAAATTAATTGTTTACATCTAGCGGGTAATATACTATGGAGTAATATGTAATGAGAATTAACAAATACCCTAAGAGGGAGAGGTGGATTAGGATATTAAAAATTAACTAGTATTTGTCCCGTGCGAAGCACGGAAAATATGTTATAAAAATATACCCTATATGAGGTTTATTCATATATAAAATTTTTGTTATTTAATAATTATTATGTGTGAATTCCTATGATAAAATTATGAACATAAATATATTTACAATTAAAATAATATTTAAGGTGCTTGCGAAAATATAAGCGATTATTGGCAAGTTTAAACATAAATAGTTGAATTATATTGCCGAACTTGAATTTTGTAATATGAATAGAGCAAAGTTCCTATCACAATATTTAATTGTGCTAAACATATACTCCGTATAACTTAATAATTTAAATAGACAAGGAAAGATTGAATCAATATTTTATAGTGATTCCACAATACGTAATCCACCACCTAAGGGCGTCTTCCTTAGAATTTCGCCAGCCACTATTTCGATCCATGTTCTTTGGTGGGCACTACTACCAACCTTGACGAACAACTAGTGTCGATAATTCTTTTACAACAAGCATATCGCAACATCCAAAAGATTCACAAATCCTTCTTACAACAAGTTATGAGAAGAAAAAGTATGAATTGTATGTTTCCTCAGTCTCTCAAAGACAAACAAATGTACAAGTTGTAGCTATATAAATTGTGTATATGATTAATAAAGGTTGTAAGCACAAAAGATTCAATATAGTATCTTGAAACCAATGAATGAAACTATTATGAGTTTAAGGCCTTCTAGAGATCAACGGAGTATATATAATAGGGAATGATTTAACAATAAATACCCTTATGTGATTGGTTCGTTAAGAACAGTAAGCTGATGGATAAATTTTAAAGCAATCTCTTCCTTATGATCTGCTGGTACATTTGGCACTCAAGAACCAGAGGATTTGGAATAATGCATGCATTTTTGTGTGTAGTTCACTGACAAATTCGACCCGTATTAATAAAAAACATTGATTTAAAAAAATATCATAAGGCATAGATTTAAAGAAAAAAAATTCCACTAATACATAGACTACGAGAATAAAAGAGATGTACCCACTATTGCAAAAATCGCGCCTAGGCGCTAGGCGCCCGACCTCCTAGGTCGCCTAGGCGTTTTAGGCGCTCTAGGCGGTCCCCAGGCGTCTAGAGGGTCAACATTGGATGTACCCAATGCAATTGTTATGCCATGACTCGGGTCCAGGTCCAAAACGCGCGTATGAAATAACGGTGCCGTTAGTGGCACCGTTTCCTCAACCAATGATATATATATTTTTTGGTGAATATAGACATCAAAATTGTGAATATAAATTTACAAATTGTGTTATACTGTTGATATAAATGTGAATATAGAGTTCAAAAATTGTGAATATAGAGTTCTGCAATTGTGGATATTGAGTTCGTAATTTTGTATATTGAGATATAAAATTATAAATATTCAATTTTAAAATTGTTAATATAGAAGAACGAATTTTGAAAACAAACGACAAGTAAAGAAGTTTTATTTTTTAAAAATAAAAATAAAAATTCAGACGGCGTCGACGCCGTTTTGGACCCGGTCCGCAGCATAATTTGCCTACCCAATGTGGTTCAATCGTTATGCTGTGCATCCGTATGCACCATGCATGGTGCATACAGATGTCAAAACGACGTCTTTTTATTAAAAAACGCGCGTCTCCCCTTAAAAAAATTTAGGTTCGATTCCCAGCAACAACATTATATTGTTCATTTATTTTGGAATTTTAGTTCATAGATTATGGAATTATAGTTCATTGATTATGGAATTATAGTTCATCGATTATGGAATTGTAGTTCATCGATTCTGAAATTTTAGTTTATAGATTATGGAATTTTAGTTCATTCATTCTGTAATTTTTAGTTCATAGATTAGATTATGGAATTATAGTTCATATGTTGTTGCTGGGAATCGAACCTGATTTTTTTTTAAGGGGAGACGCGCGTTTTATTAAAACGACGTCGTTTTTGCTGGTGCATACGGATGCACAGTATAATTTGCCAATGTGGTTGGTGTGTTGGGCCGTGCGGGTTGGGTGTCTGGCCCAATATGAAGATCCGGGTTGCTGGGCCAGTATCCTCTAATTCTCGCTTTCTCGGCACCAACATGGGCACATGGCATCACGGTTCCCTCCTCTCGCTAATCTCCCAGTTGGCGTATTACAACATTCCGTGTTTGATTCCACTCGACGGCGACACCGCCTAGTGCTAAATCCACATCAGTTCATAGAGGGCAACTTTCCGGCTGGATTCCAGGTGACGTGATCCTTCAATGCCTGTTAGATTTGGCCGTGAAGGAGATATTAAAGGTCATTAGGGGACAGTGATAAGGCGCTGGGAGCGAGTGCCAGGAGGAGGAGGAGATGAAGGGCGGTGGACCGCCTTACGCTATTCCGCCGGGGAAGAGGCGGTGGAATTTCCTGGTGATTGCTGTTCTCTGTCTCGTGTTTCTTTCCATGCTCGTGCCTCTTATCTTTTTGCTCGGCCTACACAATGGCTTCCATCCTTCACCCGGTAAGGATTTGGCTCTCGCGTTTTCCATCTTTGGCGTAGATCTGCATTTTTGTAATGCTTAAATTTGCTTTCCGCTGTTGCCTCAACCAAATCGATACTCTCCTTAGTTTATTCTTTGTGATCTGTGGAAAGCATTGCAATTCGGAGTTCTTTAGTTCCATTTACTTTCACTACAGCACAATGGAGCCCTTCTAAAAACATGTTAAAGGAGGGGGGCAACTCTGAGTGACTAAGGTCCAACGGTTCCGCTCAGACATGATTGATGAGGATCCTCATTATGAATTTCAAAGGATCGCATTCCTATCTCATCTCAATGGATAAACAAAATGAAAATGGAAAAGGAAGGACAAATTTGTAGTTTGCAGCTTAGGCTTTGTTGTAGTTTTCAGCTTAGGCTTTGTTGGTGGGAATTTTCACTAACAGTAACACACCTGCTGTTTGATTTGCAGGATATGTTACTGAAAAACAAACTTCATTCACTGTAAGTAGTGTTAATATTTCTGAATGTATTAGCGAAAATGGTTAATAGCTCCTGTATTTTCCTCTTTCTAATAGCTTACTCATTCTTATACTTGTTTCATTTCTTGGGGCTCCTGATCCTACCAGAAAATGGTTCATGTTTATGATCAACCTGAAGCTACTATATCTAGAAACAAATCGAAGGTGGGTACATTTGGCCATGTCTTCATAACCTGTTGATTTTCATTAAAGAAGTACCTTGAACTGCATAGATTCATTTCCTGTTGCATTAAAATACCTACACAGTTATGTGAAAGACTCTAGGGCTATAATTCTCATTGTGCTTATTCTTTATGCATGGTTGCAGGGTGAGCAATCAAGTCATATAGATGATGTTATAAGAAGATTGGAACCTACTTTTCCAAAGGTTTATTGCATATTATATGATGCTTATGAGTTATGACTAAATTTTTGTGTGTTGGGTTATCTATAATTGATTTATGTAGTGTTTTATTTGCTTACCCTTATCTATAGCTTCATGCTTGAAAAACTGTAGTTTGCCCTGGCTGCAAACTTATGGATCAGAATAATGAGTATTTAAAGTTTTTATAAAGAATTTGGGTGCTTAGAATAGAAAGTGTTTGAAAATTAGGCATGAATGAGAAACAGAGCAAAGAAAAGAAAACAGGTGAAAAACAAATGGACTTTTGTGATCATGAGATTGGAGGAATACAACTTTCTCAGATAGATACACAATTTCATAAGTTAAGCACAAAAGTTGGATTTAGAGCCTCACAGTAACCAAATGGATTACTGAAAACCCTAGATAGATGTATTTGCTCTATTATAGTGAGCTTGATGTTAGGTCCAAATTTGAGATTGCGTTTGGTCTTCATCAAATTTTAGTTTTGACCTCAAATGCAATTTGTGGCTTAGATATATTCAATCTCAAATGATACTAGATTTGGGTATAATGATTTAAATGAGACTCCTTATACTCTAAAAGAGTTTACCTCAATGCCTCCTGTTCAACTATATTCATCTGTTATATGAAATGATGTTCCAGCAGTTTTGAGAGTTTTGAAGCTTTATCTTACTTGTTTCTGGTCTTCAAGTTCAAACATGATAGCTGCTATTTAATTTTATACATTTTTTTAGCCCTATTCATTTGGTGCTCTGATTCAGGAAATTGTTTGATGGTTTTCTTTTCATCATATTGTTTTGAGTAAAGTAAAACAAGTGAATGTAACTTGATTTAATAAAGAAACATAGTACCAACATGTCACTATTTGTGTTACAAGAAATTAGTAGAGGCAGTTCTAAACAAGGAAGTTCTCTATAATTGGCCTAAAGAATGAAAATTTATATGAATATTTTCTGGATCCTTCTAGTTTTTATTTTTCAAAAATTCCTATAGAATGAACTTTTTTCTTTTTTAAGAAGAAATAGATTTGCTACTTTCACAAATTTTTTTTTCGGTTGACAGAGGGGCTACTTTTATTGAGTCATTTGAACTACTATTTGGTGGGTTCTTGTGACTCCTATGAATATTTATTCCTTATCTTTTTAAGATGAGGATCTTTTTCTTCTCTTCTCCTTTTGCCAACAGACAGATATTTGTGAAAAAAAAGTCTATGTATCAAGCTCTAAGGTTAACCAGCTGCCTTAATCATTGGTTGCATAGTAGGTCCAAGAAAAGAGAGAAAATGGACAATACGGGGAGTGGGTGTAGAGAAAAATAAGAGTAGAGTGGTCAAAGAGCATTTGCAGTTTTAGAAACAAGACTTGTAGTGGGATGATCCGATACTCTTTCCCTTGGTTTATCCCCACCACATGGAATAATTGTCTTTTTATATCTGAGAATAACTAACTGCCCATCCAGTGTTGATTGTTGAACATTGACCACCTAGACACTATTTGACTAATCCATTACTGAGAAGTGATATGTAACACAAGAACTACATGAGTGCTTTGCTGAATGTTCATTCTTAAGGTTCAATATTTGAACTAGCACATATCATTAACTTTTAACATTACACATGTTTACAGGATTTTCAGAAGAACATTATAAAGGAAGCTGAGAACAAGACTACTATTGGTAGGGTATATCCATCTTAATTAACTGTGTTCTATCTCACTTTGTGTTGTGCAAGTCTTTTTATGTTTCCCTACATTTAACAATCCTTTCCAAATTGCGTCTGCCTAGCTTCTCTCATCTCTTGCCTCCTTGCATAACTATATGGATTGCAGTGTTCTTTATTTTAATTTCATCATTGTACTAATTTGATTTTATTGGTAGGTCCTCCGCTGCCAGTTGCTATGCCTAAAGAACACCCTAAAGAAAATGTATGTATTTCTTGAGTTGCCACCTATTTCTTCTTTGTGAATTCTCTATGAGTTCTTGGAATTGGGTCTGTAAATCATGATCTAGATTTATGTCACAGAGCAACAAGGTTCACAGTAAGGGTGCTGCTGCTGAAAAAGTGAAGGATACTGAGGAGAGTGTAAAGCTTTGTGAATTAAAATATGGGAGCTACTGCTTATGGCGTCAACAAAACAGGGAGAAAGTAAATGATTTTATTGTGAGAAAGATGAAGGACCTATTATATGTGGCTCGGGCTTATTATCCTAGCATTGCAAAGCTTCCAACTCAGGACAAGTTATCACTTGAAATGAAGCAAAATATTCAGGACTTTGAGCGTGTGCTTAGTGAAACTACTGTTGATAAAGATCTTCCCTCAATGTATGTTCAATTATTATTATTATTATTATTATTTTTATCTCTAGACCTATATGCTTATATTTCTAATATTCTCTATGATGGGAATGAAATTTTTTACCTATCATATATGCTTATATTCTGAACTCACTATGAATGAAATGATGTTGCATCCTCTCTTGTTTACTTTAGGAAGGATGTTGATTGTGAATTCATTGTGGTACTATATGTATATGAATGCACTGATTGACACGATTAGATACAAACCAGGACTGCACCATAAATTCCAACCTTTGTGGGTAATTGGGTTTATTGTCTCCAAGATCCATTTTGGGGCTGGCTAGCCTGACTAAGTAGTTTTATCTTTCCAACTTTTACTATCTCCATCTGTTTCTTTTCAGTGTGAAGGAAATATATTCAGTAGTTCAAATTAAGACATTAATTCCTGTTTTTGTTGAATTTTATGTTTAGAAGCAGTTGGGTGCCTTCTGAAACTTTCAACAAACAGTAGGAAGGGGAAGAAGCTGCAGCTGAAATAATTCTTTCAAAGGATGAATATCCTGATTTAGTTAGGACTTTTGTTCTCTTTTTCAGTTTTGTTGGCTATTCTTTCAGGGTTTAAAATGGGCAAGTATAACTAGCCCCTTGGGTTTATTTTACTTGATTTGATTAACAAAAATAGCATTTTTCTATCTACTTGCATTGGATTAAGAATAGCAAGAGAGTTGTGGCTGCCTGAAAAGAACCCAAATAACTCTGTTCTCAAAAAAGGATTTTATTTTTCATGATTAGTCCTCATATTGGGTGATAAATTTACACTTTTTGTAATTGTTAAATAAAAGTTTAGTTATTTTAGTTAAAAAATATTCATGCAATATTGGTTAAGTATTATAGACTGTCACAATACATTTTTTTTGACAAGTAGATTGTCATGTTGCTAAGTCTGCTTTTTGTGTGTTTTACCAGGATTGAAAACAAGCTAGGTAAGATGGAAGCTGTAATTGCGAAAGCAAAAGCTTGTCCTGTGGAATGTGGTAATGTTGACAAGAAATTTAGACAACTAGTGGATCTGACAGAGGATGAAGCTAATTTCCATGCAAAACAGAGTGCTTTCCTCTACCAACTTGCGGTACAAACCATACCAAAGAGTCTCCATTGTCTGTCAATGCGACTTACTGTGGAATATTTTAGATCTTCTCCACTCGATGAGGAGCAGTCTTTGGCAGAGAAATATTTGAATCCTGATTTGCACCATTACATTATATTCTCCAAGAATGTACTTGCATCATCTGCAGTTGTAAACTCTACAGTTCTGCATGCAAAAGTACGTATTTGCTCTCTTATCATTTTCTTGCATTGCTCAACTTATTTTATGCTATTAACCAATTGTTGGTTGGTTTCTTTGTATATATCTTCAGGAAAGTGAGACTCAAGTATTTCATGTTCTGACAGACAGAGAGAATTACTTTGCTATGAAATTATGGTTTTCTCTAAACAAGTATAAGGAAGCAACAGTCCAGGTTTTGAATATAGAGGACCCTAATTTGGATGATGTTAAGGGGACTCCGACGCAGCTCTTGTTGCCTGAGGAATATCGTATTTTCCTTCATAAAGTCGATAAATCATCTACGATTAAAAGAACGGAGTACTTATCCGTGTTTACTCATTCACACTATCTCCTTCCTAAGATTTTTCATTCTTTAAAGAAAGTAGTGGTTTTGGATGATGACATTATTGTCCAAAGAGACTTGTCAGACTTATGGAGAATTAATTTGGGTGGAAAAGTGAATGGTGCTGTACAGGTTTGCTCAGTTAGGCTGGTTGAACTGAAGAACTTTTTAGGTGGCAAGATTTCGGATGAAAAATCTTGTGCTTGGATGTCAGGATTAAATATCATTGATCTTGACAGGTGGCGGGAGCGAGACCTTTCTGGAAAGTTCCAAGGACTTCTGCAAGAGGTTAGTTTCCACTTGTTCCCTTAAAATTAAACTCAAGACATGTATGCTAGAATTTTTTATGTAGTTTTTAAACATTTAAATCTTATACACTAAAATTAAATTAAATTAAATATTACAAAAATTGAATTGTAAATAGCTCGAGTCAAGTCTATCAAGGCATACATTTTAGGATGGAGGGAGTATTACCAACTCTGGTATTCTGTATGTGTATCTTTAAGTTACCTATAAGATAAGCTAGGAGGTAAATTTTACTTGTAAACTACTATTTTATAGTAGCAGATACTATCAAAATCCCAATTTACACTGTCTAGATATATTTACTCTTGATGTAGTTATTACAAGTTTAAAATACAATACTGTCTCTGATCCAACTATAAAGCATGCATTACATACTCTGTATTTTCCTTGAAGTGAATGTTATCTAAGTTTTGCATCTTTGTTCAATGGGTACAGCATTTGAGCACAGAAGAAGGTTTGTCATTGCGTGCCAGCTTGCTTACCTTTCAGGATGAGATTTACGGTCTTGATTACAAATGGGTTTTGTCAGGATTGGGTCATGAATATGGTCTTGATACTAAAGTTGTAAAGAACGCTGGTGTTTTGCATTTTAACGGTAACATGAAACCCTGGCTTGATATGGGCATCCGAGATTACAAAGAATTTTGGAGCAAGTATCTGAACAAGGAAAACCAATTGTTAAGAGATTGCAATGTGAATTAGTAGACTTCTTGATACTCTTAGGTTTCTTTCTCTGCTGAAGTTTCAGTGAAGTAGGGGATCAGAAGTATGCACAAAAATGGCTCTTGTGGATGCGCCCATACCATAGCATTCTCCCAAGCTGAGGGAACTTACAGGCAAAATGTAGCATGATGAATTTGATGCTGTGTGTTTCTATTGTTTTGTTAATAAGGAAAGACGGTTTATTTAACCTCTTGGCAAGTCCAAGACGAGGTGGCAGCTTCATGTGTTAATTCACACCGGTGAGCATAGAGAACATTCAGTGGGAAATTACTTGTGCATGCACCGCACCATCCATCTGTGGCCATAGTTACAAGAAGCAAACCGTGGGTATTCTTTGAACAGGATGATGTTTTTTTCTGTTTGCTCCCTGGAGAATCCCCCCATCTTATTCGTAGGGCAAAGGTGTCAGGCTAAAAGGCCATTTTAATTCCAATAGAGCAAAATTACATAGTTGATGTTTGTGTGTTTTTTTATTCTTATATTGATCCCTTCTGTAAGACACTACAATTTATTCTCAACCAGTAGCAATTCTTTTCCAATTGTTTTAGGCTAGTTGCAGCTTCATTTTGGCTTTAGCTTTCACAATTAAACTCTACTAATATCTAGTATCCCATGTTTTGTAACTCATCAATTTTTAATGCATAGTTTCTTGCCTTTTTCTTCTTTTCTACTTCTTATTTTAGGAATTGAATCAATGTGAATTGAGTTTTGAAAGACTGTGAGAAGGGTTCAATCTAACTCACCCATTTGGCCACTCATTTCAGAGATATATCTCAGTTTTGGTGAGCCTCAAAATGAATGTTTGACATTCTTTTGGCACGTCAGAGGGAATGTTGCAAAATCTTTGGCAACGAATGTCTACCGTACTGATGATCTTTGGCCTCAAAATGAATGTCTAACGAATGTTGCAAAATCTTTGGCCTCAAAATGAATGTTTGACATTCATCATAACTATCATGAATGGTTATCATCATAATGTCCAATATTATTGACACAAAAAATATTTCCAGACAACAAAACTAAGGAAGCCATCAACATATTACTCGAAGAGAGATGGGATGGTATATTTGATTTGATGTTGAATTTTGCATGCGAAATGCTAACATGAATAACCATATTTCTAAATTACAATCGAAGTGAGACAACAAATGGTACAATTTGAAGTTTTTGCATGTATTAACTTGGTACAATTTGGTATGCGAATTACAACTGAGGAATGAAAGTACCGGCAGGCTGCTTTCATCCTTCTAGTTGATTAGCCGAAGCCGATGACTCCACAACTGGAGGTATACAGTCCACCTTGTAACGCAGGACCTACACGGTGAAAAACAAAATGGTAAGAGTATACCAATAGGGTGAGAACAAGTTGTCACTCTAATCTCTATACATACACATGCTGCATAAACACACAAATATGATAGCATGTTTGTACCAGGTACAACCAAAAAAACTTTTGGGTTGTACCGGGTATTGAGCAGACATCCATTTATTATTATTATTTTTATTTTAACAATCCAAGTTTCACAACCTATGAAGCTGCCTCCCGCCCATGAGAAGGTAAATCGAGCTAATCTAGCTTTGAGACTCAACACCAAATTATACACTAAGGAGCTTCTCCCAAACCAAAACAACAAATGTTCGGAGCAGGGATTGAACCCCACCCTGCCGTTAGAAGTAAATCTTAAGTGAACTTCTCATCCACTAAACTATGCCTAGGGGCACAAGCATCCATTTTTTGTTGTATCCTCTGTGTGTGTGTGTGTGTCTGTGTTCCATATTCTAAAGCTTCAAGACTGATAAGTTTGTGGCAATAGATGGATGCAATATTTCAGGTACCTTGCTGAAGAATGATGAATAAGAATTGTCCCATACGAGTTTGTAATTTCCAGCCATGCATGTGCAGAAGTTGCCCTGTAAGAGAACCAATAAGAATGGTGAGAACACAAAATTACGACACAAAAAACATGTAGTTGAAAGCAATAACTTACTTGATCAGATTCATAGCGTCTGTAAGGTAAGATTGGCTGTATTGCAATGACCAAGAATACATGGAAAAAACAAAGCAATTGAAGTCACGAATCATAAACAGAAAGAAATTGTTCTGATGAAACAAGAAAGGTAATGGAATAGTAATACCGTCTTCTTTCCAGAAGAATCTTCATACTCCATGCTAAAACCAATATCCTGCTGAAAATTTTGGTACATCAATGTAAGCATTGACTAGCTACTATCATAGATTAAAAAATCATCAAAGAATGCAGAGAAAACTGAAGGAAAAGAATTTCAAAGCATTGATGATACCAAATTCAGTCTCCCTTGGATCAATGAGAAATCCCAAGCAATATAAGAATTTATGTCTTCAACCGTCAATGAAACCTGAAAAAAGTAGGCCAATAACATGACTACGAATCATCAATTAAAGCAACTCTTTCTAGCCCAGACAAAAGATTAGGTAGTAACATGAGGTGCAGCAGTATGAAAATAAGCAACATGTATCAAACATCAAAGCTCTTTTATCAACAAAGAAGCTGACCTCGTGTGTTTTTCCTGCTGCAACACTTACTTCCTGGTATTCTTCATTTTTACTGCACCCAATAACGATTTAACCACAGTTAATTTTCAGAAACAAACCTGAGAAGTTTTGAATTGTATATTTAGTCCAAATCCTAACTCCTAAGTGTTCAGATGATAACATAAAGGAGTAAAGGACCGCAAACACACCTGGCCTCTATTGCACCAGCATCCTCAGCAGTAATAAAAAATGGAGCATTTACAAATACATTACTGAAAAAGGATATGAAAGTACATTTAAATAGGCAGAAAATGAAAAGAAAAAAAAAAGGATATCCAATAAATTTGCTGAATCTTTTCCTAAGCACATCAGGCAAAAAAAAAATAGTAAGGGGTACAGAAAGCATGAAATCCAATTTTGTATTTTAAAAAAAAAAAAAAAAAAAAAAAAAAACACACACACAAAGCGTAATATTACCCAATAAATTTGATGAACCTTTCAAACTCAGATACATAGACATCCACTGCTTTTTCCAGAACAGGTATTTGATTCCCTTGTCTGCTCAGATAATAAGAACAAAACGACTTAGTAGCCCATCACAATCACATCACAAGCAAGGGAATAACATGTTCTTAAGATAAAGTTAAATTACAATAAAATTTAAATTTAAATTTAAATCTTAAAAATTACAGAATCTTAGTAAATCTCACAGTTTTCCCGCTTCAAGGTGCTGCCATAGCAGAGATAGAAAAAGTCGAATGTTGAGTGCCATTTTGGTAAGGCTGTACAAAGGTGGACCATAACGATGTCGCTGCTCTTCCATTGGCCTGGTGTTAAAATAGAGTATTAGACTTCAAAAATAAGGAGAGAAGAATTGCTAATGGGTTCATAGATCAATTGCATATGGACCCAAGTAATAGAAGATTATGAACAGATTTTCAAAAAATAATAAGGTAAAAGGTAGTCAGAATTGAGGAAAAATAAATACCCTTCATCATCATTTATCTGTCGAACAAAATCCAGCAACACCTGCACCATAGTGTCATATGATAAAGTAAATAACTATTATTGACAAGACTCCATCAACAGTATCAGCAAGTAAAACATGCCTAGCATGTCAATCTTCAGAAAGGAAGTAATTAAACAAAGTAATGCTGGATAATTCAGACTGCTGTGCCATGAGGCATCCATGACACAAGGAATTGGAATAAGGAAAAAATATATACCATGGAAAAAGCATTCTGCTATAGGAAATCAAAATGTATACTTGGGTCAGAATTATAAATCAAGGCCTAGGCTGTATCCAGTAAATTTTGACATACTTGTGGTACTCCAACTAAATATTTCACCAGCGTCTTATAAACACCCGTTGCAGAACCCAGCTGAGCTAATTGCTTCCGTCTATAAGAAGTTAAATTCATCAGTGGTTAGACCATGTCACAGAGTGTAAAAAGAACAACATTTTACCAAACCAATTTTTACCGTTCCATCTGTTGATTCCATAATAGAGCATATTGTTCACGTATACTTCCACCAGAGTTAATTAAAGCTTCGACTGCAGCCTGCTTATTTCTCTCAGAACGCTCTTTCTGTTGTCTAATTAGTGTACCACGGAAGTCTTGAGGCAGGTAAGTCATAACTGCAGATATAATCAGAGAAACCAGAGTAAGTGCCAAATTTAACCCTGTTGCATAAATCATCAAGATTGCTATATGTATGGAACAAAGTCCTAATGAACACAACAAGACTTGAAGACTTCATGAAAAAAAATAGCAGACCAAATTAACTTGGAGTGCAATTTAACTAAAAGACTTCACTACACCTCTAGTCATGATGTGAACTACCAAACTCCTCTACCTTCATAATAAAATCAGTAAAACAACAGGCAATGATTACTAAAACATATAAAATATGAAAGTCAATGATGTGAATTGTTGCTGCTTCTCTAGTTAGTTTCACAATTGACTTGTTAGCATACATGTTTGACATTCTCTTAAATGAGCATGTTGTTATATATACCTGATAGCTTTCAAATAATCTGCAGCTAATATTATCTTGCTAGTTATAGTGTTGTACAAGTATAAAACACTGGTTCTCCCTTGAGCTTGATGAAGATCTTGGCAGTGAGGAAACCAGCAGTGGCTCTAGGTTTCCACAACTATTGAAAGAAATTTTTTTTCTTTATTATTTGATTTAATACATTAAATATTTATAAATATTTTTGAAATAGATAAATATTGACATTGCATGTCCACATCAATATATTTTAAACAGTTAGCGCAACGTTAGTGGTCACATAAGCAATTTTAACAGTTATAGTTAATGTCTTAATGACATTAAATTTTTCTTTATTTTATCAATTTCAAGAGTATAGAGAATAAATTAACCAAAATTTTAGTAGAGGGGCTAAATTGAACAAAGTAATTTAGTACAGGGACCTCTGACATACTTTGACCTGCTAATTATTATTGATGAGTTCACACAGCTTATAGTAATTGCTAACAAGTTAATCAATATATACACACTAAGTGTGTGTGTGATAGTTTATACATGTGCACAAAGTATTACATCAACCAACCAACCTGTGTTGAATACATGTTCAGAATTCCTGGCTTGGAAAGTTACCAATACTTCCAATGCACTTTCAAATTTTTCTTTTAACCGCAAGAGGACAGCACCAAGTTCAGCATCTTGAGCTGTTGATTGTTGCTGAAGCTGAAATATAAAGGGAAAAGAAACACATTTCTATTAAGCCTATGGAAAATTCAAGAATTTCAAGGTTGTTAATAAACTGATTTGGTAAAGTTAGTGATCACTATAACTGACGCATGAATTTCTAAGCATTGCCTTGAAACTATAAACAAACTTAAATACAGAACATCAATAATTCAACACAGCCAGAACTTAAGACAAGGTCAATAGAACTGAAACTTAAAATCATAAAGCCGTGTTTCTCACACCATTGTAGGCCAATTGGATCTTTTCAACAAGAAAAGTATTTCTTCAATCTGTTCCCGGTTTTTCCACATGTTCTCATCAATTTTGTGGGGTGGCGTACTTTCTGCTTCGTGCACCAATAAACTTTCTCCTATCAAAACATCAAATTCAAATGATGAGTTAGCACACATCCATAACCACAACATATTACAAAATAGGCAAATATGGAAGTTACTATAATACAAAGTGATCCTTCCATAAATCAATAGTCTGGAGAAATTACATATAAAAACTGCTGGCATGAATTTGAAAGAAAGGGGGGAGGATTTGCAAGCACTTCATCACACCCCATGTTCAACATAAACCCAGACTTGCTAAACTTTCTTATAGTATCGATCCTTCAAAAAGATAAGCATAATGCAAGAACTAGAAGAGACAGCTCATGAATCAGGCATGCAATATTAGTGTCATTATTTGAAGCAAATTTGTTATGGAGCATTTTCTTTCTTTCTTTGAGACAAACATGTCATCAGATCTAGATCTGATGAAGGAGAGGAAGGGTACTGTCCATAGACAAGTTCCTATAAACAAACATGGAGGCTACACCTATCCCCCTCCAGCTGAACCCAGTTGACAATTTCAGTTAACTAACTTTAAAGTTTAAAGCATGATTATGATGGGCAGTCTCAAAATGTAAACTGGACCCCTGAAACTCACACCTATGATGCTCAACTCACCTCAGAAATGCAAAATATTCTATTTAAAAACTATTAACAATTCATTGGTTGGGATGGCAGAACTCCACAGGGATCTAGTCATCTAGTCCAAGATCAGAGAAGCCTTTGACTCTTTTCCACAGTAGTACCAATGGGTCAGAGATGTCCTAGTTATTGACTTATGGCCTTCAAGTTAGCAATCCCAAAAAAGAAATTTGTCAATGGTAACTAGATACAGAGAGGAGCAAACATAAAGTTCATCGCACCAGGGTCAGAGTGAGCAGAGATCAAGGATCCATACTACACAATCACCTACCTACCCCCTTAAAACAAGAGTTTTTAGTATATCTATACAAACAATCAAAAACATCCACAAATATTTCCCCCACATTACCTACATTACACCAAGCTGAGCATTAACACATCTGCTTCAATCCCATGACCAATAGTTATGCTAAATGTGACCGACACTATTCTTCTAATAATGACTAGCCCAAGGGCAACCACAGTAAGCAGTTAACATTTGCAAATAATCAGTTATCGTATTAGCCCATTCATCATAAACTACACGCTTAATCTACACCAAACAGGAATTCAGCATAACATCAAGTCACAGAAAAGTTCACAACCATACTAAAAGAGTAGTAACGGCAGCAACCTATAGAAATAACTGAACTAGTAAATTAGCAGAAAATCGTCGAAATGAACATCCATAGTCCATACCTTCGCTCAAAGTACGCCCTTGCTGCAGATCACGGGCCATGGACCGAATTTCATCGCACAGACGAGAGACCTCATCGGAGAGAGGAGGAAACTGATGTTTGTCGTAGTAAGAAGCCAGAAAAGCCCTGGTGATCGGCACAAGCCCCTCCGTTGACGCCATGCTGTAGATTTCCCTCGAGCAGTAGCCGGGAGTATCTACAACTTCGTCCGGCGACGGAATGCGGAATGCGGAATCGGCCGGAAAGTCCGCCGGAGAAGCAAAAGGAGCGATGCAGAGATGAATTTATTGCGGGAGAAGTAACGCAGAAGCAACAGGAGCGAGAGCTGGGCCCGGGAGTAGAAGAAACTCACGAAACGAGAAAAGGAAAGGCGAATGGGAATTTTGTGAGGGTTTATTCTTTTCTCCCACGCAGACAAAGCAAAGGGGTGCAGGAAGAGTAAAATTTGACTGAAATAGATAAAAGTTTGAATCCTATTTATAATAATTTTATTAAAAAGATATATGTATAAATTTGGTCTTATAGATTCTTCTTTTTTCTACAATTTGTCACCAAAAACTACATAAACTATTCGTGTTGGCTATATAGGTTGTGAGATCAATCCATTCATAATAATCAATACATAAAATGAGTAATTTAAAAAATGTCACTACTTTTTTTTTACTATTTAATGTAACAATATATAATTATATTTGATTAATTTATAGATTCATTTTTTGTAGAACTTAGATGGGTCAAAAAGTCTCATCTATTATTAATAATTGCTCAATTCACACCTTAAACTAAAATAATACTCCGTATCTAATTCGACACATTTACTTTTAAAATTTTGTTCACCTAATATTTGCTTCAGGTTTCTCCAGGTAACCCTTACACAATGCTGACATGGAATTTAAATAAAAATAATTTTGTTGACTTGGTTTAATTTTTGACCTTTAAGCCCATTCAACCCCATAGTGACCAAAGACCCAGTTATCAACACCAACCCGACAACACTCTTCTTGATTTCAGTCAAATCCTCGAGAGCTTGAGAAGGATCATGCATGGTGAATGCAAGTAGGTTCAGTGCAAACATAAACTTTCTTCTTCACCCCCTTGCTTGATCTATGTCTCAGCTTCCATGACAGATTGTGACCCTTTTTGTGAAGCTGTAAATTTTGATCTCTCTTAAACCAATGGTTGCATATTTCACAAACAAATCTGTTTGCAGTAATCACCTTTGCATCGGGATCTTGAAAACTCAAAAAGGTACAAATTTTCAAAAATTAATTTTTCTAATTTTAGTAAATCGAATACTTAGCTTTAAAGTCAAACAGATTACCTGGCATTCCAAGAAAGTTTCGCTTTGTCTTGCTTATAAAGGAGCTACTTAATTGCTAGATGAAGAGACGTTGGCTTCATCAGAACCGGTGGAGTCATTCACGACGGAAGACTTATCGGCATCGATCGACATGACAATGCATATGTTTCACTGTCCTTTAGAGTTGCTCATGGTCATCCACTGTTTGTGGCTGCAGAAAGAAATGCTCAATATTGCCTATATTGCCTTCACTGAAGCTCGAACCCGCAACCTCCCCTATGAGGGAACAACTTGGTGCTATTGGACCACAAAGTCCTTGGCAATAGATCATATGGACTATTTGATCCTTTAGTCTTCATTTTTTTTAAAACTCATGATAAGATTTGTCCAATTCATGATAACTAATTACTAAAATGAACTTTAGTTGTTACGTAATATGGTGAAATAAGTTTTGATTCTTGTAGCAATACCTCATTTTGATGGTATTAAATGTTTATACAAAATAATTAAGTTATTTTTATAGTTGTTTCTCTGATTCCTCTGTGGTATGGAAGTATTGAAATAATAATGTGTCGAAATAGTCTTAAAATATTGGTCTAGTGGATGAGAATGTTCATTTAAGATTTGGTTCTAGTAGCATGATGGGAGTTTGATTCATATTACGAACATTGAGGGTTTGAGTTGACCCATTTTTGCAAATGAGTATACACTTTGATGTTAGTTTTAAAAGTATATTGATTTGATTTACCTCATCATGAGTCTTTGGACGGCTTTATGGCTTCAAGGTATGGTATGGGTGTCTAGTAAAGCTAGGGATAACAATTTCAATTCGCGTCATAGGTATCCATCCAAACCCACCCAATATGGATAATTATTTTTTATTATTATTATTTTTTTTGTGATAGTGGTGGTGGATCAATGGTGTGCCTTAAAAAATAAAACCCACAATGAGTTGGATTGGATTAAAATTTTATGTACAAAATCCGTCTAGAATCTCATTGACCCACCATAAATAAATAAATAAACACACACACACACACACACACACACACACACATATATATATATAGAGAGAGAGAGAGAGAGAGAAGTAATATGTAGTTAATTATAAATTTTTCTATATATTTTGCTAACTTTTTACTATTTTTAGTTATAAACTAATAAATTTATTTTTAAAAATTTAACAATTTAGTTATTATATTTGAATATTTTTTTTTATTTTATGTTTGAGGCCCTGTTTGGTAAAAAATTAACTTATAAGTCAATTTTGGCCTATTTGACCACTATTAATTGTTTGATTTAGTTAAAATATCAATATAAATGTTTGGTTAATTAGCTTTTTGCAACTCCAAAAAGCTAAAATTCAAAAAGCTACTTCAAGCAACTTTTTCAATAAGCTTTTTGAAAGAAGAAATTATACCAAACAACTATCAGCTAACAACTAATTTACCAAACACTTTTCTACAATCAGCTAATGTTATCAACTATTTATACCCTCTAATTAACACAATCAGCTAACAGCTAACATCCATTTTACCAAACAGGGCCTTAATATATTTAGTGAATTTTATTTTTTATTATATGTAAATAATTTAAATTATATTTTAATTTATTTAATACAATTATAAGTGGTGGGTACCTTTATTGACACCTGCACTCGGTCAGGCAGGGTGACCAAGTTTTGTAAAAGTTCACTCAATGTCGATCGGATGAGAAATAGATGAATAAAGTATAAAATGGGTCGAGTTATTGATGTAGCGTACCCCAATCCACTCATTACCCAATATCCATTGTCATTCCTAAATGAAGCATAATAACATGAGTTAAAAAAAAATAATTAAAAAAATTTGTGTCGAACTATTTTCTTATAGTCTAAATGTTTTATAGTCCACTGTATCGTTGTGACACACGACCTAGGAGGATGTGTAGTGCACATGACGCTTTGCTTCTAACTACAATTTAGTTGTAGAGGTGTTGAGTTTAGACTACGAAAGAATTAGTGGATGTTTGGTTAAAATATGAAAATTCACCTAAGAGGTCCGATCTAGTTATATGATGATTAGTGTATTAAAATAGTTTTTATGTTTAGAATTAAATTAGATATTAACATTGAGGCTTTTCAGTTTAGATTGAACTCTTTGTGTGCATAAATGTACAATTTAGTATTGAATTTTGAAATTATATTGTCTCGATTTATCTCTTCATAAACATAGAGACAATTTATAAGATCAATGATATAGTCTGACGCAATTATAAATTTTGAGTTATAAACCAAAAAAAAAAAAATTAAAAGAAGTAGTACGGTACGATGTACTAAAATTGGTTACGTGATTGTGTACAAAATAGAAGTTTTTTTTAATGCTACTAGCTCAATTACAATGTAGTATCTGTTCATATACTTTCTCAACCTACTGAAACACAAAGAGCTAATAACGCCTCCACTGAGACTCGAACTTACAATCTTCCAAATGGAAGTCAACAAATAAGTCACTTTTTAATTTGAAAAATGTTATAGGCTAATCTCCTTCTTTGGCTATATCTCCTACCTAAATTTGTATAAACTAGTCCTTTTGGACTAATTCATCCTAGAGATGACAATTCAACCCGCTCACGACGGGAAAAACCGATCCCCGCCCCGACGGGGGCAGGTTCGAGGATTTTTTAGGGGAAGGGGGGCGGGGATGGGGGAATTTCCCAATCCCCGCCGGGGACGGGGAGGGCATTCGCCGCCCCAATCCCGATCCCTGCCCCGTCCCCGAATCCCCGTTAAATTAAATATATATATATATATATATATATATATATATATATATATATATATATATATATATAAAGTAATTAATAGCTAATTTTAAAATATATAAAAAGTTAACTATATATTTTCCTGAGATTATATATTGAAATTATATGTAGTTAATCCTCTTAGTGTGCGGAATGAATCCGGGATTCTATCAGCATTTCTGGAGTGTTGTGGGGGATGAGGTTACACGTTTTATAACAGATTCTTTAAATTCATGTGTCTTCCCAGAGGGATTAAATGATACTAATATAGTGTTAATCCCTAAGAAAACACTACCTGAGACAGTTGCAGATATGAGGCCAATTGCGTTAAGCAATGTTGTTTACAGGATAATGGCGCAGATGATTGCAAATAGGATGAAACCGTTGATGGGAGGAATAATCTCAGAGTCCCAGAGTGCTTTTATCCCGGGGCGTTTAATTACAGATAATATCTTGGTAGCAACGGAAGTGGGGCACTATTTACATAGAAAACAGTGTGGCCGTGCGGGGTGGAGTGCACTAAAACTGGATATGTCAAAAGCTTATGACAGAATGGAATGGCCTTTCTTGAGGAGGATGATAGATGACTGTTATGGGTTTTGATGATCACTGGATTCGTCTTATTATGTTGTGTGTTACCACAGTAAGATATTCAATTGTGGTAAATGGGGAGGTGGGTGGATGTGTAACCCCAACTCGTGGGCTCAGGCAGGGAGATCCTCTTTCTCCCTACTTATTTATTATTTGTGCGGAGGGACTTTCAATGTTATTGCAGAGAGCACAGATAGATAGGGCTATACATGGATGTAGGGTGGCCAGAGGGGCACCACCGGTCTCACACTTGTTTTTTGCAGATGACAGTCTGTTGTTTTTCAAAGCGAATATTCAGGAAGCAGCTGTTATTAAGCAGTGCCTAATTAGATATGAGAAATTGTCTGGCCAAATGGTGAACTTTAATAAATCAAGTATTTGTTTTAGCAGAAATACCCAGATGGCGCAGAGAGAGCAGGTGGCGTGGTGTTTGGGAGTGGAACTGGCATCCAATTTTGGAAAATATCTTGGGCTTCCTTCCTTTATAGGAAGAAATAAAAGGGCTGTATTTGCATATATAGAAGATAAAATCAGGCAGAGAATTGGATCATGGAACAAAAAATTGCTCTCACAGGCTGGGAAGGAGGTGCTCTTAAAAAGTGTGGCTCAGTCTATCCCTACTTTTTCTATGAGTGTTTTTTTGTTGCCTGAATCAGTGTGTTTGTCTATACAGCGTATTATGAACAAATATTGGTGGGGGACAGGTACAGATCGTGGAATACATTGGAAAGCTTGGGATAAATTATGTATCCCTAAAAAATATGGAGGGTTAGGATTTAAGGACCTTCGTGCATTTAATCTGGCCATGCTAGGAAAACAGGCATGGAGATTTCTTACGGAACCCACCACTTTGGTAGCAAGGATTTATAAGGCTCGATACTATCCTACGACCACTTTTGTTGATGCTACCATAGGGAATAACCCAAGTCACTGCTGGCGTAGTATTATGGCCACCCATGATCTAGTCTGCGCCGGGGTGCGCAGAAGGATTGGAAACGGTAGGGATACATTGATATGGGGACATCCTTGGTTATCTGATGATCCTAGCCCTTTGGTTCAAACACACATGCCTGCGGAGTTACGAGGGGCATTAGTGAGTGGCCTGATAGATCAAGATACAGGTACCTGGGATCCACATATTCTTAATGATTTATTTATTCCTGAGGATGTGACCCGAATCTCAAGAATACCGGTAAGCCCAGATTATGATGACACATGGTATTGGATGGGGGACACACAAGGAGTATACACGGTCAAGAATGCCTATAGGCGAATTATGGGAGATTATTCTGACAACCCAGGGACTTTTGATAAATGGGTTACATTGTGGAAATTACGAGTACCACCCAAATGGAAAATCTTTCTATGGAGGGCTGTGTCTGGCATACTACCCACCACTGATAATTTAATTATTAAACGAGTGGAGGTGGATCCTATATGCCTCATGTGTGGCACTACACATGAGAATATTATGCATGCACTGATTCTATGTGATTACTCTAAAATGGTTTGGAATATTTCGGGATTACCTGTCACGAATATTCTGACTAATCATTTCCAATCATGGTTCATAGGCGTGCTGGACTCGTTGACGGAAGGGCAGGTACGGCTGGCTGTTGAGATTCTATATTATTTGTGGCTAGCAAGGAACTCGGCATTATGGGAAAGAAGCTTTCCACGGCCCACATCCACGGTGAGGAGGGCGGTGATGGCCGAGGAAGCCTTCACCAGGCTGGGACGTGCGAGTTACCAGCCTCATGCCACCGTGTTGCCGGAGAGCGACCCACACGACCGGCCCAGGTGTTACTTCGACGCGGGCTACAGACAATACACGGGAGAAGCGACATACGGAGTTGTGCTACTCAATCACGAAGGAGTGTTTATGGCGGCCACGGCAGGAACGTTACCGAGTGCTTTTTCACCTATTATGGCAGAAGCTCTAGCCTGCAAGGAAGCTCTATCATGGCTTAAGGGCCGCGATACACAGATGGTTGATCTACTCACAGATTGTATGGAGTTGCGAAACATGGTAACATCAAGAGGTACCGGAACTCGATCTTATGTTGGGGTCATTGTGGACCAGTGCAGGACAACTATGTCATTATTTACTTCTTGTTCTTTACATTATATTTCCAGAGCTGTTAATATGCATGCTCATACACTAGCTTCGTTAGCTTTCGATCAGGACCATCCTATGTACTGGGATGTAATCCCTCCAGACTCTATTACTATGTTCGTTCATTAATATACCAAGTTACTTGGCTTTCAAAAAAAAAAATCCTCTTAGTGTGCAAGATAAAAAAAAAATATTTTTTTTTTAAAATTAAGTAGTAAGTAATTTTAAAATAAGCAAACTAAGAGGATAATCTCAGTAGGTAATCCTCTTACTGTATATTTTAATCCTCTTCAGGAAACTTGAGAATGTTGAGATTATATGTAGTTAATCCTTTTAGTTTGCTTATTTAGCTTGTTTCCAATATAATAATTTTAAAATTTGTCGATAATTTATGTAATTGCTGTAGTTAATCTTCTGTAATATGATAATATTAGTAGCTTGTTTTAAGTATATGAATTTTTTATAATATTAACTTTTTAATAGGCATAAATAAAAAATGGGGCGGGGAAAATCTCCGCAGGGACGGGGTCACGGGGATGGGGAATAATTCCCCATCCCCGCCGGGGAACGGGGCGGGGACGGGAAATGGGGAGACATTTCGGGGGCGGGGACGGGCCCGCCCCGTTGCCATCCCTAATTCATCCTCTCATGGCATCACTATCCCGGTCGAATTGGATTGGATTTGTTCATATTTGATTGATCTCGTCAGTGCAATTTTAGTTCAATTATAAAATTGTAATTTTTATTTTATAAATTTTTGATGTTTTAAAACTCGCATAAAGTTGTAAGTTTTTTATATATCATTTTACATATCACTAGTTGAGTAATTGTTATTCTTTAGAAAACATCGCTTTGGTTTGTGATTTCACTATAAAGTAAAATTTAATCTCGTCACTTTGTTATGCTTTTTCGCTTTAAAAAATTTGTCCAATATTTGATCTAATTTCCTTTTGGACTTGTAATATTAAGTTAAGTCTAATATATATATATATATATATATATATATAATATACTATATGAGTTTGATTCCTTTCTCAAAAGTAATAGAACCAAATACTCTTTAATTTATATGTATTGTACGTAACAATGCATATAATATATTTAATTAATGAAAATTTTTAATAGTTTATTATAAGTAACATATATTGCATGATAATAATTTTAATATACTTTAATTTAGCCACCTATCGAAATCATTCAAAGAATCGTCGCTACAGAGTTACTTAATGTTTAAGCCATATGTGTCCCCATACGATTGGTAATGATCTTTAACTATCAAATCATGTTTGCATTAAGATAAAGAAAAATAATAAAAAATAACCTGACAAATTTAGTAAGTTAACTAGGTAGGCATGCTCCTTAGCTTGTTCGGTTACACCTTAATATCATATTTGGTTCACGAAATAAATTTTAAAGGAATATAAATAATATTGGGTGAATGCAGTTTGTATAAACAGACTAGTATGAAGATGAACAATGTTGTACTGGGAAGTACGTATTTACTGCAGGCTGGTTTGTGTAAATCAACGAAAGGAAGAAAACAAAGGTCTTGTGTTGTGTTATATTAACACTACTATACCTTAACGACCAGGGTAATCGCATGCTCTCAACGGGTTACACAGAACAACAGGATTGCACATGTAATCTCTAGCTCAGACCAGAAGACACATAAGAAAGAAGGTGATTATGTTCAAATGAAAACAAAGAAGAAGGTTGTTTATATACTGTGAAATATAACTGCCTTCCTCTTACCAGTCACAATTATGGAGTGAAACATGCAGCACAAAAATAAGGGCAAAAAGTTAACCACACCACACCTCGCACGTGAACCAAGCAAGCGGGCTGCGGTGAGGCACACATAGTTCCCTTTTTTTCCCTCTCCATAACTCTTCAAGGTTTTCAAGAAGGGTTGAGGTATATAAGGAAAGTAAAAGTGAGTTAATAAATTAATGTGGGATAACAAATAAGGACAAACCTCAATAAAAGTCTTTGCCTTTAAATGTTTTTCCAACAAATAATATTTCATAGAAAATAAAATAGAAGAATTTATTCCTTCAAAAAAAAAAAAGAATTTATATTCTATTTTTGGTTTATTGATTGAATAAATTTTATAAATTATATTATAATGTTTGTTTGCTTCAAAAAGTATAAATATAATAATTTTCAAAAAACATAAATATCTTTATATTGAATGTTATATATATATATATATATATATATATATATATATATATATATATATATATGTGTGTGTGTGTGTGTGTGTGTGTGTGTGTGTGTGTGTGTGTGTGTGAGAACAACAACATTATTATTATTAGGAATAAGGGTCAAATAAGCCACTCAACTACACACCAAACTGTAATTAGGCCATCAAATTCAAAAAAAATAGAATTCGGTCCCTGAACAATACAAATTCATACAATTAGATCCAAAATAACTTGTTTACCTTACATGACGGTTATCAATTAAAAAAAAAAATTAAATAAAATAAATAAATAAATAATTATATATATATATATATATAGAAGAGCGCTCATATGCGGCGGGGTCTTACGGTGCGGCGGTGCGGTCAAATTCTAGAATACACCAACAGTGTTAACAATATGCACCAACAATGTAATAAAAACACACCCCAATGAAATGTAATAAAACATCACAAAATACACCACAGACTCAAAAAAACACACCATATAACTCACCACCTCCAATGGTGTATTTCCGAACAGTGTATGGTGTTTTTACTCACACCTAATGGTGTGTGTTTGGTGATGCAGGGCTCTGTTTACTCTGTTTTGTGTGGTGTATTTCCTAACGTTGATGATGCATATTTGGTGAACTATTGGTGTTGCCGCACCGTAAGACACTGCCGCACCTGAACCCGCCTCTCTCTCTCTCTCTCTCTCTCTATATATATATATATATATATATATATATATATATATATATATATATATATATATATATATATAACGAACAGAATTGCCATTTGTTCTAGTTTTTTTTTTTTAATTATTTATTTTATTTAATATTATTTTAAAAAAATTATTTGTAAAATCGGTAACCTCCACGTCAGCACAGTTTCAGGTAAACAAATCATTTTGGGTCTAATTGTATTTGTGTTGTTCAGAGACTCAATTACATTTCTTTTTTAGTTGGATGACCTAATTGCAGTTTGGTGTGCAGTTACATGGCGTATTTGACCCTTATTCCTTATTACTATAACATACATTTATAATACCTACAAAAAAAAAAGTATTAATTTTGGCAACTTACACATCAACAATAATCCTTTATATAATAAAGCTATATGGTTTGTGAAATAATTAATATTACAATTAATACCACAACATCTTTTATTATTAAAAAAAAAAAACACAACATTTAAAAAATAAAATAGCTATATATTATATAATCATATAAAAAATATAATTTTGAAAAATAAAATAGATATATATTATATAATTATATAAAAAATGTGTTCAATTAGAGTTTAAATTTACACATACAAAATTTAAAATTTGCTTTCCAAATATAATTATCTTAGTTATTATTCGTATTGTGAAAATTGTAATATAGATGAAATACAATTAAGAATAAATCAATGTAATTATGTAAATTCTCTCTATAAGTTTATTTGAATATGCACATAATTAGAGATTATATTAACCATACAAAATTTTAATTTTAATTTTAATATTAATTTTAATTGTAATTTTGTATTCTATAAAAATAATAAATACTTGACCAGTGGAAGCTCAAAAATATTATTATATTAAATAATTTAAAATATTTTTGTTTTTCTATTTTTTATTTATATTTATAATAACATAATTTTTTTCCGTGCATCGCGCGGGTGAATTACTAGTATACATAAACATAATAAAAACAACAACAATAATATTAATAAATTTGTATTACTACTATTAATGAACTTATATAATAAATGCATATACTTAATTAATTATAAATCATATATGCGCGCACACACATGAAATAAAAAATAAGTATGTGTGTTACAGGTGTTGGTTTTATTATTATTAAAAAAAAAATCATGATAACTAATGAATAACTAATAGCAGGGGCCTCTATAAACTAAGAATGGGCATTCTTTAGGCAAAAAGAATAGCTCATTGAGAATGTGCACCAATAACTGCTCTTCCCAAGCTCATTGCCATATTAGAAGTGAAAATTATTGATCCATGTAATATGATCCAACCTTAAATTATACGGAGTATATAACTATTGGTTATGGAGGAATTGAAGTTAAAGTCAATCCATCTATATATATACTAAATTATATAAGAGTCAATATTGTGAAGG
This sequence comes from Ipomoea nil, assembly GCF_001879475.1. NCBI lineage: Eukaryota > Viridiplantae > Streptophyta > Magnoliopsida > Solanales > Convolvulaceae > Ipomoea > Ipomoea nil. The sequence continues at coordinate 4,379,125 of NW_017617471.1, forward strand.
TTCTAATGGACATATAAAATATATTGGTGTAATCACGTACATTAATAAGTTATATATTTTAATTTATTTGTTGTACATTGATAATATATTTTTAAATTTAATCTTTTTTTTTTTTACTTTTCCCTTATGTGCAAATTTTAGTAACATAATAAATTCACTTATTATTATTATTATTATTGAATTGACTTATTATAGTATGTTTTTAAAAACTTTTAATAATAATAATAATTATTATTTTTTTGAATGCTACTGACTCTAGTACATTGTAGTATCTGTTCATATACTTTCTCAACCTACTGACTCTATTACACGCCTCCACTGAGGCTCGAACTCACAACCTGACCAACCCGGGTACCATTAGACCACATAGTCCTGGAAATAATAATAATAATAATAATAATAATAATAATAATAATAATAATAATAATAATAATAATAATAATAATAATAATAATAATAATAATAATAATAATAATAATAATAATAATAATAATTATAATTATAATAATAATTATAATAATAATAATATAATAATAATAATAATAATAATAATAATAATAATAATAATTATTATTATTATTATTATTATTATTATTATTATTATTGTAACTTTATAAACATGTAATTGTGATTTTATAAACTACAAATTTATGAACGTGTAATATTGACTTTATAAATCTATGACAATAAATTTATGAATTTTTTGTTGTGACTTTATAAACATACAATGGTCAATTAATGAACTTATGGTAATGACTTTATAAATATGTAAATTTATGAAAAAAAATTAATATGTGTATCGTTTAAAAGATTTAAAATAGAGTTTTTAAATAGTTTATTATTATACATTAATTTTATGTGTACTAAATAACAAAGGACAAAAAAATTGAAGTTAGAAAAATAGAAATAACAGTCATGTTGTTACATGTATCATGATTTAATTATTGATGGCTTCCAAACAAGTTGATTGGATAGTTTGTTTGGCAAACAAAAAATGTTAAGTTCGATTTTGCATGAGATGTCAACCTAGAATAATTTACCTTATTATGATTATCATGTGAGTTTTACTTGAAGTTTACATTCGTGTAGCAGTTATGATATTTTTTCTATAAATTAAAATAATATAAACTTTTCAGTCAAGTTGGTAATCACAAGGTTACAAGTTTTACTCATAATAACAGAAACAATCTATCAGTCATTTTGGTTGGTAATTCTTTGTCAAGTAGTATCACAAGACGGGATCTCCTATTGGTCCTTCATGGTTAATGATTATTTGTTTGTGACTATGAATTTTTCTCGTCACACAAAAAGAAGAAGAAGAAGAAAATGATACTATATACGTATATAACTTGTGTAAAATGATATAGACGTGTATACCCTTGTGTAACAAATTAACCATGAAATAGTAGTGTGTTGATAATATTTGGGAGAAGAGACCAATGTTCGAATCTCGACGGCGATAGTGTGAGAATTATGTCTAAAGTAGACAGATTTTTTTTGTGCAATGACATTTGATCATGTCCGCTAAACCATTAAGTCACCCTGATTTACATCTTCTGAAATGCTCTTGTCAGATCGGGGTATGGAGCCCCTTAGGTTGGGAGAAGAAAATGATATATACGTGTGTACATTGTGTAACAAATTAACCATGAAATAGTAGCGTGTGGGCGTGTGTTTTCAGAGTTGTTATGTAATGAAATGACACGCATAACGCATTTGGGCGGGGACACACAGCAGGAGCAGCAGAAGCAGGAATCACGATGGGGGGTCCAGAGGCTTCTCACTCCGACAACGCGCATCACACTTTGCGCCTTCTAGCTACCGTGCTCGTTGGCGGGGCGGTGCTAGGGCTGTCCGTGCTCGGCCTCCGCCTTGCTCGCCCCGAGGGCGGGTGGTGGAGCAGCAGCAGCAGCAGCAAGAAGAAGAGGAGGCCGATTAGGGTGTACATGGACGGCTGCTTCGACATGATGCATTACGGCCACTGTAACGCCCTCCGCCAGGCCCGCGCCCTCGGCGACCAATTAATCGTCGGCGTTGTTAGCGATGCCGAAATCACCGCCAATAAAGGCCCTCCGGTCACTCCTCTTAACGAGAGGTTTGCCTCCTTGCATTTCCATTTTTTTTGTTTGTCGATTGCTTCTCTTTCTGTTTCCCTGAATTGAGTCGCCGGTTTCATGTTGCTGTTCTCTTTATTCAATGGAAGCTCCTTCGTTAAACTACATCCACTGTTCATTTTCGGTTTTTTGGGTGAAATGTTAGGTTTTTGTACTGTGTCTGAATCATAGAAATTATGTCACTACCATTGAGATGTATAGTGGAATTCAATGTATAAAAGTTGGGGAACTTGCCATCTCATGATTGTATATATCTTAGCTTTGTTATGCTGCACTATTGGATTCTCTAAAGTTTCCTTGTAACTGTATTAAGCCTTTGGTTACATGCAGTGGTTGGGTTTTTTTATTTTTTTTATTTTTAAGATGGTATTGTTAAATGTTAATACAGTATTTACTATTTACTGTTCTTCTATCAGACCTCCCAGCAAATGTCAAAAGTATCTCTCTTGCTTGTGAATTTTGTAGGATGATTATGGTTAATGGCGTAAAGTGGGTAGACGAAGTTATCCCTGATGCCCCATATGCTATTACAGAAGATTTTATGAAGAAACTTTTCAATGAGTACGATATAGATTATATTATTCATGGGGATGATCCTTGTCTTCTACCTGATGGGACTGATGCTTATGCCCTTGCCAAGAAGGTTGGACGCTACAAACAGATCAAGCGCACGGAAGGAGTCTCAAGCACTGACATCGTTGGTAAATATTTATGCTGCCTTTAAATTCTCTGCTTTGCAACCTTATCTCTATCCCGACAGAAAACAAATAAAAGAAAAACAAAATTTCCAAATTTTGGGTTTGATGGTCAGAAGGGTTTTCCTACCTTATGCTATGGGTTTTGCTGAAGTGAAGATCTATCCATTTTTCTCTTTATTAACTGTTAACCATGTTACTTGGAGTATAATTTCAAGTGCTTCTCTGTTGCTTGCATAAAAATAGGACGAATGCTTCTTTGCATGAGAGAGAGATCCTCTGGTGGCACCCCTAGAAATGCATCCTTGCAGCGACAATTTAGCCATGGCCATGGCCAAAAATCTGAAGATGGTGTTACTGGGAGTGGAACTCTAATATCTCAATTTCTGCCTACATCTCGTAGAATTGTGCAATTCTCTAATGGGAAGGTGTGTTTTTCACCCATAGTCCCATACTTTTAGTTTCAGTAAAACTAATAAGTGCCATTTCTGATTTAGTTTTAAGGATTTCTTAAAAGAATAATTCTTTCTAATGATTTTCCCATGTGTGGAAGACCACTGATTTCTTTGATTGGGACAATGAAAAGAAATTTACGAATTGGTTATTTTATCCTTCTGTGTTCTCTGGCAAAACACCTTATCCTCTCCTATGATTTTAAATAATAACATATACTTCTAAAAAAAAGTATATTACATTGTGGAATACCTTTTGATGCTGGATATCTTCGGGCATTTCATTGTAGGGACCTGGACCTGATGCTCGCATAATTTATATTGATGGTGCCTTTGATCTCTTTCATGCTGGACATGTGGAGGTATGTGTGATAATTCAGATATAAAGACATGGTATATGGATTACAGTTGCATGATTATATTATATGCCATATGATTTCTACCATAGCCCAAACTTGATGCTTCTTGTCACTTCTTGCATTATATAGTTAGATAGCTTTCAAAATTGAACTACATTAGTACTATATTCTTGTCTCTCTTTTTTTGGTAATGCATGAAAGTTCATATTCGTTTATTGCTTATCTGGTGATTGCAGATACTAAGGATTGCACGTGGCCTTGGTGACTTTCTACTTGTTGGCATTCATACTGATCAAACTGTCAGGTAAAAACTAAAAACACACTGCTTTACACAGTATCATTGGTCATGATCCCCATCCCTTTTCCATAAATAGTTAAATACAGAACTTGACAATTAGTACATAACGTCTATTGGAGTTCTATTATTTATCATCTATTTATTTTATTGTTCACAACAAAAAAGATATTTTTAAAGAAAAGTTCTTTGGCTTCAAATATTTCATCTGATCTGTTTATATGTAAACTGGAATGTAAAATGGTAAAAGGCTATAAAATTGATGGAGAAAGAGAACACTAGTACTGCTAATTAGTAATCAGTTTTATGGTTAGTGTTACTCATAGCAGCTGCAAACTTAAATCAAAAGGAAAGGGTGTGGAAGGAGTTTAAATGTGAATACCTATTTTGCATCGTGCATGTTAGTCCTCTTATTCTAAGATTACTTTCAGAATTAAGTATAACTCTTGCATAGGAACGTTGATAAAGTTTTCTACTAGTATTTTGTGCAGTTTATTCAATCCTATTTCATTCTTCATTTCTTTGTAGCTGTATCATAATTAATACAATAAATTACCTAACGATATGCCTTTTCCCTATTTGTCTGGTTTCTCTGGAATCTAGTTCTTGCAGAGAAAGCAGTTGTCTGGTTTCTTATTTTGTCTTCTGCTGTTTCCATTGGATTCTATGGTGCTGACTAATGAATTGCACTGATTTTAGGAAATAAATAGATGAACTGCAATGTTAGTGAAAAGGAAAGGGGTAGAGGAGTTGAAAATCTTCACGCGCGCACACACACACACACACACACATTCTTTAGTCCAATTTTCTAATATATCTCTTGCATACATAATGTTGATGAAGCACTCTAGTAGTATTTTTGCAGTTGTATGGTGTCTCTAGACTAAATACATGGAGGAAGCTATTCCACACGTTATTCTGCTGTTTCTGTTGGATTATGTGTGGTGGCTAATGAAATTATGACATTTTTTGAAAATATATGGATTAACTGCAATGCTACAGCTTTTTGGTGTTCCTTGCAGTGCCCACAGAGGTGCACACCGTCCAATAATGAATCTTCATGAGAGAAGCCTAAGTGTTTTAGCATGTGGTTATGTTGATGAGGTGATAATAGGTGCTCCAAGGGAGGTGTCAAAAGATATGGTAATCTATAACCTATCTTCTTAAAACATTTTGATCTCTCTTAATATTGCTATTTCATCTTTTGCTCTTGATTTCAATGCTTTTTGAAGTGGAAGAGCTTTATCAAAAGATAAAGGGGGAAAAAAAAAAAAAACAATATTCTTAGATTCTCAACAAGTGCTTTAAGCACATAATGCCTTTTGAGTTGATTGCAGTGAATAAATGCTCAGTTGCTTTATGGATCTGTCATCATAACCTTTTGAGTTGATTGCAGTGAATAAATGCTCAGTTGCTTTATGGATCTGTCATCATAACTTACACTTGATTGGATTTGTTGCAGATAACAACCTTTAATATCTCTTTAGTTGTCCATGGAACAGTGGCCGAGGATAATGATTTTCAAAAGGTACTATTAGACTAGGAGATGTTTTCATATTTATAAAATTGAACAGTCTGTCGAGTTTCTTTTTGTTGATGATATTGTTGATTCTGCAGGAAGAGGGAAACCCATATGCTGTTCCAATAAGCATGGACATTTTTCGAGTACTTGAGAGTCCTTTGGACATTACAACAAGCACTATAATACGGAGGATTGTATCAAATCATGAGGCTTACCAGGTACAGAGTTTCTCTTTTTCGCTCAAACATGTACAAGAGCATTTCTATAAGTTCAGAAAATTAGTGTATCTGTTAGACAGCATAAATGGACCGGTTATCATCATTAAAGGCGATTTTATTGGAGACCTTAGACCTATGATCTACATTACTTTTGGTAATTTGACCATTATTTTTAATGCTGCAGCAATCTTTTGAGACAGTTGTGTGAGTTCACATGTGATAACCCATCTAAAAAAAGTTGTGTGCAATCGATAAATTTGATTTCTTATATTCTCAGAAACGGAATGAAAAGAAGGCTGAAAGCGAGAGGAGGTATTATGAGGGAAAGACGTACATCTCTGGTGATTAGCTGATTTAAAACATCTCAGGTAACTCTGAGTTTTCGAGAGAACTGTTTGTTTATTGCCACATTTACGTTGTTTACTAGTAGACTTGATGGGGTTTTGCATCCACGATTTCTGGGAGCAGATTTAGAAATACAACCTGTAGTGTCAGTGGTTGCTGTTGAAACATTTCTGTATTCTTGTTTAATATGGGGCCTGGAGTATACCCTCCTCCCTCATCCGAGGATTTTTTTTCTCCTCTTTCACCATGTAGTACTGAAAACAGGCATTTGCTTTACACTTTATATCAATACCTCAAATTGAATTTAAATTAACTTCAGCTTGAAAAGAAAGTGAAGAAGGGATCTTTGGCATGAAAGTTATGTTCCATATTTTTATAGAGCAATATTACCTTTTTCAATTTTTTTTTTTTTTTTTTGGGCACCAAATTATCATTAATTATTCGTTGGATATCTTTCAATTCACATTTTGTCACTCAAGGCTTGATGCGAATGATTTGATGAAAATAATAATTTCCTTAAATTTCTGCCATTCTTCTGTGTCTTAAGTTTGTCTGTTGGGCTTGTTAATAGATTTGTAAGTGCAAAGTGTGATTTTGGCGTTTCAAATGTTTGCACTTAGTTGTTTTAGCCACCGACTATCCCGAGTGAGCAGAATGTTATGTTCATGTATTCCAAATCGGTGTAATTTTGGTCCTTCCGCTAATAGATTGAAGAAACTCTAGGAAATTGCTCATGGGACAAACTTTTTCAGCCACAAAAGAATTGGTCCTCCCAAATCCACACGTTATTAAGAGCAACATAACATCAATTTGGAAGGACCAAAGACACTTGTTGTTTCAGCCATAATGGAGTTTCTTCTGTTCGGAAGGGTCAAAATTGCAACAATTTGGAATAACTGAGGGTGTCATTTACTCACCCATGATAGTTAGTGGCTAAAATGACTAAGCTCTGACAATTGAATGACCAAAATCGCACATTCCCGAATTTGTAATTCCTTAACCCTAATCCAAAATTAAGCTGCCTAAAATATAACTTGCGTTGAGCAGTAAAATATGGATGAAGACTCAATAGGAGTTGTGTTTGTCCATAGTTAGGAACACAGAAAGGGGGTATGTGGTTTAGGGCAAAGCCTATCTATGGCCATTATGAAGGCCATAACAAGAGCAGGTTCCATCCCTGCCTCTACCACCAAACTGAAAACATCATCACTCAGCAACACACTTGTACTAGTGTTTGCACTGTTTGTTGTCTTGGCTAACTTCCTGGATATGCTTGCAACTGTCCGGCCATCGGCCCCGGTGATCTTGCAATCCCGCCTCTTGAAGGATCCTTCTATCCTGTAATCCGGCCTCCGGCTGCTCTTAATAGCTCCCCGGTGGCAGTCTCCGACAAAGACTTCAGCCTCGCACCTAATTTTGGTTGACAGTGACCTTAAGCTTGGGAGGAATGGAGAAGGATGTGACGGCCTTCTCATCATGAATAATGGCGTTCTGGGATTGCATTCATCATCTTCTCCTCTATAACCAATCCACTGATAATGCATGCTTGGCATGTGTAACTGCATTTTTATATTGACATCATACTAATTAGAAGACTGAATTTACTACGGAGTATAATATAAGAGTTAATATCAGGTTTAGTTTTTTCCAGCTAGGGTCATAAGCCGAGCTTCACCCAAAGCGTGAACTTTCCCATAAATTAAAAGGTTTTTAGTCTTCTATTTATTTTTTAAAATTTAGTGGTCAATAAATAATATCTTTCTATATTTGACATAGAACTAGATATGACTGTAATTCGGTTCTGATTCTGGTTTTAAATTGCTAGTTCACACTTTTGGGAAATGATGATAAATTGGAACCGGAATCAATCCCTTTCGATTTCTGATGAATCGGAACCGTTTTTACGGTACTGATTTCAGTTCGGTTGTTATAGTGTCTAGTGTCGAGTTCTGTTCAAATTGAACTGTAGTCATTCTTACATAGAAGGATTGTCAACCTCGGTCAAGGTTTTTCACTTTTCACCCACATTTAGATTATGTCATTTGAATCGTTCTGTCAGATATAAGGAGAATAACATTTGTCTCTGCACGGATTGTATGATGGCGAACTAAATTTAGTACGGTCGTAATCGAATTGAATTAAATCCGAGTACTGTAAGGCTAAAACTCGACTATTTTCATCTCAGAAACCCTAAACTTCATTTGAATTTTAAGAAATAAACTTATGATTAGAGGGTTTACCTGTGGCACGAGTGTTAATAGAGCCTTGCCGAATCCGTCCATGAGAACAAGGCCGCCGCCATGTTCCTTGGCATGCACCTGCGCTCTGCACCCTCCTCCGCCGCTCCCAACCACCACGGAGGAAGACAGCCTCGCCGTCCTCTTCCTCGTATAATTGTCGACGCGAAAAATCAACCTGCCGAGGTGATCAAACACCGTGAACCCGTCGGTTCCATGGAAACTAATGCTGGATCTCTTCCACACCGTGAAAGCAATCGGCAGCGGACGAGGAGGCTGATCGTCGTCATTGTGAGGCGTGCGTCTGTTATCGGCGGCGGCCGCCGGATGAATCTTGGAGGACGACGACGACGACTGCGGCATATTAGTTTCGTCTATTTATGCACAACAAATCCACAGAGAAACTAATTAGCTAACTACTAGAGTAAATGGCTGAGACTTTGAAATTGGAATTGCCTGTTTTCTTTGTTTGTAATATAAAGATTAATCAGCAGCGATAACATCAATGAAGAAGGGCTAAGAAACCTAAGGGTGATTTGGGTTCAACATTAGAATTGGAATGATAATGGGAATCAAAGTAATGGAATGAGTTTAAGTAAAGAGTCACATCGTTTGATGGTAAATAAATTTATTAAAATGTACAGAAGTAAAAGGATAATGAGTTGTATAATTACTAAAGGATTTGGTTTTGGATAATAAAAGTAGATAAATAAACATAGTAATTGGTATTAAAACTTACTAGGATGCAAAAGTCTCCAATTAAACACAACCTAAACTAGTTTTGTCCTTTTCATGACTATGTATATACTCACAAATTTCTCATATAGCTATCTAATTATACCATATATTATGGATACTGTAAATATTTCATAAATTATACGGAGTATCATATATTATTGATATCATAAAAAAAAAATCATTCTTTACAAGGTAATATATTTTTTATATTTTTTCCATCTTTTTTCAAATAAAAATTTCATAAATTATATCATATATTATCGATATCGTAAAAATTCATTCTTTACAAAATACGGAGTAATATATTTTCTATACTTTCCTCATCTTTTGCAAATGGTAACAGATATGACATTACACTACATAGTAGTTGTCAAAGTAATTGTTATTATTTATTATCAAATTAAACCTTAAACATAGCTAAACTATATATAAATACAACATATATACACACATGTAGATATATCCATGCATGTTGAAGAATTTAACTACTCCGTATTAGTTTAGACTTTTATAACGTAGTATCCTAGTCAAAGCGGGCCTAGTTATTTATGCTATACAATAAAGAAACCTTCATGTGTTGCACATGAGGACGGAACTAGAAGTGTAAACGAGTCAAGCCAAGTCAAGCTCAAACCTAGTTGGCCTGATTTCGAGCTCAAAGTAGTTATAGGGGCGTGAGTTCAAGCCCAAGTTCGATTGGAGTTAAAGTGGGTTTGATTATTCGTTACCCAATAAAGAAACCTCTACATGTTGCACACGAGGATAGGACTAGTCGACTAAAAGTGCAAATGAGTCAACCAATAAGTCAAGTTCGAACCTGACTTGATTTTGAGCTCGACATAATTATAGGGGTTCTAACTCAAGCTCGAGTTCGATTGAACTTAAAAATTTAAGTTTGAATTCAATTATGTCCTCGAACTTTAGCTGAAAAGTCAATTAGCCCCCTAAATTTAAAGAGTCAAATATGCATGCCCTCGAACTTTAGCTGAAAAGTCAATTAGCCCCATAAACTTAAAGAGTCAAATATGCCCTCGAACTTTAACTGAAAAGTCAATTAGCCCCCTAAACTTTTTAAAGGTGCAATTACGCCCACCAACACTTTTTTTTTTTTGAAAATACGCCCACCAACACTTTATTTTGGTGCAATGAAGCCCAAAAACAAGTTAATGATGACCTGCTATCACAAGTCATTAGGGTTCCGACCACCCTCCAATGAAATTTCTAGCAAAAAAAAAATGACTGGTGACAATTGCAAAATTTCCGGCAAAAAGAAAAAGTGATCAGCGACTGTTACGGAGAAGACACCAAGGTCGCCTTCTCAGTGGAGAAAGCGACCGCTAGGTCACCTTCTCCGGCGAGAAGTGACCCAGATTTGGGTCGCCTTCTCGCTGGAGAAGGCAACCTAGATGTGGTCGTCTTCTCAACCAGAGAAGGCAACCCAGATGGCGTTCGTCGGTTGCCGGTCACTTTTTTTTTTTGTCAAAAATTTCGTCGGAGGTGGCCGAAAACCTCATGACTTGTGATAACAGGTCATTAATTAACCTGTATTTGGGCTTCATTGCACCAAAATAAAGTGTTGATGAGTATAATTGCACATTTTAAAAGTTTAATTTAGAGGCTAATTGACTTTTCAGTTAAAGTTTGAAGGCATATTTGACCCTTTTCGCAACTATATATATATATATATTTATAGCTCCCCAAGTAGTTTGACTAATTAACCACGAGCCAATAAATTTTAAGCATGAATTCTAATTGGATCGACATCAAATCAAACTTTGACCAAGCAACTCACAAGCTACTTGTCTTGTTTGCACTCTTGGACTCATCCTTCAATAATCCAAAAATCCAACACAACACAATTCAAAGTTCAAACTACTATATATACATACCTTCTTGACAGCAAATTGTTTCGAGCAATGCCGCAGGCGGCGGCTTCTTGTGCTGAGACAAACATAATTGTACATTATAAGTTAGAGAAAGGAATATGTATTAATGTATTTATATGTATATTAGTACAAGAAACTATATTACACGACAGTCACGTACGACGTACTCTGTAGGATTCATCAATCTGCAGTCCGGTCAATATATTTTTGTACTTTGACTCTTGGTCTGCCTTTATGTTTCCATGCTTACAAGGCAGAATATATTACACAATACACACACATATATATAGAGAGGGAGAGAGAGAGTTTTCAAATTTAATGAAAGTTTTAAATACACAAATAATGAGGGCAGTTAATAAAATGACAGGTGAAACGGACATCATTGAAATCCCAGGCCCCCACACTACAGATTCCATAGTAGCCCAATTTAATGATAATTACTCCGTACAATATATAGTCGTGTTTGGTAAATGGCTGTTAGCTGATAGCTGTTAGTTGATTGAGTTAATCAGATGATATACCTAGTTGATAACATTGGCTGATTGTAGAAAGGTGTTTAGTAAATTAGCTGTTAGCTGATAACTGTTTGGTATAATTTCTTTTCTCAAAAAGTTAATTGAAAAAGTTGCTTAAAAAACAGCTTTTTGAATTTTAGTATTTTTAGAGTAACAAAAAGTTAATTAATCAAATACTTATATTGATTTTTAACCAAGTCAAACAGCTAATAGTGATCAAATAAGTCAAAATTAACCTATAGGCTAACTATTTTACCAAACAGTGCCATAATGATGTCTCTAGACTCTAATCTTGTTATAAAAAAGATAAAAATGACATGTTGTCTTTCAATTATACTAAGATGTAAATTTCAGTCACTTGATACGGGGAGATGGAGGTGATAATCGCAATATGGCAGAGCGAGGTGTAGCCCTGTAGCCACTACTCAAAGATGATGCGTACTGAGTAAACCCCACCTCAAATCTACAAGAAAAGTAAATTGTACTAGAAATTTTTTTTTACAGTAGGCTCGTTTGAGAGAATATTAACAAGAATCAAACTCGTGATATTTTGGTACGAGAACCATAATCTACTCACTTGGTTACCCATTTTAGGGTAACGGGTTTGAGTTATTGGTACATAGGAAGGGTATGGAAGCATAAATTACCAAATTGGTCAAAATAAGACTTTAGAACATTTCCATTAAGAGATCATAGACACCTAGCATGAGAAATATTTAGATATTAAAAATTGAGTTCACGCTTCAAGTATAATTACGGTATTAAATGTTTCATTTTTCCTTAAACAATTAATTAAAGCCTAGGGCCAGTTATATATCTTCATGCCAATCCTATATATGAATTGATGAGATTTTGGAGTCTCTTGAATTGTAATAGTTAGTTGCAACCCCTACTCTATTATATAGTGAGGCCTAATGTCTTTATTGCATGCTTTCCTTCCACTTGGCCACTTGGGGAACGTTTAATTATCATTAGTGGTTTTAGACTTTTTAGTACATACATCATACATGAGCTCACCTCAATTTCGGTGGTCTTTCTTTCCCCATCAACTTGATTAGTTGTCTCCATTATATCAATATTAAAAGTTCATTTAATAGTTAGGCAAGCATGTTACCATTTAAAAGGTGAGAAAGTTTTAGAAGCAACCCCAACAACAGTTTTAATGAATTTTTTTTTTTCATTGTTGTTCCTAAAAGGTTGAATTTCCAACCTTATGACTCCCCACGTCCCGGTTTCGACCTTTCATTTTTGTTCTCAAAAAGTTGGATTCCCAATCGCAAGAGCCTCTCACGCTCCGGTCCGTCCCTACATCCCGACCTTTCATTGTTGTTCAACCTTATTATGTTCCAACCCGACAGAGTATTCTCAGCTGATTAAGCTGAACATAGATGCAAGGTTGTTCCTACATTGTTGCTAATAAGACTCAATCTCGAGTCATTGTTCTCAAACTTCATCCATGTGATCAACTGAACTACCCATGTCGTGATGCATGTGATTTTTTTTTTTTTTCATGACATGTGAGAGAGAATGTAGGAGAGAAGAAATTAAAATGGTAGGGAATTATTTAATTTTTTCCAACTGTAGTGGGTCCCATTGAAAAACAATAAAATGGCTGCCACCTTGGCTTGTTTTCCTTTTCTTTTCCTTTTATTAATTTTATTTATTTTCTTTGTGGAACCTAGAAAAAAATAATTTTGAGTTTGCGCTGCTGGGATGCTCTACTCATGAAAAGAGTGAGTTTGATATTAGGGAAAATAAATCGCAAGTAGGGGCCAACATTTTTTCCTAGGTGAAACTTAACTAATTACTCTTTATCATATTATTGCATGGAAACATAAACACAAGAAACGAAATGCGTTAAAAAGTCAAAACATGCTAATTAATTTTAATGTGTTATTGATTTTCTAGGTAATTTAATTGTTGTGTTTTCTGAGTAACACCAAACATGCTAATTAATTTTTATGATTCGAATTCTTATTAACTGTGATACATAGAAGGGAGCGGGACGTTACATCAGGCCTAACCGCCATGATTCGGTTAATAAAGTTCGATAAGGTTGTGACTTTTACATTTTCACATTAAGTGAGCTCAAATTAAGGATTGAAAATTGTAAAGTTAAGCATATATGAATCAAGTGGGAGATTGTTAGAAATAATTTATTCCTAACGTTGATTCATATTTTTTTTTTTGAATGCTAACGTTGATTCATATAATTAAGGTATCATGCTTATATGAATCAAGTGGGAAACTGTTAGAAATAATTATTTCTTAACAATAATTTATATAACTCACGTTGATGATTAGTGATGTGTAAAGGAGGAATTACTGGGTGAAATTCCCTCCCTCTCATTCTGTTAAAATTTAAGTTTATAAGGGAAGTAAAATTATTCCTATCAAATACTCCGTTCTTTGGAAACATTTTTTTTTAAAAAAAAATTAATTGATAGAAAAGTACCACCAAACGCCACTTTTTTTTTTTTTGAAACCCAAACAACTTCATTCATAAGAACAAATCAGAAATACAGTTGGGTGGGATAATATCCCACACACCAAGAACTGAGGAAGAAACAACCATCCTTGCTAGCACGTTAGCAACCTGGTTCACTGACCTTCGGACATGGCGGACAACAACGTCCCCAATATCCCTAGCAATAACACGACATTGCTTTAGAATTAAACCAACATATGACAAATCTAGAGTAAGAGAATTATAGTTTGCTAGTTTCCTCATAGAAAAAGTATTATTAATTTTTAGAATAAGGTTCAAATTGGCTACTGAACATAACCTGAAAATGCAATTAGGCCACTGAACGAACAAAACGTGCAATTAGGCCACTGAAAACTTCAAAAACGTGCAATTAGGCCACTGAACTCTCCAAACGTATGCAATTTCACCGGATAGCAGGTTACCATCAATTTTAGCAGGTTACCTGCTTACGTGACAGCTGAGTTGGCATTTTTAATCATTTTTAATAATTAATTTTAATAATAAATTTTATAAAAAATTGAAAAAAAAATTAAATAAAAAATAAAATAAAGTCGTTTTTATTTTTTAAAATAAAAATTTATTATTAAAATTTATTAAAAATGATTTAAAATTTATTAAAAATGCCAACTCAGCTGCCACATAAGCAGATAACCTGCTAAAATTGAAGGTAACCTGCTATCAGGTGAAATTGTACATTTTTGGAGTGTTCAGTGGTCTAATTGCACTTTTTTTTCGTTCAGTGGCCTAATTACATTTTCAGGTTACATTCAGTGGCCAATTTGAACCTTATTCCTTAATTTTTTTGAAATTAGAGAAACTACTTTGAAATGTTTTATGATGTTCTTATAAATTTATGGGACTTAGGGGGGTGTATTCAATCATGACTTTTGTAGAGTTTTAAAGACTTTTAAAATGATAGATTTTAATAAACTTTGATTGACTTTCACAGAGTCGTTTAAAACTTTTTAAAACTTTATAGGACTCTATAAAAGTCTATATAAAAAACATTCATAGACTTTTATCAACTTTTTATTTTAAAAAGTCTACAAAAGTCATTGAAATTCTAAATTGAATACACCCTTACAAACTTTCAATGACTTTGATTCTTATCATTTATAATTTTCTTACAAAACATTTATAATATATCATAAAATTCTTCTTATTATATAGTTCTTCACCCACATCAACATTCTCAAGATTATTATTTTTTATCCCTAGTATGCTGAGACTTATATGCTAATTACTTATTATTCAAAAAAAAATGCTAATTACTTATATATATTATTAATAAACATCAACAAAAAAAAAAAAAAACTATTTCATTAGAAAGTCATAACAATATTATACAATAAAATTTATAATAAAAGAATTGATCAAATAAAATATTTAAAAATATAATTACAAGTTCCATAAAATAAAAAAATAAAAATCTAATATTAATAATATATATAAAAAAAAATTATACTTGATATATTGCTAGACATCTATCACGCAGAGTACTATTATTTGCAATAGCAATTTAAGACTGCAAACAGCAACAAGGTGCTATTGTTTGTAACCTCAAATTGTTATGGCGAACAGTAGTTCGCTATTCGTAGTAACTTGTTCGTTAAAAAAGGAAAAATATATATTACAAATATAAGCATAAAAAGAATAAAAAACAAAATATATAAGTATTTATATGAATATTATGAAACTTATACTAAAATTTGACAATGAAAAATTTGCTTTGTTCATGTATTTAGAGGGAATTAGAGAAAGTTAGTGATAAAAAATTCATAGAAAAAATAAAAATCAATATAAACAAGCAATAATGAAGTAAAAATAATATTATTTCAAATTTTTAGATGAAGATTGTAAAGTTTAGGAGAGAAAAATTAGTAGAGTTTAGGTATGAGGAAAATATAGGATAATGAAGAAAAAAATAATTTTATTGAATTTAGATATGTTTATAAAGTTTAAATAGGGAGAAAAAAATAGAGTTTTAATAGAGAGAGAAAACATTCAAAGTTGTAAGAAAGAAAATTTTGAAATCTTGGGGTTGATAGTTGGATTTCAACTATTTATATTTGAGAAGAAAAAGTCTACAAAAGTCTTAAAATTAAAAAGTCTACAAAAGTTCATAACTTTTGAATACCACATGACTTTTAAAGACTCTTTAAAAGTCTTAATCGAATACTATACGACTTTTAAAGACTCTTTAAAAATCTTGATTGAATACCGCCTGACTTTTAAAGACTCTCTAAAAGTTTGAATTGAATACCTCCAAACTTTTAAAGTTCATAAAAGTCTTTAAAAGTCGATGAAAGTCATGATTGAATACACCCCCTTAATGTAGAAATATTAATCCAATTGAGAGTTTCCGTACAACATAACATATTAAACAACAAAGTTATTTCCAATAAAGTTTTCAAAAAAATAAAAATTATTTTCAATAAATATATTCCTTTGCACTTTTCAGAAAATTTAATTGGTAAGAAAGTATCAAAAAACTGAGAACAATCTCAAATAGTTAATTCGATAACCATAAAATTCTAAAGTTTAACTTTCCATAGAAACAATCTATTGACCTTAATTTAAACTGATAAAAGCTAAACGAATTTCTCTTAAAACATACCTTTGAATAGCAGTTATGAGCTTTCCTGTAAATCAAATCAAAAGAAAGCACCAAATGGCATTTAAGTGCAAATGTAAGTATATGTAACTCGAGATGTGAAAAAAGCTGCTTCCACTTGTATATATAGCAGTGCAGAATACATCAATAGAACTAAAGCCAATAAAGTACACTACTTTCAGCTTCAAACATCATTAAAACCCAACCCAACATAAACATAGTACTAAAACCGGTTTTGTACACAACAAAACTGACTTCCAAAATGCGTTTGATAACACTACACCTCTCTGAATGAAGCTCCACCTACCTTAGACATACAATAAAACCCGGCACGACGCAATGATGGTACAACAATCTTTTAGCGGCACCAAACCAATTAAAGTTTTAGTTAGACCAGACATGAACAAGACCAGATAAGGTACCGGTGTAAATCTCGTTGCGCTCTTCGTCATAGAAAAGGGAGGTTATGTTTCTCAGAGCCTCTGCAACTGTCGTGTTATGCTTTAGAGAAGACGTGGCCCTCCTCGAGTCACCATCGGCCAGCGCCTCTGCAGCAGTACCATTATGCTTGAGAGAAGACTTGGTCCTCCTTGACTCGCCCTCGGTGTATCTAGGACAACTGTTTCCCGCGTTTATTTTGGCGAGGCACTTTCCCGTGGAGATGCTGCTGATGTTGATAGAGCCAACTGTATCAAGAATCAGGTTTACACAAGGAAAATAGATAACTGAAGTATCTGAGAAAAGCAAGACGATAGCAGAAGATCATTTCATAGCAAGACTACACAAGAAATGTTACGAGCATCAAAATATTACCAGAATGGCCTGGCAGTATATACGATGCAGTCCTATAATGTTTGGATGAAATATTTTATAGGGTGAATTGAAGTTTCTGGCATCTAAGGATCATGTCTAGTGCAGGTGTCTATATAAACAACTTTCTCATAAAAATTCAAAAATAATACGGGTATTTTATTAAGCATTTAGTAGAACATTATAATTTCAGAAAATACATGCATCCACATAGAGAGGTGCAATTTTAGACCGTGACATCATCTAAAAAAATCACCACATTTCGCCGTAAAAGACTGATTGGCTCCCCCTCAAGTGGAGGGGCCCACGACACTGGGTAAAAAGCTCTGACAAGGTCACTCAACTAGGTTATAATGCACATGGGCCAAACCACACTAAAAGACTAAATCCAATCAACTAGCTACTATAACTCATGGTCTTATAAACCCATATGTTTCTCTCTTATTTTTCAATGTGAGACTCTTAACCGTATGTATGCCAGTATTACTAAAGGCCACATATAGAAAGTGAGACCAGATTTTAGGGGACTTCTCTATTCACTCGACTCAGAATTAAAGTCTACTTATGGATTTAGAATTTAATTTTATCCGATTCGTGTTGTCTTTCTATGCAGCCTGTATTATGTTCCCCCAACCTGTAACCAGAGAATAATTGCATAATAAATAAGGTAACATAGAAGTTAGGTGACCTACCATTACCATTATCCCATTGATCAGCGGCCTCAGTCTTGCAGTAAGAAATAATCAGGTCCTGATCACTGGTAATATAGATATTGTTGGTAGTACAGTCGGGATGCCATAGCAAGTGATCCTGAAACGAAGTTACGAGCTCTCCACGAAAATTCCACACAGCAACAGTTCGGTTCCTAAACGTTAGGAACAACTGGTTCTCATACAAAAAGATGAATGCAGATGGCGTTATAAACTCAGTCCTACTAACTTCTTTCAGCTCAGAAGTGCGGACCTAAGAAGAAAAACAGTCAGCCTTACAAAAACAAATAATATTTTATTTCTGTAAAACAAGAGAGCATGGGGAATCTGATAATACATCAATAATCTGGAGATTCTCGTTTTCTTGTTTGATGAGAAGCTTTTCATTGAATTGTTCAATGAATTCAACCTTCTGATTGCGATGTAGTAAATGGTTAAAATCTTTAAGAATTCTTCCATCATCTATCGAGAGTATCTTGAGGGGAACATAACTCTGTTTGCGGTTGAAAATCAATAACATAATACCTGGACTGTATAGGAAAAGAATTAATTTGTCAAGAGCATTGTCATCACTCAACTAAAAGAAAATGTGTATTGCCGATTAACAAATATAGACATATTCTAAGAATTAAGAGAATCATGCAAAACATGAGAATTTTTATCATTTTTTGTGAAGCTAAACATATCATGCAGCCATATTGTATAGAGATATCGCAAGAATGGACTGCACACTTTCAGACACTTTGGTTATTAAAAATATCTTCATGCTCTACAATAATGGCTAGGCAACAGTGACTTCACTGAGTTGATCTGAAACCGTTTTCATATTGATGCCCGGTTTAGGAGAAGCACATATCTTAAATCTTCAAAGTCTACCACTAAAAATAACATTTTGTAAGGCTGAGAACTACAAGGAGAGTATAAAGTGGAGGAAGTCCTACTCAAACCGTCAAACTTGCCTTTGCATAAAAGAATTGAGAAACGGTAATAAGTTTTTTACAATGAATTTTATCATGGAGCAACGTTTAGCATCAAGACATTAGAAATAACTGAAATAGTCAATGAGAGCATATGAATTATCAACACCAAATATGACTTCCAATGATCAATAAGATTATAACCGAAGGGATATGAAAAATTTAGAACTTATTCCACTACTCGTTAAAGCAAAATTTCTATGCTCATTCTCTCAAGTACTTTTGCTCATTCCTTCTCTAGAAAGGGTAGTATGGTGGGGGGTGGGGTGGGGGGGCGTGGGACTTCCCTTCTTCCTGCTTTAAAGAAGAGGTTGGAAAGGAGTCGAGGACAGTGAGAAATACCTGATCTTGATTTCATGTATATCCTTATCCGCTATGGTGTAGAGCATCCTGTAGTTTTGTAAGTCAAAGACCTTGTATATACTGCAACAGAAAAATGGAAAAGAATATTACAATTGATGGTGGAATCGTAAGTAATCAATAGAGTTAAAAATCATTTTTATGAAGCGCGAAATACCTATCCTGAACTGAGTACGTTAGAACCTTTCCATTTACATCATCAAATTCAACAAAGCCAGGCCACTTCAGGGACTCGGACTCAAAAAGTTCGAAACCAGCATCTGGGTCACCTTGCCGTATGTATCTAAATATTCATGTATAGGAAATAAAAATATATATATAAAAAAAAAAAAAAGGTACTAAGAATAGGGCACAGGTTAAATCAGCTTAGAATTTGCATGACAGAGAACCACATAGAGGTACGCACTCAATCCTTGTGGATCTGCACCTCAATGAACTGAAGTTATCCGAAGCAAACACCGAAACAGTGATAAGCGAATCGTTGTTCTTATTGTAAAACAAGCTTCTTATAACTTCATCTGGACTAGTATTCATGAAGCATACCCTCCTATTCACCACTGCTGCCCAGAAAGGGGGGAAAAAGCACTCAATAGTAGCAGTATTAAAATAATCAAGTTCAAATCCAACTGATATCCAAGGGAAAAACGGAACTTTTTCCAGGTACCTCTACTAAAGGCTGCACATACACCAGATTGCGTCAACGAAAAAACAATATCCCGTGCTGCGACTATCTCAACAACTTTCGTTCTCTTCATCAGGAAAGGAATTACTAATGAACAATGCCCCTCGGGATTATGAGTATCGTATTCCTCCTGGTGAAAGCCAGAGATATATGAGTACACAAAACCACCCTATTTGCACAGCACTCGCTTTATTCCATCAACGAAACCTTCCATTCAATATCGACTTCTTTTAATTCTGAAATTCAGTTATAGTTTTTCCTAAAAGTTTAACTAAACCTTCCATCTATCTCATTGTTAAGCTAAAGTTTAACTAACCCTACCAATATTGCAGGAAGTGATCAAAAAGCTTGAGTTTTTGTAATGACTCATTTTTGAACCATTAACATTTAGGTTATGGATTCAAGCTAAAACAATGGCGGCTTGTGTATGGGGTCCCACCGGGGCAGAAGATTATCAATTAAAAATTGGCAATAATTAGAAGTGCAGCCTAAATTGATAGTAGAGAGAAATGGAGGGAGCAAACCGTGAGGCGCATATTGCGGAACTTCTCGTGGGCATTAGTGAGAACAAAGGCGGCATCTCTGTGCGAAGAAATCTCGCGCCTTTGAAGCTTCCTGACGCTGTTGAGCAGCCCATTATCCGGCGCTCCTCCTCCTCCGCGGCGGCGCTTCTTCAACACCCCGCGAGACCGCCCGCCCGGGCTGGCACCTTCCATACACACACACACACACACACACTCCCCTTGCTTTCAATTCTCCCCCAACTGATCAACTCTCACTTGAATTGGAAGCTCGCAATAAGGGCAAATACCAGAAGCGGCAAAACGCCCACTTCGCCTTCATAGAAAGCTGCAGAGCAATGGGGAATTGAGGATTTCCAGAAGGGTGCGGCACGTAAAAGGTGTAGGAGTGAAAGAACAGGAAGGAGGTCGCGAAAAGCCACAGATTTTGGAGTGATCTTTTGGGCTTCTTTTCCTTTTTATTATCTTGTGTTTCTTCAATTGAATTCGGTGCTGCAACAGTAAAGATAGAGTGCAGCCTCCCTAAATTATGTCGTTTCTTCTTCCTTAGTATATTTCCCTTTCGGTTAAGCTTAAGCATATCATCTACTACATTCGCTAAGTGAGAGCCGTGCACCAATATTTTACAGAGATTTTTTTTTTTTTTTTTTCACAAATTTGAAGAATTCTACTTCATTTGGAAAATGATTTACATAAAACAAACAAGAGAAAATAACATTTCTCAACTTTTAAAAAATTTACTTTTTTGAAAATAATTTCCATCCAACCAGACATGTTTAATTTATTCATATTTAAAAAATAAATGAGAATTAATTTGAATATAGTACAAACTTAAATCTCATATAATTATGACTTATTCAAGATATCTTATGGTCTCGCTTTCTTCTTTTATTATTTTTTAATAATTTTAAATTATTTTTTTAATAATACTTTTAATGTAATTTATAAATATATAAATTTTATATATTAATAATAAATTTAATATTATGAAAAATTAATTGTAAATAACTTAAGTAAAGACTTGTTAATTGAACCAAATACATAAAATAGGACAGAGATAACTATATATTTTTAAGTGTATTTTTATACTTTACAAAGTTATATGTTTTTCTTTAATGTACTTTTTTTTTAACAAAATACAAATATAATCTTTAATATTCTAATTTGATACGAATATACTATCTTTACTTTAAGAATTCATTTTGAAAAAGGAAGAAAATGAGCAAAAAGGAAATCAATCTATAATTCTATATATTTATAGACATTTCCAAACTACATGTTTTTAGAAATTTCCAAACTAAAGTATTTAACTTTTAGAATAAGATTAATTTTTAATATTGTTTATAAATGTTTAATCAAATAAAATTAATTTGAAATTATCTAAAAATATATTGTAAAGTTTTTATAATAAAATTATATTTTGAATCAATGACCCCACCATCAAGGTTCAATATATCTTTTGAGTTTTGACCACTCATTTGGAATGATAAATAGGTGTCATCACATTACATATATATTAAAATAAAATAAAATGTAATATAATTATAACCAACCATTAAAAAAAATCTTTAAAGTAAATATAAACTACTTTATTACTTATTTATTTTTAAATTTGAGCTAATAATCAATCTTTTTCTTTTGAATGCTACTTACTCTATTACATTGTAGTATATGTTCAAACATACTTTCTCAAAGCAACAAAAAATTAACAACGCCTCCACTAAGATTTGATCTCATGACCTCCTACATAAGAGAAGTCACTACATGTCATATGAGTACAATGTGCTTAATAATCAATCTAATATTGTATTCTTTAAAATATATATATATATATATATATATATATATATATATATATATATATATATATATATATAATCATTATGAATTTTGTAGGGAATTAGTTTATTACTCCGTAACAATAAGGTGTCAATTTGTTTTTTAAAAAAATTATAACACGGATTAAATTAATAATGCAGATATAAAAAAAATAAATTTATTTATTTTATCAATATAAGAATTTATTACATATATATGACGATGAAGAGTGGGAATCATTGATTATTCAGTGTTCTTCGGAATACTTAATAAGAAGCTGCCTTCTGCGAAAAAGTCAAAGATGCGCGGCAACGCCCCGGCATGTTAACTTGTTAAAATCAAACATTTTTAAAAATTTTGTTATAGAAAAATATATTTACACTGTCATGGCTCTGTTTGGCAAACTTAGCTGAAAGCTGAAAAGGAGCTGAAAGTTGAAAAGTTATAAACTCTGTTTGGCAAAGCTTATTTAAGAGGTTATAGCTTATTTTAAGCTACTAATAAGCTATAAGCTCGGTTTAGTAATGTTCCCAAAATAAGCCCCTAGCTTAAAATAAGAATTTATTTTAGAACACTACCTTAGGTATCGTTTTAAAATAAGCTCATAGTTTCCTGTTTTTTTTTTTCATCTTTATCCTTATTATTTTAAAGAATTCACATAATTTACCCTTCCCAATTAAAACTCTTTTCTCTTCTCCTTTATCTGCAACTTTCACCGCAAATAATAATAATAATAATAATAATAATAATAATAATAATATTTGCGGTGAAAGTTGTGGATAATTATAGGGACGTTTCCAATTTTAGTCCATCTTAATTATTTTTGCCACTTTATAACCACTATTATTGAATGTGTTCCACTTTTAGTCCCACCGTTAGTATTTCTATCAAGAGGTAGTGTAATCTAGGGGTATTTTGACATTTCTTCTCATCCAAGGCTATGTTTGATTAAAGAAATGAGAACATTGAACCTAAAACCTAAGAAACCTCGCCGGCCCATGTTGGAACGAACGAAACGATGTAGCTTTGGCTTCTCATTCTCGTTGTTTGAAGAGCCATCTTCGAATATCGGGGGAGGAGGAAGAAGCGCCTGGATTAAAAGAGAAGAGACAAACATAAAAAGACCAAAATACCCTTTGATTATACAGCCTATTGACAAAAATATTAATGGTGGACTAAAAGTGGAATACATTCAATAACAATGGTTGTAAAGTGACAAAAATAATTAAAGTGAACTGAAATTGAAAACGCCCCTATAACAGTAGGACCAAAAATGGAATTCACTCTTATCAAATATATAACATGCATTTTTTTATATATGTATTGGTTTTATCGGGTTAACCTAATAATATAAAATCTAAACATATGCGCAAAGGTTTTTCTTGTGAATAATTGAATACAATCGGTACAAATAATTGTTAAGCATTAATTCTTAACATGCAGTCGTATATGGACTAATAAACAAGATAGTTACAAATGTCATATTAACATTATTCGGCTAAAGATTAAAAAATTCTAACCAACGACACTTTCAAAGATTGCATTATATAGTAAAATTTTATTTTTGTAATAGTACGTGACGCCCGCACGTTCACTCTAATTACCCACTAAAATTTGGTCTTGATACAAATTGATAAAAATTAAAGAAATGAAAAATAAAATTTAAAAAAAAAAACAAAAATATTTCCTTTCAAACAAAAAAAATCCCTTTTTATGCGTACGCGCAGTACCCATAATAATTAGTAATTACTCGGATCCGTATCAAATATTGGTGGTGCGCGGCATCTCTACTCGTTTTCCTCTCGATTTAAACTCCCCTTAGCTTTCATCTCCTCATTTATTTTCTCATCTTCTCTGATCTCTTCTATCAATCTCTCGGATCGATTCAATATCCATCAACGCCGTAACCATGGAAACAGACGGCGACGCCACCGCAGCGCAGTCCCAATGCACCTCCGGCAAAAAATCCATGACCACCTCCACCTCCTTCCGGCTGCGGAGCCCCAGCCTGAACTCCGTCCGCCTCCGCCGCATCTTCGACATGTTCGATCGCAACAACGACGGCATTATCACCGTGGATGAGCTCAACAAGCCGCTCAACCTCCTCGGCCTCAACACCGATCTCTCCGAGGTCGACTCCATGATCCGATCCTTCATCAAGGACGGAAACGACGGCCTCACGTTCGACGACTTCGAGGCTCTCCACCGCTCCCTCGACAACGTCTTCTTCGGCTGCGACGAGGCCGGAGAAGACGGCGAGGAGGCCATCTCCAAGGCGCAGGAGGAGACGGAGATGAAGGAGGCGTTCAGAGTGTTCGACGAGGACGGCGACGGATTCATATCCGCCAGGGAGCTCCAAGCGGTGCTCACCAAGCTCGGATTGCTGGAGAATGGCAATGAGATCGATAGAGTGCAGCAGATGATTTCTTCCTACGATCAGAATAGCGATGGCCTCGTCGATTTTTTGGAGTTCAAGGATATGATGCGCTGTGTCATCCACAAGAATAATTGATCGGATCGATCGATCGGTTAGACCGTACCAACTCAATAACCATACAAATATATATATATATATATATATATATATATATATATATATATATATATATATATATATATATAAATTAAACCAAAACGCCATTATATTAATTAAACCTAGATTTACATACACTATATATTATATTGTTTTTGAATTATTCATTATTTTTTTGTAAAAATTTTGGATTTATTTGATTGAATTGTTTTTGTTTTCACTGTTTGGTATAATTTGGATAGATTAAGTGAAAATACTTGATGTATCATCGCTCTAAATGTTTTATACACCAACTAGGAATTGAACCTGAGTTTATCATCATGGCATTATAGAAATAAATTTAATATTAGTTGAGTCATTTAATTTGGTGATGTGCCATGCATGTTAAGCGCTTTGAATCAAACTTTTCATCCAGCAAAGTCAAATAAGAAAGCTATCAAATATTTAAAAAGGAGATGGCTGGTGAGGGTAGGTCAAAGAAAACCAGAAACCTAAGCTATGCTGTCCTTTCAAGCACCAGCCTAGCAGTTTGAATTGGTAAATGGTAATATATTTTCAAAGATATGAATACAAAGCATTACAGATGAATGAAGGAGGATAGGATAGGAAAACCACTCCATACAAACCAGTAAAGAGATAGACGTACTCTTGAGCTAACAAAATAAAGTTACCTATCTCATCATGCATAGTACCACCCAAAGTTGAGACCTTGCCGCACTAGGAGAGAATCGGTTTTCACGTGAATAAAATCTCGAACTCTAAGATTTAATTCAACTTAAAGTTTTATGAATGACCATTGCCTCAGCTTCTTTTGGTACGAGTAATTCTTTCCAAGGGGTGCCTACAAATTACCTATCTCACCAGGCACCACCCGAACAAGACCCATATTGCCTTTATTCTTATTTCTTGTTGCGTCAACGTTCAATTTGATCCATTTCTCAATGAACGGAGGATGCTGGGAACTAAGGATGTTCAGCAACTACTATTTTATGTTCTGCCCGCGTGTTAAAATAATAAACATTTTAGAGTAAGATAATGTATTTTGTGTGTTATAATAATGTATTTTATGTGTTAGAATAATGAAATTTATGGAATAAGATAACATATTTTATGAGTTAAAATATTGTATTGTATGTGTTATAATAATGTATAATGTACTATATGTATTAGAATAATGTATTTTATGTGTTATTGGACCGTAGTCCACACAACTGTGTGAACCATAGTTTACGCAATAATGATTCTCACTCCATATAACCATACACATTGGGCAAATTATTGTGTGGACCATGATCCACACAGTGTTATGTGGACCATAACAAAAAATACATTTTTAATATACTAAGTGTACATTATTTTGTACTGAATGTACATTATACAATATAATGTACACTTAGTACAAAAATAATGTACATCCTTGAATACAATGTACATTATTTTTGTGCTGAATGTACATTATTTTTGTATTGAATATACATTATTTTATTGTATACAAAATATGGTCCACACAACTTGTATGGACCATGGTCCACACAAACATGATTTTACACATTGGGATGATTTAGAAGAAGATAAATTACTTAAACGAGACTCAGCCCAAGTCCAATTTAAGGTCCAGATTCAGAAGCCCAACTGATTTTCTCACTTTTTCCATCTTGCCCTTCAACCAAAATCAATCATTTTTCTTCTTTATGTTTTTTTTTTTTTTTTTTAAACGAAGTCTGGCTGTTATATTTTTATTGTTAGGTGGTAAAAATCCTACGCAGTTCAAAAAAATGTGAACGCTAGTAGTTCGAATCGTACTAAAGATTAAAAAAGAAGGTACAAATTTGGTATATATTGTTGTGAGTATTAGCGTATATATGTCATTTAAGGACCTATAAGTTGTTTTTTTTTTTTTTTTTCTAAAAAAAGGACCTATAAGTTAGTTGAGCTTTATCTCGTGTTTTATCACCTTAAAAGAAGTTTGGGTTCAAACTTAAAATAAATTAATTGAAATTACAAGAAAATTCGCAACTACTATCCGAAGTTGCACTCTGCAGTGAAACCCTCTAACCAGCAAAGGACTCAACTCAATAAATTTAATAATATATACAACTCTCATGGAAATCAAACTTAGAATATTGTAATTTTTAAGTCAGTTCTGTGACTAAATTAAAATAAATTATTAAATTTATAGTATATAGTTAAATTATAGGGGTTGAGTATATAAGTAGGAATGCATATATGTTGTGGTTTGTGAAACGTGTGAAGCGAAAAAGCAAGGTTATATAGAAAGATCGTCCGCTAAAGCAGGTTGTTTATGGTCGGGCCATTTCGCGTTGATACTTGATAGTTACTTCCCAGGAAGAAATTAAGTAACATTAAATAAGTTGTTGAACATTGCGTAGGTGGCTTTGCAGTTTACGACAGTTACCCAACCTTAAAAATAAAGTCCCATCGAAAAAGACTAGCGTTTAGACTACACCGAATAATTCTTTTTTTTTTTTTTTTTTACATTTTTGGTTCCGCGAATATTTTGACACTAATAATGTAAATTCCTAACTCTCAAACCTTGCACAATTGGTCCATAAGTATTAAATTTTTTATAGCAAAAATGGTATGATATTTCAGATAATTTTTCACCGGAAGTAAGCCATTTTTCGATAAAAAATTGTCGAAAATGTCACCAAAATGACCATTTTTGTAAAAAAAAAAATAAAAAATTTGATACCCATGTACCAATTATGCAAATTTTTAAAGTTGTGGATTCACATTGTTAGTGTCATAGTACTCAAAAGTGCAAAAAACTCTCCTTTTTTGCTATACATCAAATATTTGATAAGAATGAAGATATTTTTTTTTTTTTTTTGAATGCTACTGGTTCTATTACAAAATAATATCTATTCATATACTTTCTCAACCTAAAAGCTCGAACTCATAACCTTCTGAATAGAAGTCCAGCCCAAGTACCATTAAACCACATAGTCTTGGTAAATGAAGATATTTAAATTTAGAGAAGAGCTTATTTCAAAAGAATATCCTGAGGAGTATGAGAATCCTCAGACTTAATATCACTTTACAATCACTTGCAGAGCAAATGTTGGTATTAGTTTTTTTTGTTTTTGTTTTTTTTTTCGGTTCATTTTAATTTGTACATGTAAGCATTGAAATTTTGAATAGACGATTACATTATTGGACCTTGTTTGACGAGAATTATTAATGCATGATTGGTGGGATTTACATTCCTAATTTAGATTGATGGGTATTTTAGTTGGTTGTTGAGGCGTTGAGTTGTATAAATATTTTGAAAAATAACGTGTAACCGGTTTGAAATACACTTTACGCATGGTAATATTACAATTATCGTGATTCTTTTGATTTCTTTACAAATTATTTACTCCGTATTTCAGATCGGTAGTATTAGCTAGAAGTCGATTACTTTGATCATAAAACCAACGATATTAATTTCAAATCTTCCTTTATTTGTGACAAAAGATGGAATCACCCACCCTAAACGCCCTTACATTTCAGTCCGACAGTTTGTGGATGGGTTAATCATAGTGACTCAACTGACCAACTAATACTAGACCTTTTACACACTGCGCACAAGGTTCATTTTGAGAGGTTGCTCACACACTCGGTGCTGATAAGACTCCATCATTCATCTCACATTTTTTATTCAATTCTTTTATTCCTTCAATAAAATTAATACTACATATGGCGGGAATTTCACTTTCAATTAGAATCTACTTTATCATTTTTTTAGTATGCTTTAGAATTTTAACATATATAAGCACGTTGGGCAACGTGGCGTGTCTAATATTTATGGATCACTAATATGCATATGATGTTATGCCAGGCAGGCTATACATAATACAAGCCACCAGAATCTTAAGATAATCATATACATATGGCGCATCGCATCATGCATTATAATATTATATTATGTAGTGTACTAGTGTCTACGTGGCTCTTCATATAATGATTATTTGTCATGTGATCTGTTAACTCTTTTTTTTTTTTTTTTTTTTTTTTTTCTTTTAAATGTGAATTTCTACTTGTTACAATTATAGAATGAAGGGAAAAGGGTCAAATAGGCCCTCAAACTTTAGCTTAAAAATCAATTAGGCTCCTAAACTTTTCAAATGTGCAATTACACCCATCAACAATCCAATTAAGTGCATTGAAGCCTAAAAACAAATTAATGACCTGCTATCACAGGTCATTAAGGTTCAGGGCACCTCCCGGCAAAAAAAAAAAAAAAAAAAGAAGTGACCGGCGAAATTTTCGACAAAAGAAGTGACCGGAGAAATTTTTGGCAAATCTGGGTCGGTTGATGGTCACATTTTTTTTGTCGGCAAATTCGCCGGAAGGTGGCCTGAACCCTAATGACCTGTGATAGCAAGTTATTAACTTGTTTTTGGGCTTCATTGCACCTAAATGAATTGTTGATGAGTGTAATTGCACCTTTAAAAAGTTTAGGGGCCTAATTGACTTTTAAGCTAAAGTTCGAGGGCCTATTTGACCCTTTTCCCTAGAATGAATGTTGATTAAATATTTATTTTGTCCGGGTTTAGCTCAATGATATAGTATGCAATATTTGAGAGAATATACTGAGATTTGAATTTTGGCGGTTTTTTTTTTTTTTTAAAGCTACTGACTCTATTACATTTTTACATTGTAGTATCTGTTCATCTATACTACTTTCTCAACCTGTTGAAGCACAAAGAGTACTACAGCATTAAAAAAAAAAAAGTTTGAAAGATACTAATTTACCTTATTGTAGTTTAGCACTAATAATCTGCTTAGAAACTTATAAATGATTTTTGGAGAAGCATTTTTTATTTTTATTTTTTTGGTATTCCACTGAACGCCAAATAAAAGCTCTCTCTTTCTCTATCTGTGAAATAATAAATGTAATAACTTCAAATTAAAGAAATTAATATTTTTAAAAAGTATAAAAAAAAACTTAAATTTTTAAAATTTTTGGATGGTATGACAGACTAAATTAAGTTTTGTTATTGTTCGTCACAACTCAACTTATCTCAAATTTTAACCAAGCTACTTCAATTTAGTCTAAATAGTAATTGGACAAATGATTGGTTGGACCGCTTATTTTGACACTACTGAGAGGGGCAGGGGGAACAAAAAATGTTTTATAAGTACAATTTTTGAAATTTTTTTTTTTGCTAAAAAGCATTTTCCCTTAGAGTTAATACCCAAAATCGTCCTCGACTATAGTGGTTTTTCTCAATTTCGTCCTAAACGACTTTGGTGACCTAATAGCGTCCCAGACTTTTGTGTTTCGCTCAATTTCGTCCTCCATTTGTTATTCCGTCAAATTGGTGTTAAATAAAGGGACAATTCAGTAATGTCAATATTGATCTTTCTTTACTTTCAACTTGTGAAGTGCGAAATTCCTCTGTCTTGTACGAATTACACCAAGAATTACTCCCGGACCTGCAAATCAAATTTTATATTCGCAGTTTTAGGAGTAATTCGTAAAAAAAAAGGGGGATTTCGCAGTTCACATGTTTATGAGTAAAGAGATGCCAATATTAAAATTACTTAATTGTCTATTTATTTAACACCAAATGGACAGAATAACAAATGATGGACTAAATTGAGCAAAAGCACAAAAGTCTGGGACAAAATTGCGCAAAACACAAAAGTCTGGGACGATATTAGGTCACCAAAGTCGTTTAGGACGAAATTGAGAAAAACCACTATAGTCGAGGACGATTTTGGGTATTAACTCTTTTCCCTTAATTAGAACAAATATTTTTTTGTTAACTCCATAATTTTTTTTTCTTTTTTTGAGAAGGCTAACTCCATAATTTTAGATAGTCAAATATAAAAGAAAATTCTAAAAGTAATTTTTAAAATTTTTTTTAAATGGACCCCCCCTCCCCCCCCCCCCCCCTCTTTTTTTTTTTTTTTTTTTTTGTCTTTTTTAAGAATAAACTCACCACATGACTTCATGAGGTGGAAAGTAAAGGATATATGTAATATGGTACAAATTGTCCTGTTTTGTTTTTCTCGGCAAAATATTCGCACCTCGTATCCACTTTACAAGGTAAACTCAAATCCAAAAATAAATGAGTTAATACGCAAAATCGTCCTCGACTATAGTGGTTTTTCTCAATTTCATCCTAAACGATTTTGGTGACCTAATATCGTCCCAGACTTTTGTGTTTCGCTCAATTTAATCCCAGACTTTTGTATTTTTGCTCAATTTAGTCCCTCATTTGTTATTATGTCCATTTGGTGTTAAATAAATAGACAATTCAGTAATTTTAATATTGGCATCTCTTTACATATAGACATGTGAACTGCGAAATTCCTTTTTTTTTTTCACAAATTACTCCCAGAATTACTCCTAAAACTGCGAATATAAAATTTGATTTGCAGGTCCGGGAGTAATTCTGGGTGTAATTCGTACAAGAAAGAGGAATTTCGCACTTCACAAGTTGAAAGTAAAGAGAGATCAATATTGACATTACTGAATTGTCCCTTTATTTAACACCAATTTGATGAAATAACAAATGAAGGACTAAATTGAGCGAAACACAAAAGTCTGGGACGATATTAGGTCACCAAACTCGTTTAGGACGAAATTGAGAAAAACCACTATAGTTGAGGACGATTTTGGGTATTAACTCAAAAATAAATCATTTAGTTGAGCTGTCTATGTAATCATTTATAATTTGTGATGATTCTATTGTATTAAAAATTTCTCAAAACTTAAAAACACAATTTATATTTTTGAAGTTTATAATTTCAATACTAAAAATACACAATTTAAGATAACAATAACAATTAGATTTTCTCGAAATAAAAATTTGTAATCACTATTCTATGAATAATAAATTCTTGAAAGTTACAAAGGTGGTTTTGCTGTCAACGACAACGAGTACGATCGGAATGTCTCCTTCAATTTTTTAATTTTGTGGATACCAACGGATTGCATTTTCTTGTATTCGTTTTGTATCATACGAAAAATCTAGATATTATTATTTAGATTTATAAGTGACAATTTATTTTTAGTCCTTTTTTATTAGAATATCATCATTTGATTCTAGTATTATTGTAGAATGACTATTTTTAATCATCCATTAACAAAATCGTTGAAATATTGTTAAATATAAAGACATTTCAATCTTTTTTTATACAAAGTAGGCTGAACCGCTATTTTTTTTTTTTTTTGAAAACATTCATAATTGAATACCAAAATGACATTGTATTTAACGATATTTAAACTGTTTTGTTGATAAAGGACCAAAAATGATCATGAATGGATATTCTAATAAAAAATGACTAAAAGTTGTCTGTCACCTATAAATCTATGACCAAAATAGAATTAACTCTTATTATTTATTAGTCAACAATATTGGCTTTGATTCCAAATTTAATTAAGGTCGGTCACGCTTGTGTGAGGTTGTCTCATGAATTTTTATTTGTGAAATGAGTTGGATTGGATCGAATTAATATTTTATACCGAAAAATGTAATAATATTAATAAGGAATAAAATGTTTGTTACTTATAAGGGAAAACTGTAATACTTTTGAGGAAAACGTAATACTTTAATTTTAATTCAAAATGTAAAAGTATTACATTATTTTCTAAAAAGTATTTCATTTTTGCATACAAGTAATAAACACTTTATTCGTGATTATTATTACATTTTTCAGTATAAGTATTAAATTTCATATTGACTTGACTAGTCTCACGGACGATGATCTCTGAGACAATCACACACAATTTTTTTGCATTTAATTAATAAATTACTCCATGTACTTTGGAAAAACAATCATCTTAACACAATAGTTTATATAAAAAAAACACATTAATTAAGTGATATATTTGTATTTATGCACATTACTGTATAAAAAATAAATATTTTTTTATTTTAAATTTCATTTCAAACTTAAAGGAAAAAGGGTAAAATAAGTCATCAAATTTTACCTAAAAAGTCAATTAGACCCCTAAACATTTTAAAGTTACAATTAAATACATCAACATTGTATTTTGGTGCAATGAAGCCCAAAATACATTGTTGATTGGTTTAACTGCAACTGTAAAATGTTTAGAGAACTAATTGACTTTTTAGGTAAAATTCAAGAGTATATTTGACTATTTTTATAATTTTAAATAGCGAGACCGAACTCACAATCTCCCCTATGAGATAGCAACTTGATGCCATTGGACCACGAGATCCTTGGCATGAAGTAATGACTTATTTCTTTTAATTAGCAAGTGTCTGATTGGCAGGTTTAGTCGACCTAAGACATCGGTAGGTGTCGAAATAAAATTAAGGTTGATTTGGAAACACGGGAAGTGACTTCTAGAAGTCTTTTTTTTTTTTTAAAAAAAATTTTTTTATGTGTTTGGATATTCAAAGATAATAAAGTCGAAGCAATACATTTATTTTGGTCACCATAAAAAAAAAAAAAACTTAATTTGACAGAAAATGTCTTTCTAATTTTTTTTGGCAGAAAGAATTTTCTAAATTTTTTATTTTCCCATCTCTCTTCACTCCTCTTTTTTTTTTTTTTTTTTTTTTTTTTTTTTTTTTTTTTTCAAGTTAGTTTATGGATTAGTATTACCACAATACCACCACACCACACCCCTACATATTATTATTATTATTATTATTATTATTATTATTATTATTATTATAAACAAATAATATGTTGATTTCAGAAAAATAAACCAAACATAAAAAAATAAAATAGGAAAAGATAACTTTACTACATTCAACCAAACATTATAAAATAATAATATTTTATAAAAATAAATTATTTTTTGAAAAATATTTTTCAGATTTCCAACGGAGTAGTAGTATTACTTAAAAAATGGGTGTTGAGGTGTAGAAGAGTGAAAAAAGATAGCAATGGGTAGAGAGAGACGCAATTAGTTTGTGAAGTAATAGATATCTTATTAAGTGTTGTGTCACTTCCCAGTTAGAGCTTTTCGCCTTTTAGGTTAAGAGTTTCGTGCATGTACTTCTAAATCTTACTCTCTCAATTTTAGTTTTTAATGTAACAGACTCTGATAAGTTACTTCTTTTTTATATGAATCTCAATATAAGTGTTTACATCAAGATTTTATATGTGAAAGTAAAATTAGAAGTAGAAAATAACACATTACATTTTCCTTAGATTAAAGTTGGGGAGTATTATAGTTATGATTATGATTTATATTGCAATGTGAATCATGTATAAATATTTATTATGAATGTTTATTTTTGTGTGTACTGAATGTTCATTATTTGGTAGTATACAAAAAATAAATATTTAATATATTAAAAATGAACTTTATATCAGTAGTCCACCTCACAAGATCGATCATGATCTATGGTATAATGATGGTGTTGAACTCTACCATAGACAAGTTGTTATGTCATGGATCATGGTCCATCTTGAAAGCCTGAAAGGTGAACCTTTCCTTAAACAATTTATATAAATTGTGTAATTTTTAGTATTGAAATTGTAAACTTCTAACATATAAATTGTGTTTCTAATCTAAGTCAAAATACATAACAGCTGTAGAAGAAAATTTGTGAATACAATACAGGGGTCATCAAATCCTAATATGTTAATATTGTGTGACTGCATTATTTGAAATACAAAACAAGACAATTAATTACATATATGTTAACATTGTGTGTTTGTAGATTATAAATTCTGAATTTTTAAAACGTAAATTGTGAACATTTGGACGCGGGTCCACAGAATAATTTGTGACCATAGACACTTTGGAGTTGGACTCTCTAAGTTGTGGGATTGAGTTGGACTTCTTGTGTGCAGGAGTGTACTGTGTACAATTATATGTGAATCTCAACGACCAGACTCGATTTACCTCACCATGTACCTAAGATTGGATCATAAGATCCTGACCAGTTTGAAATCTGAATCATAACAAAAATTCATCTCACTTTAAAAAAAAAAAATAGATAAAATTCACTTGCTATGATAATGTGGTCCAATAATACATATAAAAGAAATTATGAAATGCTAGACATTTGGATTGGGTGATGCCTGATGGTACTGACTAGTGACTTCTGATCTGAGCAGTAGGTGATGAAAGAAATATATTAAAAGGCAATAAATGCAAGCCAAACAGTGAAACAGATGATATGAATATATGATGTTGTCATCTTCCCAGAAATTTCACAGAAAATGCATTAAATAATACTGCAAATGCGTGCAACCAAATATTTCAAACCTTTTTAATTTTGTTTGCAAGTTTCAACTTGTCTTCTAATTAAATCCCTTCCCTTGCTGGATGGCTTTCCCCTATCATTTTCATCTCATATTTCCTCCACCTTTCTTGCCTGACTTGAGATATAGACAGATATCAAACTTTGATTCTCTTGCATGTATTTTTTTTTTTTTTTTTTTTTTTTTAGTTTAAATTTATGCAAGTGTTCGATATGATAATTAGATTTAAGGTTAGTTTGAAAATATGAAAAATATTTTATAAGAAATTATTTATTTAACCAGTTTGGTTGGCGTAAATGGTCATGCACTCTTATCTTTTAAGAGTTAATACCTAAAATAGTCTCTCGACTATGTCGTAATTACCAATTTGGTCCTTGACTATCATTCTTACCCAATTAAGTCCTCAACTATACAATTTTTACTCAATTTAGTCCTTTGTCAATTTGACTGTTTGTTGACTGTCAAAAGTGGAAATAAAGTTGTAATTTTACAAGTTTCTCCTTTCTCCTCATTTAGCAGCGCCAAACCATGTAGCAATAAGCTCCGGTTGGGTTCTAAACCTGTCAGTATCGAAGTAGTGGTTATGCATCGGATAGCCCATGAATTTGATTTCCAACGATTTTTTGACGATCGAAATCTGATCGAAGTGTATTGCTGCATGGTTTGGCGCTGCTAAATGGAGAGGAAGGAGAAATCTTGTAAAATTATAATTTTATCCCGACTTTTGACAGTCAACAAACAGTCAAATTAATACAGAGGACTAAATTGGGTAAGAATTATATAGTTGAGGACTAAATTTGGTAAGAATTGTATAGTTGAGGACTTAATTGAGTAAAAGTTACATAGTTGAGGACTTAATTGGGTAAGAATGATAGTTGAGGACCAAATTGATAATTATGACATAGTCAAGGGACCATTTTGGATATTAACTCATCTTTTAATAAAAGTCGGGAGTTTAAACCGAAATAAATTCTACCATGAACTAAGGTCTATCTTATATTGTAAATGCTGATCAAATAAAATAATCTTCAAATTTTATATTTTGACATATAAATAAATAACTTAATAATTTGTAGACCCAAATCTACATCGTAGAGTAGGCCCTGGTCATGGTATAATTTGTCCAATTTATCTGAACACATTATTCAATTCGTGAAATCATGGATTCATGGCCCCTCAAGTCAGGTTCAGATCTCAAATCAAAACAAAGTAATTTGAGTAGGCGCGTGAAATTTCGTAAAACCATGGCCCCGCAGAATAACACAACTCAATTTTTTAGTTTTATATGTGAAATTTTGATGTAAATATTTGTATTGAGACTAAAAAAAATATACTTCGTAATTTTGTTAAAATCCACCATATTAGAAAGTAAAATTTAGGAATACATTTAAGTCCAAAATAATGTAATTAATTTATGATAAAAAAAAGTTTCAATAAAAATTTCTAAAATGATAAAATAATGTAATTAAATTATATTATTATCTATTGACGCAAGTTACAATAATTATATAATACTAACTAGGCTACATTACATTCTATGCTTATGTAAATTTTATGTGTAAACTTATTTTATTTTTTATTTATAATTTTATAATTTTTTTTTAAATAGGTCCAATTGTTTTTCTAAAAGGCTGAACCCCAACCCTAAGGATGTCCCACACCCCGATCTGAAAGAGCATTTGGGAGGAAAATAGCCACCAATTGTTGATTTGACGGATGGTGGTTGTTTTCATTGACATAAAGCTAGTATGGCAGCTCCATGTGATGAAAGCGGTAATTCTCTATGAAAACAAAAGCGAGTGCATAGGCAGCTCAACTAATCACATGGTAATTTATAATAAGAGATTAAATAATTAAGCCTTATCAGTGTAACAGTATGAAAGTAATCTTTCAAAATTAGGGGTTCATTGTACACAAAGAACAAAAATTTAGCATATATTGGTTTGTTGAGTCACATGAGAACTCTTGGAGTGAGCGATTCCACATTTTTGTCACAAAACAAAAAGGCGACCACTTAAAATTTGATACAACCTTGAAATTGTTATCATTAGTTGATCGATTCAAATTGAGAAGACTAATAAACTATTTTTATTGAGATCAATTTTAAAATATTGTGATTATTAATCAAACAACTCGACCCACGTAGATGGAGTTTGCCTCAATAACATAATTTTTTTAATCTGTAGTTGTCGTGCCTAACATATTGACACAATTTTCAATTGAAATTTATAACTTATTATTATGTTGTACTTGTCGTATCATTATTATTTTATTATTAACACTAAACGGCATCTATGTAGTTTGCTTTGATTAATTACAATTTAAATAACAATAATTTTGTTTCAAATTTGAATTTTAGTAAAATTCTATCTAAAAAATTAGAGTTTTTCAATATGTATTCTCAATCCTTCTCAAATATGGTGGGTCACGATAAATTATTTTTTCACGTGGATTCCATCACAAGTGTCTATATCAAAATTTAAATGTGGAATAAAAATTAAAAATAAAGAATAAGAGTATACATAATATTTTTCAAAATATTATCTATTAAAAAGAAATAAAAATTCTTTACAATAATGCGTATGTTACTTTTATTTATGAGAAAGTCTGTAATTGTTGTCTATGATGAGAAAGTCCGTAATTGTTATTTATGAGAAACTCTGTAAATTTATATTTTTGATGAAGATCGCCTAGTAATTCTAATAAAAAAAGGACAACAAAAAGATAATTTAACATAAGTTGTTTAGAATTTGTTACCAAAACAATTATTTGATCAATTCAATTGAAGTTACTCACGACTCCACGAGGAGTCCAATTATATTAAAAACAATATTAAACCCATAGATTTAAATTCAAAAGTTATAAGAAAACCATGTGTGATGAGTTTGGTAGAGAGAAATGTACCTATCACCTAAAATTGGATTTAACGGAAACCGCAGAGCCAAATGGCTAAACTCTGGAGTCAATGCGTCCTCACTCTTCATGGGTTGTTTGGTTGGATATAGTTGCAATTCAATTACAACATAATTTTTTGTCACTCGAATTACAGTGTCTGATTTAAAGAAATTGCAATTCCACCGAATTACAAATCTCTCATTTTGTTGAATTGCAATTCATATCCTCTCCCATATGAATTGCAATTCAATGAGGAAATGAAAGAGAAAATAGAAAGAAAATAAATTTTTGACCCTTGTTATTATTAGTATTAGACAAAAACTTGTGTGAAACTTTCTCACAAATCTTTAAAAACGGGTCGAAACAAAATGAAATTTAGTATTATATTTACATATTGATCCAACCCCATGAAACACGTATCCCTCATACAGGTGTAATCCATACTTTACTCTCACCAAATTACAATTTTATTTCCCCCATAATTCATTCAAACTAAACGTCCCTTCTCCAGTGGAAATTTCAGGTGAGAGAAACGTATCCGTACGCACTTTGCAACCCAATCCACCGCCGTCCGTACGGCAGTTAAATCGTAACTCCGTTGCCGGGAAATAATTACCGCAACTGTTCAACCGGGCCACCGAGACGGAGTAGGAGGAAGAAGAAGAAGAAGAAGAAGTATAGTATAATACGGAGTAGGGACACGACAGTTGATGCTTCAATTATTGTCGCTGTCGGGTACATAAATATATAGTCCACAGCGCTTCGTGATGACTCAATTCATCGTCCCAACCGCAGCTCAAGTATTCGAGATTCGTCTCCAGTCTTTTCGCCAAGAC
This sequence comes from Ipomoea nil, assembly GCF_001879475.1. Taxonomy (NCBI): domain Eukaryota; kingdom Viridiplantae; phylum Streptophyta; class Magnoliopsida; order Solanales; family Convolvulaceae; genus Ipomoea; species Ipomoea nil. Next base: position 4,417,951 of record NW_017617471.1, read on the forward strand.
CTTACGTATTAACGGGGATAAAGGGTAAATAACTTTTTTTTTTCTTTTTAATTTTCTATTGCTCCAGAAACTAAACACGAGCCAATTATTGGCTCTTTTAACTGGTAATCCACGATCAATTCCGCTCCTCTTTCCGTTTTTAATTTTTTTTTTTTAAAATATAATGATGATGATTCTTCTGTTAACTTTTTTGTTTAGTTTTCTTAATTTTTTTTTTTTTTTTTTTTACCTGTAATCTTTTATGTTTCTTGAATCTGAGTATATACATAATTGCATCATTAGCTTTTATGCAATCGAGTGATATTATTTATGCTTCGTTTTTTCATTGGCTTGTCGTGTTGTTTCATTATTGCGTTTCAGTTAGGTGGTGGAGTATCTGGCGTTTCTGGGCTGAAGAATCTGAGCTGTTTGGGATTCAGTTGTTTTGATTGGAGAACATTGTATGCGAATTGTTTCTGGTGGCTTACTACTAAGAGCAGGTCCTTTTCCCCTCGGGTGACCGGGAAAGCCAATTACTTCATCTTAGGGAGAGTTTAAGAGATTTTTTCATAGTATGATGGATAGGGTGCAGAGGTTGCTTATGGAGATTCTCACAGAATCTCAAGGTGGAGGGACATCCTTGCTTGGTTCTATCAAGATTGCAGTCTTACCTATAGCTAAAGTTTTCACGATGTGTTTCCTGGGATTTCTCATGGCTTCCAAGTATGTTAATATCTTGCCTGCAAATGGAAGAAAGCTTTTAAATGGGGTAAGTACTCTCAAGTGTAGATTGAAGTACACTGATCGCTGTTCATTCTTGATTTACTTCTTGAAACTGTAACTTAGTCGAATGAATCTAGTGGGATCTATATTCCATATCTCGGTGCTACGAGAATGTGCTTGTTAATGGGCTAGTCTGATATTGAGGATTAGATCTATGTTTAGGTTGGTTTGAAAGAGTGTCCAGGGTTAGATATGACGAGGAACCAGCTTGATGTAAATTCCCAAATGTGAATAGTTTATTATGGAACTGCTTTTCTTTTTCATGGTATCTTTAGGATGTTTCAATTTCATGTTCTCAGTATTTGCTTTAAAATTCCTCATCTTGGAGTGTGTGTGTGTGTATATAAAATCCTAATGATCATAGTTCTATATGCCTGCTAAGTACTGACTAATATAAATGAAACTTCATGCAGTTGGTCTTTTCACTATTGCTCCCATGCCTGATATTCTCTCAACTTGGGCAAGCAATCACATTCGAGAAGATGCTTCAGTGGTGATGATTCTGATCTTTTTATGGGAACTTTGGTGTTGAACTTATCTAATGATATCCTTTGCTTTTTGCCAGGTGGTTTATCCCTGTTAATGTTGTCATTGCCACAATATCAGGCTCCATAATAGGTCTAGTTGTTGCAACAATCGTCCGTCCACCGTATCCATTTTTCAAGTTTACTATTATACAAATTGGAATAGGTAAGTCAGTATCATGAGTGACATTGCAGTTTAGAAGCGTATTCTGTAGCCTCCTTGATTGTTTATGTATAGTTTTGGGTGTTCTGAATTTTTCTAAAATAGAGCTTTGCAGGAGTGTTTGCATGAAAATCTATAACTGGCCAGATCTTTTAAATCATAATATTTTTTTATTTTTTTTTTGAATTATTATGTACTTATTGTCAGCAGATGGCATATGATATGACTGGGAACTAGTCTTATTGAAGTTATGATGAAATAGAAGAAATGATGACTGGAACGGTCTTAGCCTTATAATGCCTGATTAGGATTTTACATAAATTGCATCATTTTCAGTAGACAATGTTTTTTGCAACTTATTGCTACTAAAATTTACCCAAAGTCCGTGCATTTATCTGTAGGGAATATTGGAAATGTACCACTTGTTCTCATTGCAGCATTATGCCGTGATAAATCAAATCCTTTCGGTGACTCTAATAAGTGCTCTCAAGATGGAAATGCATACATCTCATTTGGTCAATGGGTATGTTGTTTTTCACTACCAGTGCCTTCATACTTTATTGTGTCTTTTTCTTCAAGCTATTCAAACTCAAAATTCTGGAAACCTTCTCAAAAATACCAGTTCACCCAGCTTGTGGAGAAAGTTTAATTGTTTCTGTGTATATATAAATAGAATTTCAGCTTCTAAAACTATAACTTTATACAAAAATTCAAACTTTCTGCTATTATTATGAAAGTTATGCGTTGTCTTTAACTACCATCAATTTGGGAAAATATGAGTTATGGGTTCTGTTTTGGGTCTTTCACCCAAGTAGAGAAGGGGTGGGGAAGGAACTGACAATGTAACTGTTCACTTTTGAACTTAGGTTGGTGCAATTGTCCTGTACACCTACGTATTCAATATGCTTGCACCTCCTCCTGAAGGTACCTTTGACATTGAAGATGGTGGCCACCTTCCAATGAAGGCTCCTAATAGAGATAGCTCCCATGCTGCTGCAAAGGATAGCTCCCCTGAGCAAATTCCATTGCTTGCACAGGAGCCTGCAGTTCCTGTGTCAACTAGTTCACAGAAAAATAAGGTGAGAATAGACCCAATGTGTCTTGCTGTTCTGTAGAACTGGACACTGGTCATTATGTTCATGTATGAAAAATTAGAGATGAATAAATCTACTTCGAATAGGAAACTATTTAAAAATTTGGTATTTTGGAGTTAATGTCCATATTGCAATAATGGATGAACTCGTTGAGCCTTATGCAGTTGTTAACTGTTCCCTTTTCAGGAATTAGCAGTAAATTAATTTGACTATACTTCTGAACTTATCATCAGAATTCATTGCTTGATTTTCACGCAGATTAAGGAGTTCTTCAAGTTTCTGTATGAAAAATTGAAGCTCAAGCAAATCATTCAACCCCCCATAATTGCTTCGGTAAGTGGAATTGCTAAGTTTCTACTTGTCTATCTTATGCTCCATAGCTTTGGGATTTTCAAATTATACATTGTCATATATTTAAGACAAGATCAGACTATAAGGCTTCAAGCTTAAATAAGGTAGCTGTACTCTCAGCAGCACTGATGGAATCATAGAATAAGGCTTCAGGCTTAAATAAGGCTTTTGTCACGAAACTACTGAGTTCTTCCCCACCTTAAGGGGATGTATTTCAACTTGTTATAATGCAACTTTCAACATTTAGCTGACTAGTCTTCTAAATGCCTCCGTCCTCTGTGTGCTTTGTGGGTTGTCTCCTTTATTTTCCGCCCAAGGTCATTTATCATTTCTGGCCTTATAACCACTAAAATACTAAATCTGCTATCTTTTCAACAGGTTCTTGCCATTTTCCTAGGATGCGTTCCATTCTTCAAGAAACTGATCTTCACTTCAGATGCTCCATTTTACTTCTTCACTGACAGCTGCATGATTCTTGGGTATGTTTAGACTCATTTTGTCGTTGCTTTACTTTCACCTTTGGTTTATTGTTTCCCTATTCCTGATCATTGATCATCCCTATGTCTGATGGTCCAATTGTCTCCTTTTGTGGTTTGGAAGTAAACTTTACGAAATTCTGAGTCTAATTTGTTGTCTCTCGTTATCAGGGAGGCCATGATTCCCTGCATATTGTTGGCATTAGGAGGCAATCTTGTTCAAGGTAAAGCCAACTCTGCTTAATTAGTATGCTTCTGCTATACTACATCACTCCCACCACCATTACCAACTTATTGTCAAAATCTGCAGGTCCAGGAAGTTCAAAACTTGGTTTACGGACAACTGCTGCAATCATATTTGGTCGGCTGGTTTTAGTTCCTCCAACTGGACTTGGAATCGTCATGTTGGCTGATAAACTCGGCTTCCTTCCTGCCGGTGACAAGATGTTCAGATTCGTCCTCCTCCTCCAGCATACAATGCCCACATCCGTGCTTTCCGGTAAAGCTCTTTCCAAAACTCTCTTTTGTTGAGTATAATGTATATAAAAGAGTTAATACCATCTTAGGTCCTCCGAGTATAGTGATTTTGCCACGTTTAGTCCTAAACTTTCAAATTGACCATCTGTGGTCCTTCGACTTTCAAATTTAACCATCCGTGGTCCAAGTTAACCACCCATGGTCCTTCAAATATTAAATTTTAACCAACCATGGTCCTTTTAAGAGGACCACGACTGGTTAAATTTTGAAACTTGAAGGACCATGGGTGGTTCACTTGGACCAAGAATGGTTAAATTTGAAAGTCGAAGGACCATGGGTGGTTCACTTGGACCACGAATGGTTAAATTTGAAAGTCGAAGGACCATAAATGGTCAATTTGAAAGTTTAGGACTAAACGTGGCAAAACCACAATACTCGGAGGACCTCAGATGATATTAACTCGTATATAAAACTAATAAACACACAGTTATATGTGGACTATGTTCCCGTGTTGCTTGGCAAACGTCCCTTCCAATTTTAAAAATATTATCGTGACTAGTCATCGCTCCATCGCCATTTATACTTTCTTCACTTCCACACAGGTGCGGTTGCAAATTTGAGAGGGTGTGGGAGGGAGGCAGCTGCTGTCCTGTTTTGGGTTCATATCTTTGCTATTTTCTCAATGGCCGGTTGGATTATCCTGTATCTCAACATATTGTTTTAAGTTTGTACGTAGTTTTGCCAGGAAAATTACCATGCCCAGTGATCACTTGTTTATAGAGTAAGCATTATTGCGAGTATCGTTTTCCATAATACATACTTTGAAATATAGATTTTTTATTACAATAAATATATAATTGCATTAGTCACTCACAAGTATCTAAGAATGATCATTGCCCTTGGACCAGTTAGGCCAAATAGGGAATCCGTTTCCTTTTCTTTTGTTTTTTCCTTCTCAATTTTTCCTCAATTTTCTTTGAGTGTTGTGATTATCCATTGAAATATGAAGATTTTCTTCGTGATTTAGAGGTTTGCAATCACAGTAAATTTATTTGATTTTACTGTATTCATTGTTTGGTTATTCATATACTTTACATGTTAGGTATTCAGTTGATGTGGTCTTGTTATTTAAGCTTGCAATTAGAAAAATTTAATGGATCAAGGTATGCAAATTTGTTATGAAAAAAAAATTTCTTTGCGATTTAGAGTTTGGATTAGAGTAAATTTGTTTGGTTTTATTGTGTTCATCGTTTGGTTATTCATACTCTTTGCATGTTGGTTATTTAGTTATCGTGATCTTATTATTATGTTTCTGTATTCTAGAGTCTAGACACTAGAATTTATTCTCCAATCATCATGAATTGATCAATAATAAGATTATTTTCAAATTATTATTCTCATATGGTATTAGAACCAGACGCACCTATATTGTTGCGCGCTATGGTGGGGTCCTCAAGGGGTGCACGTGTTGACGACGGCTCCACCTCGGTGGTCTGTAGGAGCTGGCTGCCAACTTAGTCGGATTGCTTTGCAGGAGCGGTCTTGGCGATGCGGCGCGTAGGTAGTATAGTACAACGATCCTTGAGCCGAGTCCTTCTCCCCTAGTACGAGGACGTGATATATTTTAGATGGCGGAGAATGTCATAGACTGTTTTGTGTGACTTGCCAAATGGGTAAAAGGGGCAACAATAGCATTAAGGATTGTTTTGTCTTAAACGCTAAGACATGATCGAGTTAGACATTCTATCCTAATTGAGACTCTTTGTATTATTATAAATGCATCTCCTAATTGAGACTCTTTGTATTATTATAAATGCATCTCTTCATCCTGTACTTCAAATCATCATAGATTAATGGCACAAGTGTCAAATAGGCCTATCTACTACTGTGAAGTGCTCAATTTCCACCACGAACTAAATTAAGTGTCAAATAGGTCCATCTACGAGTTAAATTTGTTCAATTGACTTTTTTTACAGGTTAATAACAGGTTACCTATTTAATTATTAAAATAAATAAAATAAAATAAAATAAAATAAAACAATACAGCCACCGGTTGTCCTCGCTGGACAGCCACGGCTGTCTTTGAAATGGCAGTCATCGGCTGTCCGGCGAGGACAGTCGATGGCTGCATTCTTTTTTTTTTTTCTTTTTTTTTTCTTTTTAAATAATTTTGAAATTATTTTTTAAATAATTGAATTGGTAACCTGCAAAAAAAAAGTCAATTACCTGCAAACAAAGTTAATTGAACAAATTTAGTAGGTAAGTGTGGTTAATTAGCCTTTAATTTAGTTCATGGTGGGAATTAAGCACTTGACAATAGTACATGAGCCTATTTAACACTTCTCCCTAGATTAATTAATAATAGGATTATTTCTAGAACTATTGTTCTCATCGTTATTGCAATCATTAAGCTTGCGATTACAAAAATTTAATGGATCAAGATATACTTTGGAGTTCAACATTACTATTTTTTGTTTTCATAATGTTGCGTGATCAACTACGAAGTTCTATTTTATTTTGATGTGATTGTGGTATATATATATATATATATATATATATATATAGAGGGCCAGGTGCAACACTTATATCAAGGTGAAACTGGATTCAAAATACACAATTTATATACTGAATGTTCATAATTAAAATTGTGAACATTTAGTATGTAAAATTGTGAACATTCAATATGTAAATTGTGAACATTCAGTATATAAATTGTTTATTTTTAGATTTGGGTCCATCTTGCAAAGTGGACACGGATCCACAGAATAATTTGTCGTTTAGGTGTGGACCACATCCTAGGTGTAGACGTCTAGATGAATTTGGTCCGTCCATCTAAATAAGACCAAAGGTTGAAAATCAATGAAAGGGAAAAAATGCGGTGACATTTTGTAATTTTCACCATCAAATTCATCCTCATGTCATTACGATTGTGTATTTAGAAATGTCTGGCAGTGCATTTGGAAATACTTGACAGTGCACGAAAGTCACCACTTGATTTTTATTAGGACTATATTATTCATATTAGACTAGGACTATATTATTCATATTAGACTAGGACTATATTATTTGTGTTAGACTAGGACTATATTATTCGTGTTAGACTAGGACATTATCTAGTATCTATATATTTGTTCTCTGTACTCTCAGACATTATGATAGAATACAATACTTTTACATACATTCTCATCTGGTATCAACTTCCAGGTTTTCTCTAATGGAAGGTCTCGGTCTCCCTGATGATGGCTCTGTTCGATCTTCTGAACGGACCATTACCGAGACTTCCCCTATGCCCACCGGGAATAGCCTCTCATCGGCTCATTACTTTGTTTCCTTGAAACTGACCTCCCGTAATTATCTTTTTTTGGCGGACGCAGATGTTACCGTTTCTAGAAGGGTCAAGGTCTTTTCGGCTTCATCGATGGTAGTATACCGTACCCGGTCACAGTGCCGGTCGCTGTCGCCGACGCCGTTGCTTTGACTGCCGACAGTCTAGCGGTGGCGGGTGAACTCGTGGCTCGGCAAGTGGCTTGGAGGAGGCAAATGGACAAACCGGCTTCATCGATGCGGTCCGCCGTTGGTCGTTCTACTTCACGGTAGGGGTGACCGCGGTTCCGATTCCGCAAATGGATAAACCGGAACCGAAACCTTATAGTAAGGAACCTTATAGTAAGGTTCCGGTTCCGGTTCAGAACCGACGGTTCTGGTTGGAACCGCCGGTTCTAACCGGATTTATTTTAAAAAATAATAAAAAAGAACTATAATTTTTAATTTTTTTCGATTTGGAACTGGAACTGCCAGTTCCGGTTCCTTGTCATCTCGAACCTTAACCCGGAACCATATTGGTTCCGATTAGGATCCGGAACCAGAACCGGAACCGTATGGACGGTTCGGTTCCGATTCCGGTCAACAATGTACAGTTTCGTTCGAACCGTGGTCATGCCTACTCCACGGCAACTCTGGCTCATCATCGAACCATCTCTCGCCTCTTCCTCGCGTTCTCGGGCGTTGCGGTTATTCGGTGAGTTGCAGGCCCTTCCGCACGGTGATTCCTCCATCACAGATTATATTGATCGTGCACAGTTGTTGATTGATGATCTAGCTCTTGCCGGTCACGATGTTATGTTAGACGATCAGAACTTATACGTCATTCGTGGCTTGCGGTCTAAGTTTCGTCCGCTTGTGGCAACCCTGGCTCGGGGTGCTGCGGTCCCGCTTGCAGAGGTGGCGGATTTCTTGGTGTCACAGGAGTGGATTTGTGCTGGCGATGGAGTCGGCGGCGTCCCGTCGGTTGCGATGGCTGCTGGCTGAGGCGGTGCGGCCCCTAGTCATGGTGACCGTGGCAACGTGACACAGCAGCAAGGTCGCGGTCGAGGCTCAGGCGGCGGCAGACGTGGTCGCTGCCGTGGCTCGGGCACGGGTTCTCGGTGCCAAATCTGCAACAAACAAGAACACGGGGCTCTCTCGTGTTGGCATCGTTTCTCAACCCCCCTGGCTCCTCAGGCGAATGTAGCTGTCTCTAGTGAGAATAGTGACCATAGCGGTCCTCATGAGTGGTTCCCGGACACTGGTGCTACGAATCATGGTACCCTTGATTCATCCTTGATGGCTTCCGCGACAAGTTATGATGGCCCAGAAACTCTGCGAGTCGGCAGTGGTACAGGTTTGCCTATTGTTAATGTTGGTTCCGCTTCGTTAGCCACTGATTCTAGGTCGCTTAAGTTGCATGATGTTTTGCATGTCCCTGGTATCTCTTCTTCTTTATTATCTGTTCAGCGTTGCGAAAGACAATAATGTTTTCTTTGAGTTTCACCCTCTTTGTTTCTATGTGAAAGACATTTTGACCAAGAAGGTTCTTTTTAAGGGACATGCGTCTGGAGTTCTCTACACATGGCCTGCGTCTTCTGCCTCCCCTGCTGCGTTTGTTGCTACGCGATCCTCTTACGTTTGACACATGCGATTGGGGCATCCTCATTCTCGAGTCTTGTGTCAAATTCTAGCATCTTCGTCTGTTAGTACATTTGATTCTAGTGATCTTCCCAATGTATGTTCCTCTTGTTAATTGAAAAAATCTTCTCGTTTTCCTTTATCTCATGTTGAAACTACTAGTACGCATCATTTGGAATTAATATATTTAGATATATGGGGCCCTGCGCCATTACTTTCTGCGACTGGGTTTAAATATTTTGTATTGTTTGTGGATGATTACACTCGTTATATGTGGTATTATCCAATGTGTGCAAAGTCTGATTTGTATGCTATATTTGATAAGTTTCGGTCACTTGTTGAACGTTCTTTTTCTCGCAAGATTATTTCTTTTCAGTCTGATTTAGGGGGAGAATATAAAAAGCTTGGTTCCACTCTTGCTTCGCTAGATATTCATCACAGGCAATCCTGTTCGTATACTCACGAGCAGAATGGTCGAGTGGAACGCAGGCATCGTCATGTTGTTAAGACAGAGCTGTTTGCTCAAGCATCTGTACCGTCTCGTTTTTGGGACTATGCTTTTGAAACTGTTGTGTATCTAATTAATAAAATGCCTACTCGTGTTCTGTCTGATGAGTCTCCTCATTTTCGTTTGCACCCCCCGTCCTACTCTTACTTGCAAGTATTTGGTTGTTTGTGCTTTCATGTCCTTCGTCCATATAATCGCAATAAACTCTAGTTTTGTTCATCTCCCTGTGTTTTTCTAGGTTATCCTCCGTTTTATCGTCGCTACCGCTGTTTGGATACTAACACTAACAAGGTTTTTATTTGTCGCCACGTGCGATTCGATGAGACTGTGTTTCCCTTTGTTTCTCCTGTTGCCTCGCAGGTTGTTAGACCATGATCCGAACCTTGGGCTGCTGCACCGGTTGTGACGTGCCGAGGTAGTGGTGTCTTGGCCACGGTTATTGATGGCACTCGGCTGTCGAATGAGCCCCTGTAGGCTTCTGGCGATGGTAACGATAATGGTCCCGAGTAGTCCGCATCGAGTGAGCAGACTGTCTCGGACCAGCAGGTTGAGCAGTGCGGACGTCCTCAGCGAGCCACTCCTCCTCCTCGGTCGCATGCTATGAACACTCGTAGCTCGGGTCCGCATCAACATGTCGCCTTAACCACTATTTCTACCATAGCACCTGAGCCTACTTGTTACTCTCAGGCGGTCAAGTTTCCTGAGTGACGTGATGCGATGGACGCGGAGTTCAATGCCTTGGTCCATAATCATACGTGGCGTCTTGTTCTGTTTCAACCAGGTATGAATGTTGTTGGTTGCAAGTGGGTTTTCAGAACCAAACGGAATTGAAGCATGTGCTCCATCTCAACTAAAAGCCTAAGCTAACAGTTATGGGTAGCGGTGAGATTCGAACCCATGACCTTTGTTCTGGCTCTGATACCAAATTGAAGCATGTGCTCAATCTCAACTAAAAGCCTAAGTTGATAGTTGGATTGCACATTAATGGCTCAACAAACGGAAGGCCGATGGTTCAATAGAATGTCACAAAGCTAGGTTGGTGGCCAAGGGTTTTAATCAGGTTGCTGGAGAAGACTTTTTTAAGACCTTTAGTCCTATGGTTAAGCCCACTACGGGACGCCTTCTCTTATCTTTAGCCGTATCTCATGGGTGGACTATTCGCTAGTTGGATATTCACAACATTTTTTTTAAATGGTAAGCTAGTTGAGACTGTTTGTATGCGACAACCGCCTGGTTATGAGGACAAGTCGTTAACTGATCATGTGTGTTTGCTTAAAAAATCTCTATACGGGCTCAAGTAGGCTCCCGCGTGCTTGGTTCCTGTCTCTGTGGGCTTCTCGCCTTCAAAGACGGATGTGTCTCTCTTTATCTATTCTCGTGACAATATTCGTCTTTATTTCTTGGTGTATGTTGATGACATTTTGATTATGGGTCCTGACTCAGATCGTGTTACTGTTCTTATTGATAAATTAGCCATTGAGTTTAAGGTTCGTGATATGGGTGTGCCTCCTTTCTTTTTGGGTATTGAAACTGTCCGGTTATCTGGCGGTATGCTTTTATCACAACAACGGTACACGAAGGATATTCTCAAACGTGCTGGCATGGTGGACTGCAAGCCAATAGTCACGCCCGTCACTGATAAAGTTGCCGTTCTCTATGCCGATCCTACACAGTACAGGAGTCTTGCAGGTGCTCTCCAGTATCTTATGGTAACTCGTCCTGATTTATCTTATGCTGTTAATCTCTTGTGTCAACACATGCATTCTCCCACTACTACAGACTGGGCCTTTCTAAAAAGAGTCCTGCGGTATGTCAAAGGCACCCTGAATCTTGGTTTGCGTATTTCTCGGTCTACATCTATGGATATTCACGCTTATTCTGACTTAGATTGGGTTGGTGATCTGAATGATCGCAAGTCTACTAGTGGCTTTGTTGTGTTATTGGGCAGTAATCTTATATCTTGGGTTTGTCGGAAGCAACGGACTGTTGCGCGTTCCTCAACTGAAGCAGAATACAAGGGACTAGCTTGTGTCGTTAGGATTGTACATTTAGAAATTTTTGATAGTGCATTTAGAAATGTTTGACTGTGCATTTTAAAATGCTTGACAATGCACAGAATGCACTGCCTAATTCTCATCATCTTCCTCCCCTGGGTCATTAAGATTGTGCATTTAGAAATGTTTGACAATGCATTTGGAAATGCTTTGAGTGCACAGAAGGCACTACCTGTAATAGGATAATATTTAGGTTTGAGTATTTGTGTCTCATTAGGACTCTCTCTCCTAGATATATCCTATCAGTATTTCTATCGTTGTATTGTGATTCACTATTATCTTGAATACACATTATCGATTCACTCATCTAGTATCATACGCCAAATACGATCCCCGGTGATGGCGTCAATTGTTCCCCAGACCTCTGAAGCTTCCTCCGAACGTACGACCACCGTAGGGTCGCCATCTTCCACCTTGCCGGCAGTGGCTCCTTTGTCTCTCTCGTCGGCACACCACTTCGTGTTGATCAAGCTCACCTCCAGGAACTATTAGTTCTGGCACACCCAAATGGTTCATTTCCTTCATGGCCAGGGCTTACTTGGTTTCGTCGACGGTACACACCTTTGCCCTTCGCCGATGGTGGAGGTCTTGCCCAACGGCGCCTCCGTGATGACAAAAAATCCGGCGGCTCTCTCCTGGGTTCAGCAAGACCAGACCATCCTATCATTGCTAGTGGCGTAGCTGTCGGAAGAGGTCATGTACCTCGCAGTCGGGCACTCCACGTCGCGGTTGGTTTGGCAGGCTATCTAGGGGGCGTTCGGTTCGTCCACTCATGCTCGCACGCTAGGTCTTCTCAGCCAATTGCAGGGGTTGTGTCAAGGAGATAGCACGACGGCAGATTATCTAGGGCGTGCGAAAGTGATCGTGGAGGAACTTGCGATGGCCGGCCGTCTGGTCTCGTTAGACGAGCAAAATCTATATGTATTCTGGGGGTTGCGCCCGGAGTTTCGCATCATGGCCTCTTTGCTGGTCACTACAGGTACGCCGGTGACTATATCTCAATTGTCGGATTTCCTCTTGGCCTAACAGTTCATTTGCAACGACGACTTTTTGCCGGCGGCGGATTCCCAGCCGGCTGCGATGGTGTTGCAGCGAGGAGGTGGTGGTCGCGGGAATGCGAGGAATTGTGGCGGCCGGTCTACCCGTGGGGGTGGCCGTGGTCATCGCTGTCAAATTTGCCAGAGTCACGGCCATTCTGCCGTGCACTGCTACCGGAGTTATTCTGATCCTCCTTCGCAGGCTAACATGGCGGCGTCATCAACAGGTGGTGGTGAGTCAGTGTCCTCGCTCTCATGGTTTCCAAACACTGGGGCATCGCATCACGCTATGCCGTCGGAAGCTGGTTTGACCGAGACCGAGCTGTACCACGGTTCTAACATGCTGCGAGTTGGCAGTAGCGAAGTTTGTCTATTACCCATATTGGGCATGCACTAGTTCCGTCTTCTTATTCTAAACCTCTTAAAATGTCTGATGTTCTAGTTGTGCCTGGGTTATCTAATTCCTTAATGTCATCCTCATCACCCTCCCTTATGTCATCACAAGAGTTTCTAATTGCATCATAAAGCATTTTCAAATGCACAATCGTAACTACAGAAAATTATAAAAATACCATCGTATTTTCCTCCTTTTCATTGATTTTCAGCTCCTCCTGTAAAAAGTGATGACTGATCCCAGTTGTCCATCGAAGTTTATCAATGGTTGAAGGTTTTAATAAAAAAAAATACGGGGTCAATTTTATATTATTGAAAACTTTTAAGAGCGGGATTCATTTTATAATTATTGCGAACTTAGATCCTAGTCTTTGATTTTTCAAGATGAAGGGTGTGATGCGTCCATACTTTTTATGGGGTCAGTACATTTTTTTTTTTAATTACTTAAGAACTTTTAGATCTTTTCAAATGAACAGTTATGATTGCGTTTTAGTTCTCTCACAGAGAGTGGTCATCACGTGAGCAACTAAGCACGCTCCTCTATATATATGTGTGTGTGTCGTAGGGTTTTTTCCTTATACTTTTTCCTGAGCGCCGCTGCCCCCTTCCAAACTCCAATTTCCCCTTTTGCTCTTTTCCTTCGCTAGATTGTTGTACTCGTTCTTGCTCACTGGCAACGACATCACAACATTGTGGTAAATTTTATTCTTTAATTGTTTTAGACGAACTGGTAAATCGTAAATTTCGTAGTTTTATTTGTGTAATCTAATTCATTTCCCTTCTATGTTTCCCTGATCGTCGCACATCCCTTTCCAGGCATCGATTTCCCATTTTGCTATTTTCCTATTGTTGCATCCTCCCCTTTGTTTCCCTTTCGCCAATTTGTTGGATCATCACGCCCTTTCTTGCTCACGCCTCTCACCGGTAGATCGGTGACTGCGTCACAACACTCGGGTAATTTTTATTCATTATTTATTTTTATTTTTCAAATGAGTTGGTAAATGGTGAATTCCATAATTTTGTTTGTGCAATTGTTCTAGCATTTGTGTTAATTTAGATTTTAGTTTATTTTCCATGTGGCTTCCATTTTGATGTGTGAATTCATTTTAGATTGGGGGTGGAGGGGGGGTTAGTATTTGGATTTGTGTTGTGTTTTATATATATTGTACCAAACTGGTTTTACCATGTCATGGGCTCTGATAACTGCAATGACTCCCGACTAGTTGTGCCCTTCGAATTGCTTTGGCCTCCTTCATAATCAAGTCCAGGACTAGTGACAAGCTCCCTTACGGGTCAGTATACCTAACTCTGCTAGACCTTAGCATCTAAGACCCACTGACCTTGACACTATTGTCTCCCCCTACCCATTTTATGACAAGCTAACCAATTGACCCGTCCATTCATTAGGTCTAACACAGTAACACAATTTGTATGTGACACCATGGTTACATAACTCTTAAATGTCAAACTTGATTTTGATATTATTCTTGCCAAATTGGAGGGGTATGCTCAATTATAAATATTGAGATTTGAGAATAGATAACCCTCTCTAAGAATTCTCTATCCCTAATAAAATTTATGCCAAGACGAAGATGAGAAGAAGGATTGGGGTGAGTGGTTAAGGTCAAGCCCTCAAGGGTAGAGAATATGTGTTCATTGCTCCATAACCATCCTTATAAATTTATGAAAATGAAGAATTTATTTAAAAGATATTTACTTTTCTTTAAAATTAAATTAAAGAAAATAAACAGGGTGGTTGAGATGGAACCATTGGTTCCAAAGTTGCCCTTGCCCTGTACCTATTAATCACTTTCTAATACTCCCGATCCGGTATGGGAAAAAAGGGAGACACAAATTTCACTTGGTCCAAACACTTCCACTCCAATTTTATCGTCATTACTGCAATCTCACCTCTCTCAAATAAAGCCTTAGCCACTATTGTAATTTTACCACTTTCCTAAATGAAGCCTTACACCTACGAGCACATTGATCCTTCTTCTAGTGTACATTGTCTCTTCTTCCACTACATATTGTCCCTCCTTCTAGTGCATAGTTTCCTTCTTCTAGTTTATATTGTTCTCCCTTCCATCCAAGAACCAATGTTCATCTTGGACACAATAACCAAACATTTATCAAATTATAATTTCATTCAATTACATTAGAAATTGGTATTGTGATCCAACTCTAAATATTATTCTTTAATCATTCTAGTTTATTACAAGATATGCAATACATATAATTCCTTGTGCATATATATGTGCAGTAAAGGTTAAAGTGGATATTGTTCCTTCTTCAAGTACTCATTGTTCATTTTTCCAGTGCACATTGTTCCTTTTTTCCAGTGCACATTGTTCCTTCTTCGAGTGCATATTGTCCTTTCTTTCAATACACATTGTCCCTTCTTTCAGTTCAAAACCCCCTTGATTAGCTCAAGATCTCTGATGAACGCTATAGGCATTGGATCCATCCATACAAAACAATTTTTACATACACAAGATCATTGAATTGAATTGAATTTTGGAATATGATGGAATTCACAGTAGAATTGAATGAGAACGGGCTGGGAATGATCGCGCAGAGAATGATCGCACAAAGAGATTGAAGGAGAATGGGCTTGGCTGAGAATGATTAGATTGAAGCTTATATCAATTTTTTATTTTAGATGTCTAGATCAACGACTTAAGTCTCACCCCATTTTTTACCTAGAAAGTCTTTTGCACCAGATCTTAAGCCTATATATATATATATATATATATATATATATATATATATATATATATATATATATATCGAACATTGTGTTCAGTTTCTTTACCCAAACCCAATAAACTCAAAGACTGATTTCCCCCATTTTTTTCAATGTTGCCTCATTTCCTCTCATTGATTTCTCTAGAGGTTTTTGGTTGAAGGATGGATGTGGATCCACTGTCTCATTGATTCATTACCTTCGAGTTCTGCTGTTCAAGATTCCCTAATTTTTCTTCTCAGATGAAACCCTAATTTCATGTTTTGTTAGTTTTCCAAGGCGTGTTTAATTTGGATTCTACGGAATTTTTCAGTCTATTGTAATCTCACCACTCTCTCAAATGAAGTCTTACATCCCCGAGCCACTAGTGTAATCTTACCACTCTTCTAAATGAAGCCTTACACCTCCGGCCAATATCGATCACACCATATATAATAGGAGCAGCAACAGCTGCAAGAACCATTTTCCTCTAGCCATGGCATCAAGAGATCTCTGGAATTATTATGATTCCACATCAAAATATCTTCTGAAGTGGCAAAAACCATGTCTTTTCCATTTCATTTTTCCTGTCCTATAGAAAACACTTGAGATTAAGTGAAAATTTTCAGCTAGTGTGTCACCAACACCTGTGACCAAAAGTTACCATTACTCAACACATTTTGTCATCATGTTAAAGATGAAACTTTATGTAGCAAACAGAAGCAAAGATTTTGCAGGTAGTGAAATCAACATCCATTTGGATAAAAGATGAAAATCTTATAATGTAATATCTGTTTCACAACAACAAAGTCTTGGAATTCAAGACCAACCAAACTTCCTATTTCTTTCTCTAGTATCCAAGACGTTAGAAGATTTAGTACATAGGATTAGAATGCTACACTATCAGACATTCGCAACTAGTGCAAGAACTCAATATGTAGGATAGACATATATCATCCACTGCCATGGCATCAGTTAACCAAGCAGAATATCATTCAATATTATCTTCATCTTCAGTATCACTTTCTCTTTCACTTCCACTTGATTCCTCAGTATCACTTTCTCTTTCAATTTCAATTGATTGCTCAGAATCACTCTTGCCCGAGTGCTCGGCATCACTCACAGCCCTGATTAAAAGCAACAATTCTTGCCGAGAGACACTATTGTTGGTGGCAGAATCATTAAACTCACGACCCTTGTCCAAAAAAACAAGGGACTCCACATAAGGAGTTCCATAGAAAGAAGACCGTAAAAGATAGGAGCTTGTGAAACGGCGCAATTCAAGAAATTTGGATTTTAGGGTTGTAGGGTTAAAAGAATCCCAGCGTCCGTATGCCTTCATAACCTGAATGTGACCATTTTCCCTATATCCAAAATGCCACCCGGAGTTCTCATGATGCCCAAAAGATACTTGCTTCGTCCATGACTCTTTCAATATCCATATACAACTCTCCCACGACCCAACCACAATAACAGCAAGTGATCCCATGTATATACCAACAGAAACATTACTACCTGTAAAATTCCCCCTCCATGCCATGTTCTCTGGCAAATCCATTTCCCCAAACCTCTCCTTGCTCAAGTCAAATGATACGATCTTTCTCTCCTTGGTGTCATCAATCTTTCCAAGCCAATACACCATCCCATCTAGATATGCTTGTTCAGGTTTTAGAAAATTGTATTTTGCAATGGTGCTATCACTAATGTTCTCCCACATATGTGTGCTTAACCTAAAAATCTCAGCACAACAGCCTCCATCCACCATTCTCACAACTCTCACAACCTTATAGTCCTCACTAACCGGGTCAAATCCAAACCCTAACGAGTGTTTCCCGTTTCCACAAGAACTCCTAAGATTTGCCCTGGGTAGGCACACAGATTTTCTCACAGATGGGTTCCAAAGAATCACGTTACACCCACACCTGCGGTCCTCATCAGAGAGGCACAACAACCCATTACAAGTACCAACAATTTCAAAATGCTTGTCCAACACAGAGAAAGGAGATTCAATCTCACAAAATTTAACCAAAGAATTCCGATCATCATGATAAAATTCATACATCTCCTTCCTCGGATCAATACAATCACGTACCAAAAAACATGAATTCTGCGATTCATCCTCGCGCTTAAAACGCAGTTGCGCGGCGATGAAATACGGGCTTTTGATGAGAGCCTTCCAGGACCGGCAAACGGCAGTGCAACATACGAGGGACGTCACTGGGAGCCGGACCAACACATGAAGCCACAACTCTTCAGGCAGATAGTCAGACATCTTTTGCTTTGCTGCACCCATCTATCGGTATAGGGTTTTGTATATCTACAATTTCAGAGAAAACAAGAAACTATAGACCAGTAAACCCTGTAGAATCCAAATTAAACACCCCTTGGAAAACTACCAAAACATGAAATTAGGGTTCATTTGAGAAGAAAAAAATTAGGGAAGCTTGAACACAGAGGTAATGCATCAATGAGACGATGGATCTATATCCATTTCTCAACGAAAAACCTCTAGAGAAAAAGATTAATTCAAGGAAATGAGGCAACATTCAGTTTCATTGGGTTTGGGTAATGAAACTGAAAAAAAAAGTATATACACTTTTAACCAGTATGAACAGAATACCCCTAATGTGAAACCGTTTTATTACAAAATGGATTATATGATGTAATGATATTATATATATATTAGTATAGTATGTCTAATGTGATATTATTTTTGGAAGCGTTTTATTAGTTTCTTGGTTTTAGACTTTTAGTATTTGTGTAATTTGTCGGCTAGATTCACAATATAATATTTACCTAATGCATACCTTCTAATAGCGCAATTACGAATTTCTCTCGTCACTTAAAAAATATTATATAATCTAATGATATTAATATTATAAATTTTTATAAAAATGTTTACGATGGCTTTTGTTATATATCCCATCCGTCTCATTTTAGATGTCTTGTTTACTATTCTTTTTTCTTGTTTAATTTCAGTCAAGTCTCATTAATATAACCAAAAACATAAAATGAGATAGAGGAGATATATTATTTTGGTTGCATCGAATATTATTGACACTTCTCTATTTCAATTGGTGTAATCAAACATATTGTGCATGGTGAATTTTATATTCAGTATAATTTTAAATAAAAATTTATACTTTTTTTTCAACCACATATTTTCCCTAGCAACTATACATGTGCCATCTCATCCTCATCAGAAGAATTTATAATTTTAATTGTTTTTAAATTACTTCCAAAAATATATAAATCTAATGAAAATTTCCTTTGATCAAGATAAACAAATTAGAGATATTAAACTTTAGTATTACTGAGATTTTATTACAATTATTTCATAAAATTGTAATAAAATCTTCCTAAAAAATATATGAAGGATGCCGAATATTTTTTAGTCTGGTGACATTAACATGTAACTTTATTAGAGATTATAAGTCTGAATTTTTATTTAACATGTCTTTTATAGATATAATATAAAATAACAAAAGTAACAAAAAAATTTAAACGGTAAATCGATTATAATCATTACTATTCCAAAGTAAATGAAATCTTTGATTCATATCGAATACAGAGTCAACATTATTCTTATACTTTTTAACGTTAAATTTGTAATTATTCCTATATTTTTTAACGTTAAATTTATCGGAAAGTAACATAAGAGATATATATTCTATATATATATATATATATATATATATATATATATATATATATATATATATATATATATATATATATATATATTTATATTTTGGAAAGAAGAGCTTAATTCATTCTATATTTCTATGTAACTTATTTTTATATTCCTTTATATTAGTTTGGTTTGAAATTTGACTTTTGTGAACGTTATGTTGAAAAAGGAATTGAAGTTACTAGAATTTGGACTGAATTTGCCGCAGCCACTATTGGGTATTGGGGTGTTAGTTGTGTGGGTTGACAAATGGGGTAAAGGGAAGGTAGTTATGATTACAAAATAGAAAAAGAAAAATCAAAGGAAAATATAAAATTTTAATAAACATATTTATATGGAAGATGGAAAAATATCGAGTAGTTAAAATAGAAACACATTGTTGGGTTTGTTTCTTGTTTCTAAATGTGAAAAATACTTCCTTAAAAAAAATGTGAAAAATATATATGAACAATATCGTGTGTGTACTACACCCATATAATGCACATTAGTTCCTTAATTTCAACCGTTGATTTTATTATTCACTTGATATGAAGTATCAATCTAATTTTTATTTTCTCAATCAATCAACGATTGAGATTGAAGGAATAACAATTGTCAACTATATTTGCTCTATCTTCATGTGAAACCTAGATATAGAAATAAAATGAGAATGAATAATCAAATTAATTGTTTTGATATATTTATTATATATGTCGATCTCATCATGTCAAGTAAAATTTATATTTCATAAATAGAAATAATTTAATTTTTTTTAGGGATAATATTGATATAATTATATTGTCACGTTATCTTAATCAATAAGTAAATAACAACGGTCAATTTCAATTTTTTATTTTTTACATTTGTGTAATTTGGATTTTGATTTGGTATTTTAATAAATGAATGAATTATATATTTGGTAAGTCATGATACATGAGATTCCTCGCCTCGTTTTTTTTTTTTTTTAAAGAGTCAAATAAGTCCTTGAACTTTTTTCAAAAGAGCAATTAGGCCCTTGACTTTTACAAAAGTGCAATTACACATTCGAATTTGTGAAAATTAATCAAATAAGTTCAATTTACGGGTAACCAACAGGTTACCGATAAATTATTAACGTTGACTGCCGTTAACCTTCGCTAATTACTGTTCACCGTCGTTAAAAAAAAAATTAGGACGACTATTTCTACTGGAGAAGGCGACCAATCTGGTCGCCTTCTCTATTAGGAGGACGACGTGCTAGTGGACTTCTCCATTGGAGAAGGCGACCAGATCCCTCTGGTCGCTTTCTCCACCGGAGAAGAGGATTGGTCGGTCGTCTTCTCCGGTTACCATATGATTTTTTTTTAAAAATTTTTGTACTTTTCGAAATTTTTATTTGTCAGAATCTTGAATGGCTGGTTATTCCAGGTGAATAATTAGTCACTGGGGTTATATGTCTCAAAATGATAAGTTTCAATGTGTAATTGTAATTTTGTAAAGTTCAAAGGCCTAATTGCCTTTTTAAAGAAAGTTCAAATGTTTATTTGACCCTTTTCTTAAAAAAAAAAAAAAAAAAAAAAAGCGAGGAATTTCATGTATAATGACTTACCAAATATATAATTCATTCATTTATTAAAATACCAAATCAAGATCCAATTACATAAATGTAAAAAAAAAAAATTGAAATTGACAGTTGTTATTTACTTATTGATTAAGATAACGTGACAATATATTATATCAATATTATCCCTGAAAAAAATTAAATTATTTCTATTTATGAAGTATAAATTTTATGACATGATGAGATCAATATATATTAAATATATATTAGGAATAATAAGGGTCAAATAGGTCATCAAACTGCACACAATAATTTAATTAGGCCTCTGAACCTAAAAAGTCAACAATTGGGTCCCTAAACTAAACAATTTCAAACAATTCTTCCAATTTAAAAGTTTCCAACAGGTCATCCTTCCAAATAAATTATTTTTTAAAAAACAAATTTTTAAAATTAATTATTAAAAAAAAAAAAAAAAACAGGACCTGCCGGAGACGACTGGTTTCTTCGTCTCCGGCCGGAGTATGTTTTTTTTTTTTTTTTTTTTTTTTAATTTAAAAATAATTATTTTTTAAAAAATAATTAATTTGAGAGGATGACGTGTTGGAAACCTTGAAATTGGAGAATTGTTTGAAATTGGTTAGTTTAGGGACCTAATTGTTGGTTTTTCGGTTCAGTGGCCTAATTGCATTATCGTGTGCAGTTCGATGGCCTATTTGACACTTATTCCTATATATTAAAACAATTAATTTGATTATTCATTCTCATTTCATTTCTATATCTAGGTTTTACATGATAGAGCAAATATAGTTGACAATTGTTATTCCTTCAATCTCAACCGTTGATTGATTGATAAAATAAAAATTAGATTGATCATACCAAGTGAATAATAAAAATTAGATTGTAAAGTTCAAGGGCCTAATCTTTTTTTTTTTTTTTTTTTTTGTATTTTGTATTTTTATTTTTTTGAGTACTATTAACTCTGTTACAATGCAGTATCTGTTCATAACTACTTAGTACTACGACTCTGTTATCGCCTCCACTGAAGCTTGAACCTATGACCAGGGCCGTTCCAATAAAAATAGGGGCCATGTGCGACATCGTAATTCAAGTCCATTTTCAACTATTTCATATATATAAATAATATATAGTTGTTCAATTGTATAAATACGTTGCACTACTCTAAAGGATCGAATCTCTTACTTTGCCACAACTATTTGCAATATCACCATAATCGGTGGTCTAGGCGGCCGACTAGGCCGCCTAAGTGCCACCTCGGCCTCCTAGGCGCCGACAAAACCGCCTAATCGGCCAATTAGCTATTATTTCATTCTTTTTAAATTAGTTATTTCACTCACAACGACATCATTTTGAGAGAAATAACCCTAAATTGTTCAAACTCATCTTTTTAAGTTAATATTTAATATTTTAGTATTAACTATTAAAGTATTAAATAGTTTATAATTATCAAGTTTTAAAAAAATTAAAAAATTAAAAAATTTTAAACAAATTTTTAAAAAATAAAATAAAAAATACATAAACAACGAGGTGCCGTAGACGCTAGGCTCCCCCGAGTGCTCGAGGATTGCCTAGCGATTTTTTCAATCATGTATATAAGTATACACTTTTTTTTATTCTTTTATTATTTTTTTTAACATTTGTGCTCTCAATTGAAAAAAAATTATATATATAACTCATATAATATATGTATATAAGTAATTTTTTTTCTTTTTATAATTGTGCCCCAAATTTGGGGGCCAATTGTAAAAAAAAAAAATAAATAAATAAATAAAAATTAATATATATACACATACTATACAGCAGGCAGCACTGCCTGGTGTATAGTATATGTATATATGTTTTAGTATATGTATATATGTTTTGTAATTGGGATATGGGGCCCCCAAATTATGGGGGCCCTGTGCAAGGTCCCTGGGCAAACATGCCCAGGGATGGCCCTGCCTATGACCTTTTAGGAGAGTCACTTCGTGTCACTAGACCACAAGGTCATTGACACGAATAGTAAGTTGATATATATATTTTTCATGTCAAGTATATAAGGGCAAAATTGATAGAATAGACTGCCAATTTTTATTTTTATTTTTTTGCCATTTCTTTATTGTGTATAACATATGTATATATGCAATATGTATGTATAGACACATAACCAATGATGAACTTGAGGCCCTAATCTTGAAATTAAAGTTAATATTTGTATGGAGACCAATTCTGTGCGATATAAATTTTAGTTTATATTTAGGGAATTTAACATTAAAATTACACTTGAATCGAATATGTATTGACTAATTAGAATGAAACAAATAATGGTACGTACACTAATAATAGTTATTGCAACCATAGGGTGTGATGAAATGAGTTGGTTTCGGATTTGCTACCTTTTAGGTTTTACCTGACATAAATATGATTAGTCTTAGTGTGTAGTTGCTAGTCTACTGGCTAAGAAAATCTGCCGTCAAACAAAAAAACAAAAAAAAACTATTGCAACCATGAAAGTTTGGATGAGAACAAGGTCTCTTCTAGTTTATCCAGAAGTCTTGGGTTTACCATCCTTGGGATCCTATTTAGCATGAATAGGATTAGTCTTATGATCAGAGGTCATGAGTTTACCACCCTTGGGATCCTACCTAACATGAACATGATTGGTTTTAGTGTGTGATTACTAGTTCACTGACTAAGGAAACCTATAGTTAGACCAAAAAGTAATAGTTATTGCAACCCATGAGGTATGGATGAGTCGATGAGATGAGTGATCTCTTCTAATTTAACCGAGAGGTCTCGAGTTTGTCACCTTTGAAGTCCTACCCAGTATGAATATAATTAGTCTCAGTGTGTAGTTGCTAGTCAACTAGTTGAGGAATCCTGCAGTTAAACAAAAAGTAATTGCTATAGCAATTCGGAACCCATAGGAGTGTGGATGGGATAGCGTGTCTCTTCCAGTTTAACCAACTTGAGTTTGTCACTCTTAAAATCCTACCTAGCATCAATAGGATTAGTCTTACTAAGAGGTTATTAGTTCATTGACGGAAGAAACCTATAGTTAGACCCAAAAAATAGCTATTATTACAACTCATGGAAGTGCAAACGACGTGCGTCTCTTCTAGTTTAACCAGAGGTTTTGGATTTGATACCCTTGAAATCCTACCCAATAGAAATAGAATTAGTCTCAGCGTGTGATTGCTAGTCGACTGGGCCTAGAAACATATAGTCAGACCAAAAAAATAATAGCTATTGCAACTCTTTTGCTCATATCTATCATGCATAATAATGATGCCAATTCCTGATCTGGAAACTAATGATCTCCTTGCTCCAAATTAAGAAAATGAACCATACAAAACTCATCCAAACCAAAGATTATCACAACCCATATCTCTCTTTTCAATTTGTTTCCTCTTATCATTATACACATTCTCTCATGCCTTTTGCAGAACATTAAACAGGACCAAACCAGCACTTAAATACACAGTATCTGTTTTCGATATGAGGATTGAAGCTGTTGTGCTAGGTGAAAGTGGGGGGCAAATGTATGGGCAGAGCAAAAACCAGGTAAGGAGAAACAGCCCCCGGCTTTCGGCCTTAAACGCGAGCAAGGAAACACGGCAGAAGAAAGCAGCTTCTGAGGGAGCATCTGAGAAGGAAGAATGCCATGGGGAGAAAAAGCAAGGGCAGTCCTCCAAGACAAGGGTAGGGGTCAAGAGAAAGTTCTCCAGCTTAGCAGCCAAACATGTTTCTGAGGTTGGGTTTAACAAAAAACCAGACAGTTTTATGTGCAAAGTTAGTGCAAGCTCAGTGTACCTTTCAAGTTTCTGTCCTTTTCCTATGATTCTGTGTTTTTCTCTTTGGTTGGCAGGGTAGTAGCAGCCGGCAGCAGCCCGGAGATCAGCCCACGAATAACGGTCAGTCTTTCGTTCGTTCATTTCTCAAAGACCAAAAATGTTTATGCACATTCTTGAAATCTCCACTATTTGCAACTGTCTTTCAGGTATACCAACAAAATTGCCAGAAAAACGCATACTCGAGCTGATTCTAGACATACTGCAAAGGTAGTTTACACAGAATAACCATATACAGATCGTGTTACAGATGTTTCTGTGTTTGACAATTCGCGTTTGGTTGACAGGAGAGATGCCTATGAAATATTCGCCGAGCCAGTAGACCCCAATGAGGTTTTAATCTTATTATAGACTTCAATTCAGTTCTTCACCACTACAAATTTTGACAATGTTTTTGTTTGTGAAGGTTAAGGATTACTATGAAATCATCAAAAACCCTATGGATTTTGGCACCATGAGGGCTAAACTTCATGAAGGGATGTATGAGAATCTTGAACAGTTTGAGGTATCAAGAATCTATCTGGTCTCCATCGTTTCGTCTTAACTAAAAGTCTAAACAGATAATCGGAACTTGGAATTTTTTTCATATGCAGCATGATGCATTCTTGATCCCAGATAATGCAATGAACTTCAACTCCCCTGGCACCATTTATTTCAGACAGGTATTTTGAGTTTCACTTCTTTATGCTAATATATATATATATGTTCTTGTATAACAGTTAGCTAAGAAGCTGCTCCGGGGTTTTGCAGGCTCGTGGCATATATGATCTTGCCAAGAAAATTTTCCATGTCCTGAAAACTGATCCTGAGAATTTTGAGATGGAGTTCGCAGGGACAAAACGAAGATCCATAAGGAAACTGCAAAACGAACCCAAGGAATCATCAAAAGCCCAGAAAGATGCCAAACCTGATAATATTGCTGCAAACAGTTCACTGTTCTGCCTGGGTTCTCCATCAACACTCGCGAGGAGCAGCAAAGGGAGCCCGCGATTTGGTGGTATGGTTTCCAGGGAACTGCGTTTACTTCAATTCTCCAGTTTTTCATTTCTCGAAGTGTTTCTGAATCCACTTCTTGGCCTCATTGTTTGGCTGCAGGTAATGGAGATGCTCCCAGGTCTCCTTCTGCTGAAGTTAGTCGTCGTTCTACATACACAAATTGGAAGTCCTCCCTCGAAAACGAGTGCCCCAAACCATCAATTCCGGTGAGTTTTCTCATCTGCAAATTGAAACATGTGCTCCATCTCAACTAAAAGCCGAAGCTGATAGTTAGGCTCTAATACCAAATTGAAGCATGTGCTCCATCTCAACTAAAAGCCTAAGCTTATAGTTGGATTGAGCATTAATAGCTATATACTCAACACTGCAGATTTTAGTCCTCCTTTCTTGCTGTGCACCAGAAAAGACCAAACTGATTGTGGGTTTTTCTCGTCTCTAGATTAACGAGCTGAACATAAGCTACAGAGAGAGCCTGACAAGATTCATGGAAGGCTTAGGACCGACAGCGATAAGGGTTGCCAACAGGAAACTACAAGCTCTCGAGGCGAACAATGCCCCAGTAATCCAGACACCATCATTTCAAGTTCCAACAGCCTATGCCACATTCCAAATGCCCTCCATTTCTTCAGCTGCCCCGGCCTCTGATCAGACCCTGCCTGATTCGCTAACCGGATTTGGCCCTCCCATGAATCTGCCCATCATTGCAGAAGAGGCCAACAAGCAGAAAAGCTCGAACAAGACTGCCCCGGGATCAGTTGTGCAGTACAAGAGGAACACCAGAAAAGCGTCTGAAGCAGAGAAGAGAGCTCAAAATCGAGGTAAAATTTGTGAAAAGCAGCCCGAAGATGCAGCATCCAAGAAGATGAGCAGCAATTCTAAGCAGCAGCCTGCAGGGTCATCAGTGATAGTGGACACCAGAAAACCAGATGACAGCAAATTCCGCCCAATCGTCTTGGCTCTCGAGCAATCCTCCCATGCCAATCCACCCCCCGAGCTGAAGACGAGGAACAGGAGAAGTACTAATAGTAATAATCCATCAACATTCCCCCCGAAATCTCACAACAAGTCCACCCCCGCCACGCCTTCCTGCAAGGCAGATAAAGGCGGCAGCAGCAGCAAGGCCGCCCTGCAGCCGCCTCCTGAAACACAGCCAACGCCGCCAAGCCTTCCATTGCTCTCGGGCTCGGCCTTCATGTTCAATATGCCATTCCTGAAAGCACAGCTAAACCAGATGAATAATCCATCTGGATCTGCTGCTGCTCACACATGGGACACAACACCCAGAATTGCTCCCACAGATTATCTCAGGTTTGGTAGTGTGAGTTCTAGTGCTCTGAACCTTGCCCCCCACCTAGATGAACATCAACAAATCCCACCACCACCAAGGCCTTGCCTTTACGGTAACAATACTACTGCTAACAATGCTCAATCATCTTCCTGGCAGTCCTTGGACCCTCCATTAGACTCTGATTTGTCCCTTCACCTATATAAGTAAATTGCATTTTGCATGCTATGAATTGAAAACAACATTCTTTTGAGGATTTATTGTTGGGTTCATGTTTCTTTGCATTTACAAATTTGGCCTACTATTTGCATTTGATAGGATTGGTATACTACTTCTTAACTGGTGTGTGCAGTACACGTGCAAGTTGTGTGCTTAACTACTTCTTAACTGGTGTGTGCAGTACACGTGCAAGTTGTGTGCAAATGATGCAAATGATGTGACGAGTTCTGATAAGCTATTGTTGTTATGTGGGCCTCAATACAAGTGTCTACATCAAGATTTTGTGTGCGAATACAAGTTAAGAATAGAAAATGAGAGTACATATAGCATTTTCCGCCTCTCTTGATGGACCTCACAAAAATTCACACTCATCGGACGGACCCAATTTTCTAAAACCTCTTCCTCCTTTCGTCCCCTTACTAATGGTCCCACCAAATAAAAAATGAATAAATTTCGAAGTTAATTTCATTTTAGTTTTAAATTTATAGGTGACAGTTCATTAAAAAAATCAAAATGTCCTTGTATTTAACGATATTTCAATAATTTTATTGGCGGAAGATAAAAATGATTATAATATTACAATCAAATAGAAATGTTCTGAAAAAGAATGACTAAAAGTAAACTGTCACTTATAAATATAAGACCAAAAATAGAATTAACTCTAAATTTCATTTTGTAAAAGATTAAATAGTTAATAATACTCACGTTAACAATTAAAAGAGTAAAATCAAGATTTGAAGTAAATATAGGAAAGGAAAACAATATATTTTGTCTAAAATAAAATAGAGTAAATAAAAAACGACCATATAACGGAATTTTGGAAGAGACAAGAGAGTAACTGTACTGAAAAGGAGGAGAGTTCGTTAAAAATGCGCGCTTTGCCAATTTGCCCCTCTCTCTCATTCTCTCTCTTTCTCTCTCTTTCTCTCTCTCTCGTGGCGAATGAGAAACGAATTCGAACGCGATCGTATTGATAGTGGTGGTTTACGGCCGCGGACGGTGGATTGCCGGTGGTTCTGTTGTCTCTGTGACTCCGTTTTTCTGCTTCCGAAGTGCAGCGATTGCGTGAGGATCGAATAGAATTGATTGATTCAAAAAAAAAAAAAAAAAAAATAGAAGAAGAAGAAGAAGAAGAAGAAGAAGAAAAAGCGGACGGAAAGGATGGCGTGCAGGCGTAGACACGGGATCACGAGGGCAGCCACATTCAAGGAAGAGATGTACCGGCCATCTATGGACGATGACGACGGCGAGTCGCTCTCCTCCGCGTCGCAGTCGCTGGCCGCTCAGGCCATTAGAGCCTCCGCCGCTCACCGAGACTCCTCCCTCTCCTCCGCTTACGCTCAGCAACCCCTCCGAGATCGACCTAAGGTTCTCCTTCTCTATCTCTGCTCATTTCTGCGCGTAAAATGTTCTGCAGCGTTTGTATCATCCACGATGCCTAATCGATTTTGCTTTCCGTAATTAAAGGACTTCTGTTTTCAGCATATCAATTTTCCCTAAATTATGAGTAGACTGATACAATTGTCATTTTTTAATACACTGAATTTGTCAATGACTGGTTTAATCATCGAGAGAGAGCAATGTCCGAAATGTGAATTAATATCGAAGGTGACGTTTGCTTTTATTAGGCGCTGCAGAATCAGGGAGGTCCTACCTATGACTATACATCGATGAAGAGTACAAATGAAGCAGGCGGTTTCTGGGGTGTTCTAGCTAGGAAAGCTAAAGCGATTCTCGATGATGATAACATGTCCAGGCAGTTTGAAACTCCAACAGTCAGTCCTCCAAAAGCCAGCCAGGTGATTATCAGGCTCCCCAAGCTTAATTTGTTACATAACTATGCATAAACCTCCTGATTCTACACATTGTAGTTGTGAAATGAAAATTTTCAAGTTTGGAAAAGGTACATTATATGTTTATGGATTGGCCATTGCTGCTTCTAATTGTGTACCCTTTGTTTCTTACTTCTCAGACTTCCCAATACCATGATTTCCATAAGCCATTTCAACCCTCTGATGGTAGAAAAATGGAGAATCCTGCAATTCGTAAGGGTTTGGATGCACTCACATCTTCACTTAACCAATTTGGTGGTAGCCTTGGAACTGCTTTTGAGGTACACCTGTCTCTTCAATTAAGTGCCTTTTGTTGTTTCTTCCTTTGTATTCTTCTTATTCATTTAATTCTCAGAATGATTCCATAAAGTATAGATTGGCTGAAGATCTTGGGTGGTTCTGACATGATTAAGTTGAATATACTAGTTCAATAAACATATCTTTATTTTACTTTTTAGGAGGGGCGTAATATTATTGAGAACAAGACTTCAGACATAATTCAAGAAACACGAAAAGTGCAGATCAGGAGAAAGGGGTCCGATCTCGATGAGGAAAATCAGGTCTATAGTGTACGTAGCCAGTGGCAGCAAGTTTCACCACAGCCAAGTCATCAGATGCAGATACAAACTAATCCAGAAGATCAACTCAAGGCATCTCGCGACGTAAGGTGCCAACTTGTGTGATAGGCATATTTTGGATTATGCCCCCATGATGATTTTGAATTTTCATTTGAGGGATTTCTGAAATTCTTAATCTAGCTGAAAAGTAATGAAACCACTTAAACCAAGATTAATTTCTGCAAGGAGCTCAAATTTGGTCAGTGTGGACCATTATCCAGGCTCCACTAAATAACATATACTAGCAATAATGATAATATAAACGTGACTGCAAGGATGGCCATGAAGGTAACCATGGCAAAAAAAAAGAGTCTTTTGCAGCATTTACATATTTGGTTTTAATTTGATTTTATTGTTTATTTGTATCTCCTTGCTGGTGAAGTGCATGTTTGTCCTTTGGTTGTGCCTGCAGGTGGCAATGGCAACAGCTGCCAAAGCTAAACTTCTTGTGCGAGAACTGAAAACAGTTAAAGCAGATCTGACATTTGCAAAACAACGGTGCTCCCAATTGGAAGATGAAAATAGGATCCTTCGAGAGGCTCGTGAAAAGGGAGGCAACCCTGCAGATGATGACATGGTAATCTCCTACATCTGTGTTTGTTTGTAAGCTTTGAAGAGTAATGTGGAGGTAGTTGTGTATTAAATTAAAATTTAAAGGGGAAAAGAAGAAAAAAGGTATTGAAGTTCACAGTAACAATGAGTAAATGACTAATGAGATAATGTACATCCAAAACTTCTTTCAAGTTTCACATCTTCCTAGCTACACTAAGGCAAGATGAAGTCAAGAAAGTTTATCTACCTAGTGTCCAGAAGTGCACAATAGAATGACCATGCTAGCTTTAGTGTGCAAAAACACAGTATCCATTCTCATATAACTTTGTCTTGTGCAGATACGCCTTCAACTTGAAACCTTACTAGCTGAGAAGGCTCGGTTAGCAAACGAGAATGCTGTGTATGCTCGGGAGAATCACTTCTTGAGAGAAATTGTTGAATACCACCAACTCACAATGCAAGATGTTGTGTATTTGGATGAAGGCATTGAAGAGGTGACAGAAGTTTACCCCATTCCAGGAGTCTCGGTGCTGTCTAGTTCCCCGCCATCGCCTGCATCCCCACGGTCACTACCTGATATTTCATCACTATCCACATGGACCACATCCTCCTCTGTGACCAACACGTTCCCAATAAGGAGAAGCTCTTCTGTGTCCAAGTTTCCAGTTCCACTTTCACCGCAAGTAGTAACAGATTTTCACAAGCTTGAAGCCCCACCAATTTTCAAAGCCGAAGGTTCAAGAAAAAATGACTAACTTATACCCTCTCCCTTTTTATTTGTTTCCCAGAAGCTACACTCACTTGTTATTCCCTTTCAGGGCTTTTTTTGTTCTTTTTAACTGGAAAAGTAGTAGGTTAAAAGAAAAGGTGTTTTTTGTGATTAATTAATTACTTTTCCCTGTATTATGTAAATTTTCATGCTTAGCTTTTTGGTTTAGTACTTTAATAAAAAGCAGAATGTTTGAGCAACTCTAGTTAAATTAGTCAGACTATTAATTTGGTAATTGCAATGTTACAAGTGAGGGCAGCCTATTGACTTTCTTAGTTTGAGACAATCAGCAATGAACAATGTTTTATTTTAAGTAGCGGCTGCAGGTTTCCCTCATCGCTAAAAACCTCTCTTACTCAAAAGAAATCAATTATTGATTGAAGTCTCTGACTGACTTGTAGCTGAACTGAAAGTGCAAACATTTTACTCCTGGGTACTTGAAAGAAACAGGTTTCTTCATTTAAAAAATAACTAAATTCTCTGAATCAATGGCATTGGAGAAGATGAATTCAAATTTATTCCTCGAGAAAAAGATGAATATTATTTGGAAATTTAGAAGTGGGGGCACTTAAAACAGTTCAGTGGGGTGTGGAGGAATGAAGGAAATGGTTGGTACAATTTGCAAGGCTTCTTTTATGTATACAATATATTATATATATGGAAAATGTGGTGTTTAATACATTGTCAGACCTTAGTAATTCTGTAACATCATACACCTTTTCAGTTACAAAACTATGAACAATGGCTAGAGTAGTTTGTATTACATCATTTTTGCAATTATATTTTCCGGCAGTAACAAATGAGAGAAGTGAATTGAGTGTTGAATCTTTTTGTGGATCAGGTTACCAGCAAGCAGAGCTGCTCTTGGGGAGGATTGCAATTTTGACAGCAGGAACCTCCTCCTCGTGTGTCAACAATGGTGGCTGATTTAGAATAACTGGAAAAACAGACTAGTTGATCCGTCCCCAAATGACTTGAGATCAGCCGGTTTTACTAAAGCCCTGCATAATGGGCATGTCCTTTCCCTCTCAAACCTGGAAATAAAATAGATTAAGTGATCCACTAGCGAATATTGACACAATAATACTCTCAAGGAACTATTTATCATGAAATTGCAACTATTTCCCGTACATTTTCTCCTCTTTTTTTTTCTGGGTAACGAGGAAAACCCGCAGCCACTACCAGAGGGTGTGCACTCTGTAAATCCCATCACGTCTTGTGGCCCTAGCTGGAAAAGGACCACAAGGAGGTAAAACTAACCTAAGTTGCCCAAAGCCAACCGGCTCAGACCAAGAAGGCCAATAGGCCACTCGCATTGGAAGTCGAGCTTGTAACCTTGTGGTTACCAAGTCAACAATCTGACAACTTGATTGGGGTTGCTCCCTTGGCATGCTAGTTTGAAGGAGAGGGCATTTTCTCTAGAAGAGCAAACAAGCAACAAAGCACGGGCTTTTTTTCCTCCTGGAACACCCAATATTGACAGGCAATATTAATCACATAACTCCATTGTTTCGACCTTCTAATGGCTTTTTTCCCCTCTAATTGGTGCTTAGGGTGTATAACATTAAGTTTAACTACTAGATAGGAACACAATCAATGATCAATCTGAATCTGGAAAGTGCACAAGCAAGTATAATATGTTGAATAGGGATAAACTAACCATTCAGACACACAATCTTCGCAAAATATGTGTTTACAGCGTAGCAAAATTGGTGCATGCATCTTTTCCTGGCAAATAGCGCACAAATCCCCTGCTGCAATCACCTGCAAAATATAGCATCTTCCTTTGAGATTAAATGTTTGATGATGGCTTCATCTACATATTGGACTATGTCACCTGGACTTGCATATCAATGTTGAATGCAAGGAGATGTTCAACACAATATACAAAATGTGTGGTAATTTTCAAATATATTTTGAGGTATCCAGATGCAGCACTCATGCCATGCCAGACATGGGACTATGGGAGTATTATGGTATAACGAAGGGTCCAGCTGTCCAGGCAACAGTTTTTGTAAACACAAAGTCCAAGGTTCAAATATATATAACTATTAACGTAACTGTAAGTTTCACACACTAAGCTTAAGTACACTCATATACAAAAGATTTGCAAATACTATTCTGCATTTTCTGGCATTTGGTATAAATAAAACTTTGGCAACAGAGAAAATTTTGCCAATGAACTAGCTTTGCAATACCTAGAGGAAGAGCCCTAATAAGACCACCTTGACATCATACAACTCAAAGCCTTTTCAGGTAAAGAGGGTGAAGAATTATTTTTTTAAAAATCCCATTACCTGTTCAGATGTTGCATAAGCTCCATAATGGATCTCTCTACGCGAGAGAGCCTTCAAAGCACTGAAAAATGATTGCACCTAACAGAGAGTAACAGATACCCAGGAAGGAGGACAAAATGTGGAAACAATTTAGATTAATGATGATGTCAAATTTTAAACTTAGAAAGAGATTACTGGTTATGTGGAAAAGCATACCTTCTCAACAACAGAAGTGAGCTTGAAAGTTAAATACAACCCAGTCATTAATGACGAAAAGAGACTTCCATATTCCTTGTTCAGAAAGAAACGGTACCAAACTGGAGCGGGCAGCAACACGCGATAGAGCAGCACAAGATACTCAACCAAAGTTAACATTTGTCCCTATAAACAAATAAGCATCCATTATTTTGTCATGGAACAGTATGAAAGGTAATGGGTCATTACTAGTGGCTATCCAAAGAATCTTGCAAACTATGAGTTCAAATGGACATGTAGTTTCTATATAATTCTTCACCTGCTTCCGATAGTTTCTTCCCTTGCTATTCTTGTAATATATTAATAGAAAACACTTGGGAACCATTGCTGCTTGACGAACCAAAGTATCTACATATTTTTTTTTTAAAAAAACATAACTTTGAATGAAATAAAGATAACATATGTAAACACCAATATATATGATTAGGTATATTTATGTTACATCATAACAAGAACACACCATTCACCATGATTATAAAGATAGCATGCCAAAATGGTGGTATGGCATTTGGTGGAAGCATCACCAATGGGTATAGAAGTTCATCTTTCTGAAACCACCAATAAAACCCAACTACATGAACTGTAAACAGAATAGAGACACCAGCAAGAACAGATATTTTCCTCTCACCCTGCAGGAATAAAGAGAGATAATCATTACTTGCATTTCAACAATAATAAGGTTACAAACAAGAGTAAAGAAGGAGCTGTAGGATATATATTACTTCCATAACTAACTTGATTCCACTTTTTTTTTTTCTTTTGGGGCAGTTAGTGTTATTGTTGGAGGGATGGGGTGGGTTTGTACATGGCACTTTGTGTTACCTTAAGAGCTGTTTGCTTTCGAACAATATCATTAGACTTGAACATAACAGCAGCAAGGAAAATTGTAACAAAAAACCCTGCACATTATTACATAAGACCATGAACAATATTTAGAAACACTCAAAAGTTCAATAAAATTGAAAGGAAAAAAAGTACTGCAACAAAAAGCAATACTTAGAATTCCAAAATATGCAGAAACCAAAGAATAGAAAACTAGAACACCTCCTGAACACAAGCAATCTTACTGTAGGAGAAGGAAAAAACAGAAACAAAAGCTCAGTTGGAGAGAGACCAACAGAATAACATTGGGGGAAAACAAGCCCTCCTTATTGTATTCGACATTCCATCATGTAAATGAAACAGCATTGTTCACTACAGCAAACCCATTATATATGTTTCCCACATTAAAACTCCGAGGCAAGAAACCCAATAAGCAAAACAAGAAGACAATCCTTGAGAAGAAATGGCAATCAGCACACTAGCTCAGATCTAAGCCATGAGCATGATGATGATTTCCAATATATAATGAAGTTGATATATAGTAACCAGTTTACAACCAATACATATTTGGGTTACTAAAGACTCATTGACACAAAACATCTACTCTTTGTAAAAAGATACAATTGCTTCAATTAAATAGCTAGTCCTCTACATCATAAGATCTGCAGAGAGTGTTGCATCAACAGCATCTTAAATAGTGTATGAGTGTGACATGAAATCAATAACAAGGTTTGGCAAAAGTCTAAATAGCCCAATTAATACACAAAGGCAAGAAGAAGATAATACCTTGCAAGTGCTGTCGAATGAAAACAACCAAAAGCAGCAAGGAGAAAGGAAGAACTTGTTCAATCCACCGAGCAGCTTGCTGTATATCATATCTTTGGTAAGAAGAATCCCTGTTGGAAGCACCAGCTCCATCACTAGCGCCCATTTCGGGGCTGCCATTTGTAGCTTGATTGAACCCCTCTCCTCCTCTATCACTTCTCAAGTCAGTCTGACTCTCAAAAGCTGATGCCATGGAAGATGCAGAACCTGACCTTGAAATTGGCTGCACAAAGACCTCATTTTGCCCACTTAGCTCCCTTAATGGTCCAACAGTCGGTGTAGACAAAACTGTCCCAACCCTATCCTGCTCTTGCTCACCTGCACCAATGATCCGAATTGAGACCTCCTCTGCATTACCAAGATGGGTGGTGGATGCTACAGAATCATCAGGTCTTGACTGAAAATGTTCTCGATATCCGACAGATGCTCCATGATTAATCAAACTATCTGTCTCTGATTGACTGGACCTTGTTCTTAAGAGACCAGCGTATTCCAACAAGCTAGACACTGGGGATCGAAACAAATTAGAGGCTGAAAACTGCATTCCATATCTCCTAGAATGAGCACTAGTACTAGTGGAAGATGAAATCCCTCTTTGAGCGTCCGAGTTTCCACCGGACGCGTCCATCCTTGAGGATGACCCAACTCTAAACCTAACCCTGAACAATAATGCATTTTCATTCGTTCGTTCAGCAAACCAATTATTTAAAAAGAAGTAGAAGCAGCAGCCAGGAAAAAAATGATATATTCCATACAAGAGAGTCCATCGTCTCTATTAAATTTTTTAAAAATAAAAAATAAAAATAAAAATAAATAAATAAAAAGAATGTTAAATATGAGAAAACCTGCGAGATCGAAAATCCGTCGAAGACCCCTTGCGATGATGATGACGACGACAAAGACGATGACGACTCCCTTCGAAAAATCAAAACCCTAAAACGAATCCATGAAGGGGAGGCGAAATGTCAAACGGAAGAAAATGACCATAGCAATCGGATCCTGCACCGCGTAAATCAATCCCGAGTCAAAACAAAACACGAATCGATACCATACACAAAATTAATTCATTCATTCACGCATACACATACTCATACGGCGGGCGGAGAATAGCCAAGGCCGGAGACGGAAGGCAGAAGCGGCGGTGGACGTGATCGGCGAGCGGCGAAACCGTGAAAGGGAATGGGGAAAATTGTGTACGGATTGTTTGCGTTTATGCAGTGCGGTTTCCCTTTCTTGGTTTCTGGCTACCTCCGTGGGAGAGAGCGAGGAAAACAAAGAGGAGGGAAGGGAGAGGGAGAGGGAGAGGGAGAGGGAGAGGGAGATGGAGGCGGAGAGAGAAAGCCAATACGACCGTGACATCTATCTTTTGCTACTCTTTTTCAATGCCACTCTTATTTTCCTACTCTCCCTTTTTCTATTTTTTCTTTTATTTTTTGTATGGTAGACTTTTTTTTTTTTTTTTTTTTCTAAATACTACTAACTCTATTATAAAGTAGTACTCCGTATTTGTTATATATTTTTTTTTTTTTTACAATTCAAAGAATTAATATTCTAAATATAGACAGCATCAGGGTTTAATCTTATGACATTCTATCAACTACAAAAATATCATATGAGAACAAGGTATTTGCGTATGACAGACTAAATGCTCGTGTGTTATTATACACTTTTATAATAATAATTTTTATACATCAACCTCGTGCTTGCTTACCATCATCCAACCTTCATACCCAAATTTAAATAATTATATATAAAAATATCCCTTTCAAAAAGATATAAAAAATATCAAACGTTATAATTTATGGATAATAGGTCAATTTGTAGTTATGTTTTTGGTGAGGCACATGAGTTAGCCCGGGAAGAATCATCACTTATGAAATCAAATTCATATTATTTCAAAATTATTTTTTACAAAGAGAATTTATTTGTCACTTGAACTACCCTGTTAGGTTGTAATTTTTGTTCAGTCTGTATGGTAATCTAAATAAATAAAAACATAATAAGCGTGGATGAAGGTTATATCCTTCATTTATGTCCGTTTTTTCCATTAAGTTTTATGATACATTATGCTATAAATGTTGTACTATACAATATTTTGAACAAACGTACACATACCGTTATAACTTCTGTTATCTTTTCCACTATTGCTACCATGCACATGCATCCACCATATATTTTCTTATTTTCAATAATAATAATAATAATAATAATAATAATAATAATAATAATAATAACAATATACCACATTATATATTGAGGTTATATGTTAGTTATTTCTTAAAATATAAATATTAAATTTATAGAAATGTTTTAAACATCATTATTATTATTATTATTATTATTATTATTATTATTATTATTATTTACAATAATTTAAATATCTAAAATCTAAATAAATTTAAAATTTTAATATAAAATATTAATATTTGGCACATATTTTTTTGCGCATAGCGCATAAGAAATACTAGTAAAAGTATATATAATGTACTTCAGCAATTGATTTGTGAAATTGAAAATGCAGGTAAATAACTATTTTATGCTAAAAAATCATGCAACTAAAATAATTAACCAGTTGAAAGCATTTGTTATTGCTTATTTGTAAGGTTGATATAGTATTACTAAAATTTTTCTCATCATACATTGTTAACGTGACACATTTATCTTTTAAGTTATGGCAAAAAAAAGAAAGGAAAAACAAAATTAAATGTCTTCTTGTCAATAAAGGAGACAACAACCATAACGATAAATCAAAAATGAATATAACCATCAAATTTGGATGCAAGTGGCAAGTGGGGCAACAACGAAGTGTAAAATAGACATTTGAATTCCATGCATAAATATGTTTTAAACTTGTCAATTATCAATTATTTACCTATTATATTCCATGATTTTATTTTTTTTCTAATATGTTTGTTTTGGATTCCTCTTTTGTTTGGTTTTGTATTTTTTTTTTTTTTTAAAAAAATTTTGCCTCCCTTTGTACTAAATCAATGAAAATGTATGAGATGTGGCTTAGTTGATTAATTAAACAATGTGAAATTTGTAGTAAAATGACTAAATCACAATAAAAATATAACAATAATTTTTAATACTAAATTCTAGAGCGGTCAAAACAAGAATGCCATTTAACCCGCATTTGAGAAGAGTTGGGTTAGAAAATTATAACCCGTCTAGAAATACAGGTTATACGAGTTGGTCCATGAATTATACGTGATAACAAACGACTCATAGATAAGCCTATTAAAGGCTAAAGATGGTAGGGTTGACAAGTTGACAACCGACCAAGTGAGAGGAGTTGAACAGCATTTGAATAAGTGGATCCTTTATCCTTAACATTCAAATTAATGAACACATCTAAAATTTAGAATGTTAGTTGTTTGTTGATAACAATAAATAAATTAGAATATTGGTCGGGTTGATGGGCCAGAAATAATGGGCCTTAATTGTACTTGTTCAGAATTGGGCTGGGTAGTAAGAAAAGTGCTAAGAGTCCAAATCCAATGAATCTCGGCCTTTCCGGGCCCACTTAGAATTGATGCTGAAAGAGAAAGAAAATAATGCGTTCAACGGCATCCCTGTCCCCCTCACCTAACCCCTTTTTTAATTAGGGTTTAAACTTTTATAAGCATTGGAAAACCTCCAAAAAAAATTACGGCGTCGTTTTTTCTGATGGTCACTTCTTCGTATTTGCTTCTTCTACGCTAACTTTGATGTTTACTCCATTTTGCGTAGCTGATAGAGATCGTGAGTTCTCACATTTTCATCTTTTCTGCGATTTCTTTTTGTTGATCGTGCTGTTTTTTTCCAACTTTTTGTTGTTTTTTTTGGTTGTGTTTTGCCAGTTTAGAGAAGGAAAGATCGCGGCTTGTTGTGTTGGATCGCCGGAGTTGTTAAGATGGCGGCGATGTCGCAGCTTCATTTCTATACTACTGCTGGCTTGAATCGGACGCAGAACTCTCGTTTGAGCCCTCCGAGTCGGCATCTTTTTTCTGGTCATGGTTCAGTGTTTTCCGGTGATTATACGGTTTCCATTTCTTCGAAGAAATGGGAGTCGGATTCGCTTCTGAAGTTGCCTTCCCTTTGTGCCGGCGGCGGCGGGAGCGGCGTGGGACGAGGTGGCGGCGGCGGCGGAGGAGGAGATGGGGATTGGAATGCAGGTGGTGATTCCGGATCTTCCGGGGACAGTTTCGGTCCGATCGGAGCTTTTCTCAGTGGGTGGAGATCTAGGGTTGCTGCGGATCCGCAGTTCCCTTTCAAGGTTCTTATGGAGGAGTTGGTGGGCGTTTCCGCCTGCGTCCTCGGCGACATGGCTTCCCGGCCTAACTTCGGCCTCAACGAGCTCGATTTCGTCTTCTCGACTCTGGTCGTCGGCTCCATTTTGAACTTCGTGCTCATGTATCTCTTGGCGCCAACCGCTTCCTCTGTAAGCCAGGGTTTACCTTCCATTTTCGCGAGCTGTCCCACAAGCCACATGTTTGAGCCCGGTCCTTACGGTCTGATCAGCAGGCTTGGCACTTTCGTGTACAAGGGCACTCTGTTTGCTGCGGTTGGATTCGCCGCAGGGCTGGTGGGAACCGCCCTCTCGAATGGACTGATCAAGATCAGGAAGAAGATGGATCCAAGTTTCGAAACACCAAACAAGGCTCCACCCACCATCCTGAATGCAGCTACCTGGGCAATCCACATGGGTGTTAGCAGTAATCTGCGCTACCAAACGCTGAACGGGATCGAGTTCTTGCTGGACAAGACGGTTTCTCCCTTCGTGTTCAAGAGCTCGGTTATCGTGTTGCGATGCCTGAATAATGTCCTCGGGGGAGTGTCGTTCGTGGTGTTGGCAAGAATGACAGGCGCTCAGAGCGTAGCTGCAGTAGAAGAAGATGAATTGGCTGCAGAAAGAGTGAAGTTGGTGAATCAAAGTGAGAATTTGCAGAATGAGTCTGCTGTCTCTAAGTGATTTGGGTTGTAAGCTATATTGTCTAGTTTGTTTTCCTCTTTCTTATCCTTTGAGCTCTGAATAAAATGGAAACAAATTCTGTTGCTTTCAAGGGACAACTAGTTTAACCCTTTCTGGTAATGCAGGGAACCAACATCTCTCTACTTCTAATGCCTTCACTTTCATTCCTCTTATTGCATTTGTCCAATATTGTTTTGGAACGTTTTAGCTAACAAAAGTTTGTTTTAAGACTGTCTAAGATTCACATCTTAAACATATAACTTTTCAGCAATATAATATTTGAGACAGGAGTTAATATCCCAAAAGTTATCGACTATAATGGTTTTTCTCAATTTCGCTGTTTTTCTCAATTTCGTTTTCGTTCTAAGCGACTCACCAAATGTATTCCCAAACTTTTATGTTTTTGTTCAATTTAGTTCTCTGTTTGTTATTTCGTAATCTCAATAGTGGCTTCTCTTTACTCACCTGCGAAGTGCGAAAGAGGGATGTTGCACACCAAATGGACGGGATAGGGATGTTGCACACCAAATGGACCGGATAACTACATTGAGCAAAAACAGCAAAAACACATGGACAGGATAACTACTACATTGAGCAAAAACAGCAAAGAGGGATGTTGCACACCAAATGGACGGGATAACTACATTGAGCAAAAACAGCAAAACACATGGACAGGATAACTACTACATTGAGCAAAAACAGCAAAAACACATGGATGGGGTAACTACATTGAGCAAAAACAGCAAAAACACATGGACGGGATAACTACATTGAGCAAAAACACATGGACGGGATAACTACA
Source organism: Ipomoea nil (assembly GCF_001879475.1). Lineage (NCBI taxonomy): Eukaryota > Viridiplantae > Streptophyta > Magnoliopsida > Solanales > Convolvulaceae > Ipomoea > Ipomoea nil. Next base: position 4,458,721 of record NW_017617471.1, read on the forward strand.
TTGAGCGAGCAAAAACACATGGACGGGATAACTACATTGAGCAAAAACACAAAAGTACAGGACTACATTAGGTCACCAAAGTCGTCCTAATGAGAAAACCATTATAGTCAATGATCATTTTGGATATTAACTCTATGAGACAGTCTTGTACTACACCTAACTATTTAGCAATACATACATATTTCAGTGATGATGAATAAGTTGCGTGAGACTAAAAAAATACAAAAATGAGAAAACCATTATAGTCCAGGATCATTTTGGATATTAATCTATGAGATAGTCTTGTACAACACATACTCTGTACTAATTTTAACTAAAAAGTATTACACTGAAACGGTCTCACAAAAAAATTGCAATTTCAATGATATGAGAATAACTAGATAAAAAAAATCAAAGAAAAACTCCTAATATTTGATGAGAAGGCTGAAAGTGTGCACTGCATACCATTAAAACTTGAGTGACTAACTCTGTGCAATTGAAATTTATGACTAAAAGTGAGATAAATAAAATAAAATTAACTCCCACAAAAAATTATGGTAAACTATCTTTGATTTGAATATCTGAAACATGAGAGTATGACAATGGTCACAAAACAATACTTGATGCCACCAAAAATATGGAGGATAACAGAAAATATCAACTGAGAAATTTTTGTTGACTGCCTCCAAAAGATTTAAAGATTTAATCTGGAAATAATATACAACTTTGTCTGCACCTAATGATGTACATTTCTGTTACAATGGGACCTTTGAAAACCATTGGATAATCATGTATATAATCTCAGAATTCCCATGCCACTTGGACTATGAAATGCCATACAATTGTTGCAGAGCTGCAAGATGATTGATCCAACCATAGACAATTAATACCTCGGGTACCAGAACATACCTTTGATGCCCTCAGGGTCAGGTTCAAAACCTAGATTCTGATAAAATTCAACAACTGCAATCACAACGCAAGGAAATATACGGATTAGCAACATAAGGCAGTTCTCTGTATAGTCCATAATATTTGTGCCCTATCAAGAGATGTGTCACTTTTTTTTTTTTTTTTTTTTTTTTAAATTCCTAATCTTTCATTTACAAACAAAAATTCTCTGATCATTTAGTCCCAGTACCTTGACTATCAGCAAACAATGAAATATTTCCAATGTCCCTTTGCAAAAGTGTCCTTATGAGCTTTTCAATAAGTGCTTTCCCAAGCCCTTGGCCCTACATCAGAAGATCCATGAATACTATGAGGATAACGAAAATCAACTTTAAGAATTTCAAATGCTCCAACAATATTCTAAGGTTTATGAGAAGGGCTAACTTGATAGGAAGGATCTACTAGAACATCCCAAATAGTAGCATTGAAAGCATGATCTGATGTTGCACGAGCCATACCAATCAGCTTCTTTTGGACATTCACCTCTGCCAAGTAACTAACCCAAGTACATTATGCCGTTTGTCACTTTCTTTAGAAAGATAAAGGAAAAACTTAGTAAAAAAAAAAAAGATTGAAACATGAAAAGGATTTTAAAAATGTGCAAAAACTTTCAAGTGCCTTCTATCTTTGCCATCAAGCTCACGGATAAAATTAATAAAATGTCTTTGTTTAAACATTAGCTATCCACCTCTTTTTATTCTAACCTTCTATTAGCTCTAATTCATAAAAAGAAACACATGCAATAGTTCAGACATGCAAATATTGTTGTTTTAAAAAATACCTTCTTCAGATGATACTATTCTAGAATGCAAAGTTGCTACAATGTAGCTATTCTTTAGAGCTGCAGCAAGCTTAGTCAGTGGCCTTCGAGGCCAACCAACCTGTTGAATGAAAAAAAAAACACAGATTAATTCCAGGAGGCCATTGATATTGCTATATGCTTTTCAAATTAAACATCTCGAGAATGCAAAGTTGCAGCAAAGTTTAACACAGTACTGGACCAACCCATGAGCACATTACACACAACCTGTTGGATTAATGGAATGAACACAGATGAATTTAAGAATAATAGTATTCCACATGGAATGAAATAAAGGAAATAGAACAGGACTACTATTCCCTAAGGACATGGACAAACATAATCACCTTATCACATAAGGCCTGAAGATCATATATGTCCACATCTCCTCCTGAAGAAAAGACGATTTGTTCAACTGCTCCATCAGATAGTGGCTTTTCAACTAGAACAAATTCTTCAGGCAATGGATCTTCCTCTTCTTGGATGGAAGATGGGGGTTCAACAATCTGCAAACTATTATCCTTTGCAAACCTGAAACATTTGAAGTTATTATAGCAACAATTTCATACTTAATGAAGGTGAGACCAAAATTTTGGTCAAACTCCTCTCTTGTTATAACCAAACATTGGGCCCTCTCATTTCTTTTGGTCAACTTAAGCCTACTTTCAATTTCTTCAACTAAAACCTGCTAACACAATTCACTAGGAGAACTTACCCCAAACAAGCCAATTTCATAGACTAAAATATACTCTAGAGCAAAATCTATAGCTTGAAAGTACTAACTAACGAAATTATATTAAAGCATTCCAGCCGATTTAGTACTAAAGTCCATAGCTTGATAGTACTAAAATGCACTCAGGATCAGGCACGAATAAATTTTGCATAAACAAACTACGAGTTGGTCTATAAAAGCACATGAGTAGACATGCTGGAATTTTTTCATCAGTCAGACAATAGTAAGGTGTAGTGTACCCGGATCTAATTGCATCCCAGAAGCCACCAGCCCTCAACCGAGAGACCTTGACATTCCTGCTACCTGTAAAAATGGTAGAAGCCAATGACTTAAGCTAAGTAGAGAGTGTTCCTTTTTTTCTCTTTGTTCCATGAAATATCAGCAAGTATATCTCGTATTCATCATTTATATAAGTTGCTTGAATGTAAACTGCAGATTGACTTCTGAGTAAAAAGCATTCTAATAAAGAAAACTCTAAGAACCAGAAAAGCATACCTAACAAGAAGAGTTTAACTTGTAATCAAACCAAGGCAGTAGAATTAAAAGATTTAGAGATATATAATCTTCAATTGACACTGTATTTAAAATGAACTTATCCAAACCAGCACCCAACTAACATTTACTTATACAAACCGGCATATTTTCTTAATCTTTTCAATTTCTGCTAGCACAATTAAGTTCTATATTTAAATCAATGGAAGAGCCAAAGCAACCAACCTCTGACAAACTCAGAGTTGAGTTTGCAAGGAAATGAAATCTCGTTTCGTACTTGAAAACGGGAGCAAGCGATAGAAACACCAGAATATCTGCAGCAACACAATAATCAAAGCATCAAATGCAAGAGCTAAAGGGGAAGGGGCAAAGCTGAAAATCCAAAGTATAAACCACTGAGTTGAGAATCAGAAAGTGGTAAACCCTACAAGGAAGACGAATACGAAGACGAAGAAGAAGTTGTCATAGAGGAAAGCAGAGCTCCGGTTTCCATCTCTTTTGAGTTTTCGGAGCCTTTTCCAGTAAATCTGATATCAAGATTTTGCGATCTTCAACGGAAGAACAGATGAATGGTCGATATTCTGCAATGATCTCCGGTTTGAAATCGGTCGGGTTACTACAAGCCCAGTCTTCAAATTTGGGCCATTTCAAAATAGCTTCTGGGCTTATGAAAGGGCTCTTTTGGGCTCTTATAAGAGCCCATTCTTTTGAGTTCAAATGCTTTTGTGCTTTTTTAATTTACGGAATATTTATTTTTTGAATGATGAGGAAAATTGGCAACTTTATCATAAGTGTACACGAGATAAACATTGTTCATGTGTAATTCACAGTATGTTTGGTTCACATAATGAATTTGAGGGAATAGGAATGCTATTTCACATTGAATGGAATAGGTAAGGAATAGAATAGGAATTGTATTTTATTGTTTGGTTGGCTGAAGGAATAGACTTTATAATTTTATTTCAGTGTTTGGTTGGTTAAATGAATAGAAATGGAATAGGTTTTAAAGACATAAATACCCTTATACAAAATAATAATAATAATAATAATAATAATAATAATGAATATGATTATGATATACTGAATGTTATATACATACATATATATATATATATATATATATATATATATATATTTATTTATTTATTTATATTTATATACATGTATATGCATATCTGTGTAAGAGAGAGAATAACAACAACATCGATTGGAGAAGTGAAGAATGGAGCCTTGAGGCTCCTATAAAAGGAGCATCAAGGCTCCATAATTTCAATTGCAATGCTCATCCGCTAGGCAAACTTGCAATGCCCATCCGCTAAGCATGCAGATGGATAGGCTACTTAATTTAGGAGCTAAGGCTCCATAATTAAGGAGTCTGACACAGTTAATTATATATATATATATATATATATATATATATATATATATATATATATATATATATTTATTGATAGATTGATAGATAAAAATTAATTAAATATATATAAATATATATAATACATTATATTTATTAAATAAATATAAATATGTTATAACGTGCAAAGAGTATTTTTGATATTTGTGACATAGGAATATATAGCTAATACCAAGTCTCCGCCCCCCCCCCCCCCCCCCTCCCCCTTCCCCTCTAGGAATGACTATTCCCCTTGCGGAGGTAATAGCTCATTTCTAGAAATGTTACTCCCATGACAAAATGATCCAACCAAACGTTCAGTGTATACGAGATAAACATTGTTCATGTGTAACTCATGATTTACTGGTACGAGAATTATACTTCATCAACTTAGCCATCCCTTTTCATATGATTTTTTAAAAAAAACACTATTAACTCTATTACAAAGTAGTATCTATTATATACTTTCTCTATCTGTTGCAGTTCAAAGAGTCAATATCTCACCACCTCGTTTCTATTCTATACTTTCTTTATATGTTGCAGTCCAATGAGTCAATATCCACCACCGGAGTTCGATCTTGTAATCTTCCCTCAATGAGTCACAGAGGTGTTATATGAGTATATGGTATTTCGCATCTTATCACTAATTTTAATTATTCTTGATTTTAATGATACAATAATTATTCATAATTATCTAACTATACTAATTATATCCAAATAAAGGTAAGTCCCAAATTAAAATATGATCTTGTAATTATTTCACACATTTTGCAATCCTTTTAGATCGTATCACTTTGCTTGTCACCTGTCGTTGTTGTTATGGCTACCACCACCATTGTTGACCATCACCATCTTCCATTGCTAACGCTACACCACCTCTTCTCTAATTCATTCATCATCATTGTGGTTCATCCATTGATATCTTTATATATGGGAAAAACTCCAAAAAGTATAACTTTATGATTAAAAAGCAATTTTTAATGATTGGTTTTGCATATTGGATGCTCTTGAAATTGATATTCATTCGCTTAATTCAGTTAATTTAGTACTCTGTACATTTTAATTTTTTAAAAATCGATAACTGATTATTTTTTAAAATTTGAAATTGTTCGCCGAAATTGATATAATTACGTTATCAACTAAAATTGTTTAATTAATTTAAAAAATTAATACAAGGACAGATGTATTGTTTAAGCACTTTTAGTTGAGAGGGACAAATTAAGTTCATTTTATACGCTTTCAAAAAAAAAAAGTTCATTTTATACTTGCATTTATCACTTATAAATAATCACTTCCCGATATAATAGTTAGGGTGACATTTTACCATATAGATAAACATTTATTTATATGATAATTATATAAGTGTTTAGTATTTTTGGGGAGGATAAATGAAAAACTGAAAATAACCCAAAAGAAAAAGTGAGAGTCATTAGTGATGGAGGGTGGTTTGGACTTTGACTAGCAGTCGGCCACCCAAATAAATGGGCATTGGAGCTTTCGTTACAGATCAGCCGACACAAAAGCTCCTCAGGAAAAGATTATAATATTTCTTATCCTTTCAATTTACTCAACATGTGTGTCTATTAAACACAATGCTTGTATGTTGGTACCGATCTGATTTATGGATTATTTTATTATTTATAAGTGTGATTTAATTAGTGCATTGTATCTAATAATAACACTAAAGTTTATTCCCGAACAATATTTTGGATCTAGTTAGGATTCTCTAGACTAGAGTTTATGTCTTTGGACTCTTCAAGTTGGCGGGAGAGTGGAGATGGATTCTTTGTGCACAAAGTCAATGACATAGAATAATTGTGAGGTTGTTTAGACGACTTGTGATTTAAATCATTCACCGACTTTTGAACAAGGGTTATGGGGCATAAAGTTAATAAAACACAAGTTGGGAAACTTGATGTATAAAAAATATTACTAGATTATAATTTTTTAATTTTAAAAAAATTATTACAATACTCAATATAATAAACAAAAAATTATTCATTCTTGATTCCATCAGGGTGAGAATCGAGTTTCTCCATCAAATTTAAATTAAATTACTATTCTAAATCAAATAAGTACTTCTCACAAAAAATTAAACTTGAAATTTTGTATTTATTAGATTAACTGCTTGGTCAATTAAGGTGCGTTTGAAAATTCGAAAATAATGTCTGAAAATTATTTTTTGCGTTTCCTGGGGTTGGCTAGAAGGTGAAAATGGGAGTCAATGAAAAATATAAGGGATTTTCAGGAAAATGACTTCCTTTTTTTTTTTAGAAAGTTATTTTCCGTTTGCAGTGAAGCAGTCAATCACCCGCCGTTGTTGCCAACACCACCACCATTGTATATTTTAAATATCTAAAATTAAAAATAATTATATTCATTTTTCAAAAAATAACCAAACACACAAAGATAATTTTCTGAAATGCAACTAAACACGACAAAAAAATATTTTCCAAAAATAACTCCTTTTCCAAAATTTTTTTTTTAAAAAACTCATTTCCCTGCTCTCTAAACTCACCCTTAAGTTAAGTTGGGATTTCACGTTTTGAAAGATGAATATTAAGCTAGGTTAAAAAAAAAAAAAAAAAAAAAGAACACAAAAGCTGCAGCGATTGTTTGTTTATCAGTCAGTCTAATAATTGCATTCTTTCTCGCATTTCGGGACAAGTCCACAGCCCCCACACTCCTGACTCCTGACTCCACATTTCCTTTACCTTTTCTTTTTTCTGCTTATTGCTCATCTGTCAATCGCATCCGGCCACGCCCCCCATTTCTATTTTGCACTAACCATTGAGTTAAGCCCCGCGCAAAGCATGTAAAAATATAATATGTGGCATGCTCACACGTAATATTGTAGCATTAATATTACTCCGTAATATACAAGTGTTGATGTATCATGTACCACTGTATATATTAATATTATCCACACCAATATTAATTGTATTTAGACTTGTTCTTATTTTGAAAACTACAAGATTTTGAATTTGAATCCTATAAAAATTTTTTATTAACTTTTTTTTTTTTTTAATTTGAACTGGTAAACCATGAACAACCTATATTGATTTATTTCTTAATATCTTTGTTAGGCTAAGATCACAAGGAAAGTTTGACTCATAAAGTTATAATGATGCATATTGGAGTAACAAATACAAAATTTTCCGTAAATTAATGTATATTATATATATTTGTATTTGATATTATCAACACCATAGTTACATTTGCAAGTTAAATTCAAAGACAAAAAATCAATAATTTGGAACAAATGGTAAGCCCGCAATCTAGATTGAATTCAAAATAATCTTGCAAGATACCAAATGACATATTAAAAAAAAAAAAAAAAAAGACAGGAAATTCAACAACTAATAGTAGCTCAAGAATTTATAGCAGCTAGCTGTAAATTGAATACGTTTTTGTAACATCTGAGGATGTTGAAAGATTCAAAATTTTGAATTCTTGCTTTGAATTTAATACCAATTAACATGAAATCGAAATAAATCTGTGGGTTATTAATTAACATGAAGAGCATGCATGGCATCAAATAATACTATTATCCTTCAATTCTGACAAGAAATTAAAAGAAAAAAACAAAACAAAGTGCTTAAAAAAAAGGGAGTTTTCGAGATTGGTGAAAGAAACATTCCAATGCTACGAGACGAAGGAAAGAAAAGCAAAAGCCGAATAAGAAAGGGGAAAAGGTAATTTGGTGAGCGTAGTAGACTAGTAGTAGTTGCAGTTTTTAGCTATGGCGACGAAACCTTCTTTGGGAGAGGATTCGGTTTAACGTCCACTTTTCTCTTCATCCTGCTTGCATTTGGGAGCAGCAGCGTTGCGGCATTCCGGTGCTGTTCCAGAGTGAAGGTGAGAGCTTCGGTCGTCGGCCGCGGCGGCGGTGGATGCGGTTCCGGCGACGGTGCAGTTCGAAGGAGAAGAAGAAGAAGCGAAATGTTGTCGCAGCAGCACTCTCCCTCCACCTCTCTCCGCCGCTCGCCGCCCACTACCTCCTCCCCCAAGCTCTCCGGCAATCCCAACACGTTCGCCACACGGTACTTCAACTTTGGAGATTTCTCTGTGACCCGCATTTATAGGAACGGATTTTTATGGGAGTATTTGATCTGAGTCTGAGATTCTAATTCGACATTGTTCTTTTGTTTCTGGAATTTGCATGCTTAAATGTCTACCACTTTTACCTATTTCCTTCACTTTTCTGTCTCCGTTTCACCATTTTTATCTCACATAATTGTTTCATTAGATCCATGGCTGAAAATATGATTATTTGTTGTTTGTGAGTTGATTTTTCGGGCAAACTTCAGCCAAATTGGTCAGACTATTGACGGGTAACTACAAGATGAACGGCTTATTGGTCTTTTTGGTCTGAGCCAGTTAGCTATATGCAATATAAGCTAGTTTAACTTGTTCTTACCTAGTTCACACTTTCGGGTAGTGGTTGGTGGTTATCCAAAAATAAATAAAAAGAGATTGATTTTTTGCATTTCCACAGCATCATCACTTAAGACTAATCTTATGTATGTGCAGTATATTTTCTGATGTTGCTGGGGATATTACTATTGTTGTTAATGGAGAGCCCTTCCTCCTTCATAAGGTAGTTTCCTATGGTATATCTATCTTAATAATGGACTTGAACATCAATTGAATATATGTTTGATTTTTTTTTTTTTTTTTTTTAAATTATGAAAGTTTCCTCTGGTATCTCAAAGTGGGAAGATCAGGAAGATGGTGGCAGAAGCCAAGAACCCGAATCTCTCAAAACTGGAACTCAATCACATACCTGGTGGACCTGAGGCGTTTGAGCTTGCTGCGAAGTTTTGTTATGGTATGAACTTTGAAATCACAGCTGCAAATGTGGCTCATCTACGATGTGCAGCAGAGTACTTGGAAATGGCTGATGATTTTCGTGAAGAGAATCTCATTGTGCGTACAGAAACCTATCTGAACGAGGTTGTGGCTCAGAGCCTTGAAAAGTCGGTGGAGGTTCTGTCTGCCTGTGAGACGTTATTGCCTATTGCAGAGGAGCTGGAGATTCCGGAGAGATGTGTTCGTGCTATTGCCAAGGTTGCTTGCCAGGAGCAACTGGTATCGGGCTTATCGCATTTAGAATGTGATGATAGTGGACCTCTGGAGCTTAAGGAAAGGTGCCTTGAATGGTGGGTTGAAGATCTCTCCATTCTCAGGATTGATTTTTACTGTAGGGTCATCACCGCCATGGGGCAGGCTGGGGTGCGTACGGATACCATTGTTGCGTCTTTGATGCATTATGCGCAGGTATTCCTAAAGGGTATTGGGAAGGCGCAAATATGGAATCCAGCCAGGGCATATCCTCGCTTGGCAGAAAACAACCAGAGAATCATTGTTGAAAATCTCGTGACTCTTTTACCTCCAGAGAAGAGCTCGTCTATTCCACTAAGTTTTCTCTTCGGGATGTTGAGGATGGCGATCATGGTGGACGCAACACTGGCATGCCGGCTTGAGCTTGAAAGGAGGATAGCCAGTAGATTAGAAATGGTCTTACTAGATGACCTGCTCATTCCTTCTACTCAGGCTGGTGATTCTCTGTTCGATGTTGATACAGTCCACCGGATCTTAGTACATTTCCTGCAACGGGTTGAGGATGAAGACAATGAAGATTGTGGATATGAATCAGAAGGAATCGGTTCTCCAAGCCATGGCTCTATATTGAAAGTTGGGCGGCTTATTGACACATATCTAGCTGAAATTGCTCCTGACCCATATTTGAGTCTCGACAAATTCATTGCTATGATAGCAGTGCTGCCTGATTATGCTCGTGTTATTGACGATGGACTTTACCGAGCTATAGATATATATTTGAAGGTGAAGTTCTAACTTCTGAAAACCTTTCACTTGAAATCTGCATACTTCAGTCAATCTTATGGTTTATTGGTATTTATATCTACAGGCTCATCCAATGCTATCTGAGCAAGAAAGCAAGAAGCTATGCAAATTCATAGACTGCCAAAAGCTATCTCAAGAAGCCTGCAACCATGCTGCACAAAATGACAGGCTCCCAGTTCAGATGGTTGTGAAAGTTCTATATTTTGAACAGCTCCGTTTGAAAAATGCACTGTCGGGAAGTTCTGGGGATGGGTTTCTATCCCAAAAGATCAGCAGTGGTGTCACAAGTGCAGCCATCTCTCCCCGAGACACCTACGCTTCTCTAAGGAGAGAGAACCGAGAATTGAAGCTCGAGATATCAAGAATGAGGGTGAGGCTCAGTGATCTAGAGAAGGAACAAGTGTTCATGAAACAAGGGATGATGGAAAAATCAGGACACGGGAGAACATTCTTAACCTCGATTTCCAAAGGCATAGGGAGGATCGGTATATTTGGCGGTCCTAATGGAGGGAAACAACACAAGGCTGGGAGGAAGTCGAGGGCACCAGAAGGAAAAACTGGTAGGAGTAGGAGATTCTCTGTTTCATAGCATAGCTGTTTTACATTTCATCAGATTATACTTTACTTCCTGTAAATGAGGCAAATAGCCTATGAATTTCAATTCCTGCAATGCCTATATATGGTGATTTCCAGAATAGTCTCATCCAATTGCAGATATCAGCAGTTAAAACACAAGAATATGAACACAACAAGAAAAATCATTCATTTATTTATCCATGATTAGAAGTGTGGCAAAATTGCAGAGTAATTATTAGCTCTTACAGTAAGTTGGGCAAAAGAGAAGCAGTCTCTATGAAATGAAACCTTCTGAGATAGAAATGTATTTCATGGCTCAATCTTGGATGATCATGCATTAATTGCAGAATAAAGCTGCTTCCTTATCTGCATAAAATATCATCAAAGAAACAAACAACTCTACTTGTAATCGCATCCTCACAATCGAGTGCATTTTTAATGCATTACCTAATAAATTGCTTTCTACTGATTTCTGGAGTGCAATCTGATATGAATATCCATACCTCAGGAAGAAGTCGTCTGAACATAACATCCAATCGAGCATTCAGTGTGTTCTCAAACACAATCTTCCCATCTTGAGACGCCAGAACAATCCCTCCAGCGCTTTCATTCCACGTCATCAGAAAACCAATCAATCCAAAGTTTCCAGTTAAGAAAACTACAACCAACCTGAAACAAGTTGCAGAAAGAGATCTTACCAAGAGGGACCATGAACATTTGCACCACTTGGAGGAGGGGGAAGATATACACTGTCAAGAGTAATGTTAGGGATGCGACGCGTTTTGTCTTTCTCAACGTACTCCCTCTTAGCTTCTTCCACCACCGATTTCACCAGTGCAACATCCATCTCCCTACACCGCAGCAACACTGATGGCTCTTGCAACTTTAGCAGACTCTAGATAGATGTTACAGAAAATGCATTCTCAGTTCTCTCAGTTCAACAACCACTATGGAAAGCAGAAATCAATCCATTTCATTAAAAACTCGTAAAATGTAGCTTGAATCTTTTCAAATCCTGAATACCTGAACAATCAACCCCTTGAGAAGTTTCTTATAGGCAATCTTGTCTTCAGACACGCGCAGGAGTTCCTTGCTAGCAGACTCTTTCATGGCATTGACAACATCGTCTTGAGCTTGGAGAAACTTGATACGAGAAGCATTTAGCTGCATAGAATACTCGCTGCAACAGTGATAGTTTTAGCCATTAAAACCCTAGGTAAACTCAAACAATGAGGAGTAGTATGTGGAACTCACATTTTCCTGCGAACTTCAACCTGCTTGGTTTTACGCTCGTACTCCTGCCTGATCTTCTTCTTTTCTGCTTCAACTAATTGCAGCTTTTCAATGTTGAATTCCTGCAACCAAAAACCAAGTTTATTCATATTCACATACGGAGAATTATTGTAAATACAAAAATCAAACAGAAACATCGATTTATACGACTAAATTCAATCACACAGACGAATTTGCAACGATCATACAGATGAAATTCACATCCCTCGCAACGATCAACGATCACATGGATTTATCTGTATATTTTTATTTTTTCACGTTGAAATCGAATGAAAATAAAAAACTAAAGAGAGAAAAGGACGAGGGAAGAAAACCTCCTCAGCAGATACAGAAATCTCATTGGCTTTTTCTTCGGCTTCTTGCCGGATGAATCTGACCATCTGCTGTATTTGCTTCGAAACATCGGCATCGTTCATTTTCGGTTCTGTTGCTGCCTACTTTGTTGATAATTTTGGTCCTGTGAAGTGGAGAAAAAAACAATTTCAGTTGGGAAGAGCAGAGCGAAATGTATAGCCGCGCGGAAATGGCTTTACATACATGCTGGAAATACAGTGGCGATCGTGTTTTGATGGTTGCAGATAACAGCGGTCGCAATCTCATCGCTGAAAATGGCGAATTTCAGGCCTAGGTAAATGCTCCGGTAAGGTACTGGCATTCCTACTACCTGCCTCCGGCATAGTCTCCTATTCAAACGCGCCAATTTTTATTTTTATTTTTTATTTTTATTTTTTATTTTTACTTTTCTCCATAAAAGAGTAAAAGATGAAAAATATATTAATTTTATCTCTATAAATCAAATTTTTTGTTCTCGTTCTCTATCTCTCTCTTTTATGAAATTTAGCTACGGCATATAACTATGTTTTCTCTTCTTTACATTTTTGGAGTTTCGCACTTCATTTGAACCGAAAAAATAATTTCAATATAGCCTTGAGATTATACTATTTTATTTACAATCTTATATTTCACGTGTAACATATTAAACAATTTCAATAAGGACAACTACAAATAAAAAGATCTAATACACATGTACTCAGGATTTCGTAAAAAACTACAATCCAATATATACCCTCCAATCAAATTATTGTGTGTTATATAAATCATATATCAATACTAAAGATTTTTATAATCAAATGATTAATGGGCCACACGTTTAAATAAGATAGAAATTTAAATATTCAATACTAAAATTTTATAATCGTTATACCCTAAATACTAAAATTTTATAATCGTTATACCCTAAAGCACGGCGGCGCGCCTCCCAAAACGACGTCGTTTTGGGAGGCGCAGTAGGAAGTTGCTGTGATTATGTATATTTGTTCACACAATTATGTATATTTGTTCATACAATTATGTATATTTGTTCATACAGTTATGTACATTTTTTATACAATTATGTACATTATTTTTATATAATTATGTACATCCGAATCAGAAAATTTGTGCGTATTATGTTAAGAGTTGATGTGTATTATGTTAAAAGTTTATGTTTATTATGTATTATGTTAGATTATGTGTATTATCTTTTAAAAAGAGTATGTATATTTTGTTATATAATTATGTACATTCATGTATACGATTATGTGTATTCTAGTATAACATTATGTACATTTTTGAACAGTGTTTTTTTTTTTTAAAAAGAAAAATTAACTGCCATACACTGGGGCGAGAAATTTCAAAAAATAAAATAAAAATTAAAACGACGTCGTTTTACATCTAAGCGCACAGTGCAACGCACGCCGTAGTATAGGATATAAATTGCCAATAAATATACATAATAAAATGTCCAATATTGGGTGCTAAGATAGCCCAATAAGCCCAACTCAATAACTAACATTATTTTGTTACAATCCTTACAAACAACTATACTCAAATTTTAGATCAAAACACTTCCTTTTTGACATATCTAAAATATCTAAATACTTACTCTAACATCATATAATTTACTTAATCGGCGAACCAATTTCTACTAAAAGAAAATATATATATGCCACATATGTACAAATTGATGAGATTCTTCCGATTAAATAATACATTACATGTTCTTTAATTAAGACATATCTCGTACCTCCAAAATTAAAGAGATAAGAAATTTTTGAATTTAGAGTTTAATCTTAAAATGGCATGCCCCATTTAGTAAAACATTAGTTATCAAGGAACAAAGTACATAGGATTGGGAAGTTTAAATGTGCGATTGCCAACATGATCTCCTTGAAGGTCGCTCCATTGGTCTCCCACGTTTCCCCATATTTTGTATCCTTCTTTTACTAGCTGCTTCCTTATCTTTGATTTATATGCCACTGCGCTTAGGTTCTTATTAGCCCCCGTCCTGATATACACATTTAAATCATAACATTAATTAATGATTTAGGGCGTCTTTGGAAATCCGAAAAATAATTTCTAAAAATTATTTTTCGGGTTTTTAGTGTTCGACTAGAGGAGAAAAATGAAAGTCAATGGAAAATAAAGGTATGGTCAATGAAAAATAAATGAGATTTTTTGGAAAATGGCTTCCCCTTTTATTTGGGAAGTTATTTTCCGTTTGCAGCAGTGGAGTAGTCAATCACGCACTGCCGCCACTACCCCCACCACCATCATTGTATATTTTAAATATTTAAAATTAAAAATAATTATGCTCCATAAAATGAACCAAACACACCAAGACGATTTTCTAGAATGTAACCAAACAATGGAAAAGAAAATGCTTTCTGAAAAATACTCATTTTCCAGAAGTCATTTTCCTGTTTTGCAAATGGACCGTAATTCGGAGGAGATATGTTCTTGAGTAAAGCTCATCTTTTAATTATAACAACCTAGATTGTTCATAACTGATTAGGTTGACCAGTTTAAATAAAAAAAAAAAAAAAAAAAAAACTAATAGACAGCTCTTTCAGATAATTGAACTTAAAATTTTATAACTATCAAGTCAATTGCTTGACCAAATTAGATGAGTGACACCAATATTATGTCCAATTAAACTAATTCATCATCAATACTTTTTTCATCTAATAATTAATTGTACCTTAATATTAGGCGTTCATAGCCAATGAATCCTTGGTTACGCAGATTTTTGATAGTAGCACGTTCATAGGCATCTTCACTTCTACCCGTGAGGAGAAAAACCTTAAAGCCACTTTTGACCAACTTTTTGAATAGGCTCAACACTGATGGAATGGCTGGGCACTCTCCTTTTGTTGCCCATGCCTTAAACCCTGCAGGGTCATATGGGTCACACCTACATACACATAATCATTCACCATACAATTATAAACATTTTAAATATAAATCTCAACTACTTTTAGTTAAATATAATAACTCAAAGTTTGAATTAATATACATAATGAAAAATCGAGTGGCTGAATCATAATTCTGGTTAAAAATATGAAATTTCTTATCTTAAAAATTCTCCACACTCGACCCAACAAGATGGTGGGGAGATAAGGTATCGTGACGATTTAGTGGTCTCTTAGGTGAAGACCAATGTCTAGTGTTAATATGATGGTGGATGTGTAATCAAGTTAACTCAGTGACTTTTTAGGTAAGAGGACTAGTGCCCCAAAAAAGCTCACTATATTGGGTGAAATTCCCATATGGGTGACTGCCAGGTCTCTATTTGCATCCTGACATACAATTTCATCGAGTACCAACTGAGCAGTCTGTGGGCAGACATAAAACATGATTCTCATCCTTGAAGTACTATAATTATTATATCGGTTAATACCGTTTGAAGTCCTCCGAGTATAGTGGTTTTGCCACGTTTAGTCCTAAACTTTCAAATTGACCATCTGTGGTCTTTCGACTTTCAAATTTAACCAATTGTGGTCCAAGTTAACCACTCATGGTCCTTCAAGTTTCAAAACTTAACCAGTTGTGATCCTCTTGAAAGGACCATGGTTGGTTAAAATTTAATAGTTGAAGGACCATGGGTGGTTAACTTGGACCACAAATGGTTAAATTTGAAAATCGAAGGACCACATGTGGTCAATTTGAAAGTTTAGGACTAAATGTGGCAAAAACACTATACTCGGAGGACCTTGGATGGTATTAACTCTTATTATATTTATCAAATACCCAATACACACCATCAAATAGTGATGGTGAATTTCCCTTGGGTCATAAAAAAAAAAAAAAAAAAAAAACAAATATATCTAATTAATAACATTGAGTTGTTATGTGATAGATATGATACCCGAAGCGTTTTGTTTGGTAGTAAATGAGATTGGAGATGCAGGTGTCGTCGACGTCGAGGATCCAGGCGTCGAGTCCGTCGCCGGAGAGGGAAACCTCGTTATCCACGAAGCTAAATATGGCGTCGACGGTGAAGCTGAGGTCGCGCTCGTACTGCCCGCCGGTCATGTAGCTCTCGATGTGGCGGAGGCACTCCTTGGGCACCGTGCGCCATGCACGCACATTGTTCGCCTCCACCGCCAGCCTCCAGCTCTGGCAATACGGCCCGTCGCCGCCGTCCTCCGCCAGCTGCGCCGCCGCCCTCCACTCCCTACTACTACCGCTAACTGTTTTTGAGCACAGGGCTAAAAACACCACCACAATTATCTCCCTAATCCTTTGCATCATCTCGCAAATCATAAGACCTGTGAAGATTAAGGAATGGGAATAGAGACAAATAGAATAGATTATCTTATAACAGAATATAATGAAGGAAATGATGAACATTGGTAGTAATATGCACTTGTATATATATAAGCAGCTTGGAGGCCCTACCTTATACCACCTTTTTGTCTTTTACTTTGTCAATATATAGTAAAAGGGAAATTAATTAAAAGGGAGAAAATTTGAATATCGAGTTGTAGCCTTCTCAATTTGAGTATATCAATTATAAGTAAATTAAGTTTTCGAGTACCGTAGACCAAATAATAAATAAAAGTCAAATTCGATTGGAAAAACTGCTAGCTCGATCAGCACGCAAGTTCATAGAATTTGTAGAATTCTGCAAATTTATTATATTATATATTCATTTTCAATATGTAATATAAAGTTTAGTGCAATAATATATGGCGTAAATAATTAGGAGGAGCACCGAAAGATGAAGACAATGGTGGTTGGAAGTAAAGTACACACTGCCTTCCTCTCAGGGGTACGCATGGAATGGCAATTATATTAGATTCATTTAGTAAACTCCACAACCTATATTATAATCTAAAATACGAACATATAATATATAAAATATAAATATTTTTTAATTTGATATCAGAAAGTCACAAAAATATCATTAAATTACAAAGTACTTGGCAGTTAAATTAATTCATTAGTTGCTTAATTTTAATTGATATTTGTCGGCCAATCCCTATTTCAAATTTCGATGTATATCTGAAATTAAAAGTAAATTTCTTAACTTTTTCTTCAATGCCCCCAAAGAATAGAAGTAAATTTCTGTTATACCAGTGATCTTTGTTTACATTTTCTTGGAGTTGTTTGAGAGATTATGCAATGAAATTGATACTTTTTGGTAAGGCACATATTTTTGTTTAATACTCCGTAGTTTTTATTATTCTCCTTGCATATTTTTAAAGAAGCAAATTTTCTTTAATTTATATAAATTTGTGGATGTTAAATGTAAATTTGTGGAAGAAAAATAGCATTCCACGGGTGGTAGTGGGAGCAGCGTCAGATATCATAAACACGCACAAAGTGGATTATTATTTCATGGACCATTATCCACACATTTGTATAAATTATAAATAAAAAATACATTATTCTAACACATAAAGTACATTATTTGAAAGTACTTTCTTTATATATTATCAAATAATGTACATTCAGGACACAAATAATATACTTTTAGGACATTTTTGTCTCTTCATATTTTTATTTTGTTATTTTTTCCGGTTTCAACCGGTTTAATTGGTTTAGGACTTTATTAAAAATCAGTTGAAAAATATGGCACTAAAATCTACTTACACTAGTTTCATTTATAGCAATACCAAAGTATCATTTTAAATCTACCATAGTTTGATTTGACAATATGCATTATTGCATGAGCTCTATTTTTTTGTTTTTATTTTTCACACACATTAGTTTAATTATAGTAATGTTGAAGTATTATATTAATTGCACTTCAAGTTCATTTGATAATATATAGTATTGTATGACTCTATCTTTTAGTTTCATTTTTCACATACACTAGTTTCATTATAGCAGCACTAAAGTATAATTTTAATTAGGAAAAATGGTCAAATATGCTATCGAATTTTACCAGGACTATGTGGTCTAATGGTACTCGGGTTGGACTTGCATTTGGAAGGTTGTAAGTTCGAGCCTCAGTATTTCAGTAGGTTGAGAAAGTATATGAACAGATACTACAATGTAATAGAGCTAGTAGCATTCAAAAAATGCGATCAAATTTTGCCTAAAAAGTCAATTAGACCCCTAAACTTTTTAAAGTTGCAATTAAATACATCAACATCTCATTTTAGTGCAATAAAGTCCAAAAATCAATTAGTGACCTGCTACTATAGGTCACTAAGGTTCCATTCAACATTCCAGCAACCTCCAGCTATTTTCGGCGACATTTCCGACAATAAATCAATCGACGACCATAGAGACAGTTGCCTTCTCCAAGAAGGCAACCACGGGGTCTATTACAATTTCATTAAAGCAACACTAAAATATCATTTTAATTAAATTACAATTTTATTTGATGACTATGATACATTATACACATAGCACTGTGTGGACTATGATCCAATGTATAACCACTGGAATTCCTTCTTACACTAATTGTATAGCCGCAACTTGTGATGATCCTTCACATCAATCTTGATTTATCTGTTCTCGAGAATCCTTCAAAAGATATTTAACTACTAAGTTTTGTTGATACTACGGCCTATATATGGGCATCACTTGGACCCGTTTTGTGTAGATTTTAATTCTTTATTTCTTTTCACCCTTTGTATCAAGAAAAGAAAAAAGAAAAAAATTGTCAAAAAGCAATATTATTATACAACATACACTTATTGGCCATCCCTCTTTCATAAAGCTTTCCATTCTCTAGCTTTTGACAAATTAAAATTGTAATCTGACACGACACAACCAAATATAATATAATGTTTTCTTTATTTCCATACAATTGTGGAAATTAACGTACGGTGGTTGCTTAACTTCTATGAACCCTCCAATGGGGTCGATTAGGGTCAATTTTTAAATTAACAATTTATGTGGTGGGGGCAAATATTGTGAAGGAGCTAGTTGATGACGATGTATATATAGCTGCTTCATTTTGATTGTATGAATAAATAAAATTTACTTTCTCAAATAGAAAAATATAATCCAAATCCAATGTGATTTGACTCAGACAGGTAATGGACACCACTCACAGGGCGTTTGGTTGGAAAGAGGGAATTATGTGGGAAAGGAATTGTAATTCTATGGGAGTTGAATTACTGGGAATAAAGTGGGAATTTAAATTCCAGTGTTTGGTTGACAGGAATAGAATTACTGGGAATTTCAATTCCAATGTTTGGTATACATGGGAATTGAAAGGGAATAAGTAGTATAAAGTCAAAAATGTCCATTATTGTTGTTAGACATTAATTTTAGGTTAAAAAAGGAAGGGATAATTTTGACTCATCACTATCTTTTTTTTCCCAGGAATTAAAATACCAGGGGGGACATGGGATTTTAATTCCATGAAAATGGGGGAATTGCAATTCCCTCCAACCAAACTACGGAATTTAATGGCCTTTGGAATTAGGTAAGAATTAAGTGGGAAGGGAATTTAAAATTCCTCTAACCAAACGCCCTGTCAAAGTAATACTTTACAATGACTATTCATATGTCAATACCATGGACTAAGACCCATCTTGTATTGTAGAACATGGTCTAAAACTACTACGTGTAATTACCATATTATGTACCTTTAGTTAATAAATTATGTATATATTATAATTGAGTTAATACCCAAAATCGTCCTCGACTATAGTGGTTTTTCTCAATTTCGTCCTAAACGACTTTAGTGACCTAATATCGTCCCAGACTTTTGTGTTTCGCTCAATTTAGTCCTCCATTTGTTATTCCGTCAAATTGGTGTTAAATAAAGAGACAATTCAGTAATGTCAATATTGATCTCTCTTTACTTTCAACTTGTGAAGTGCAAAATTTTTCTTTCTTGTACGAATTACACCCAGAATTACTCCCGGACCTACAAATCAAATTTTATATTCGCAGTTTTAGGAGTAATTCTGGGAGTAATTCGTAAAAAAAAAAGGGATTTCGCAGTTCACATGTCTATGAGTAAAGAGATATCAATATTAAAATTACTGAATTGTCTATTTATTTAACACCAAATGGACAGAATAACAAATGATGGACTAAATTGAGCAAAAACACAAAAGTATGGGACTAAATTGAGCGAAACACAAAAGTCTGGGACTATATTAGGTCACCAAAGTCGTTTAGGACAAAATTGAGAAAAACCACTATAGTCGAGGACGATTTTGGGTATTAACTCTATTATAATTAATATATTATGTCTACGCAATTAATTAATAATTGGTGCACTTAAAAACCACTGATATATCACCAACATATTAGGAAACAATTGGTGCACTTAAAACCACCACAAGGAAGAAATCGCCAAAATATTAGGACACGAATCATCTTCATCCTTGTAGGCAATGTGGCACATCATGAGATTTCCTTGACTTCAAAAAGGTTGGCATATAACCAATGACAACATCCATTATATATATAAATCTGAATCTCACTGTTAAATTGTATTGATTGCAAATCTGAAGAGATTTGCAGTACTCACCATGTACAATGTAACGAAAACGACAACATCGTCAAGTTATAGTTCAGTTGGTTTTTGGGTAGTAAATTAAAGATAAAGACGCATAATTGAGTTTTAATAGTTTCGATGTAAAAGTTCCATGTACCCTCTTGTGGGATGAATTCTAGTGGACACAGACACTAATTCTTTCACTTAATGGGTTACAGAGTCATAATGATTTACCCTTACACAATCTTATCTGGTCAACAAGCTAGGGGGCAAGTAACTCACGTCGCCATTTATTGAGCATCATGTTTCACCTAATGAGCTGCTAAATCACACTAATTTGTCCCTCTGCAAGTAACTCACGTTGTCATTTACAAACCAACCAATAAAACTAAAACAATTCCAAAAATGGTGCACTTAATTTAATAATGCATGTCAACGCAAATCTAATCTTGGGTATGGTTTAAATACCATATATATCTTAATTTATTACAAAATTGATCAATCTAGTGGTTTGACCACTTTGCTATAATGCTTCCAATCTTTTATATCGAATCTTGTATTATACTTCATATATGATATGATTAGCCAATCAAGTTACTAATAATACATGAATTTTAAAAATGATAGTATTTATCACTAAGAATGAAAACGAGTCAAGTTGAGCTCAAACTTAAGTTGGTTCGAGTTCGAGCTTAAAATATTTATAGTGGCTTGAGTTCGTGCTAAGTTTGATCTAGTTAAAAAAAAATTTAAACTCAAATTTGACTTATTAATTTTTATAAGACTTGGCTCGTTAGTTTTTGTAAGACTCGAACTCAATTTGATTGGCTAGAATTGGCCGATGATCCATGCATGCACCAAAAGTTTTGACTTTTGAGTATTGAAATCGATCGAATTTGAATAAATTTTTAATTGAGAAGCTCACTATTCGACTCGTTTGCAACCCTATAACCCTATTTATCACAATTAAGATAATCAAATTATAAAACATTTGATACAATATGATTTGAGAATCACTTAATACTCTTTTTAACATCTTTTCCCTGTATATATATGTTGAGTGTGTGTGTATATATATATTGAGAGATAGATCTCGATAGAGAGAGAGAGAGATAGCACAACTGCACAGGGTTAATAAGCAGGGATGGCAATTTCAATCCGCCCCGCGGATATCCACCCGAATCCACCCCGCGTGGGTCGGATTTTTTTGGGTGGTAGTGGGTGATGGGTCGGGTGTGGGTCTTAACAAAGTAAACCCGCGGTGGGTCGGGTTGGATTTGGGTTTTATGTACAAAACCCGCCTAGAACCCCACCCGACCTACCATGTAGTTATTTATAAGAGTTTCTATAACTCTATGTAAATTTTTACTATTTTTTATATCTAAACTACTAAGTTTATTTTTAAAAATTAACAATTTAGTTATTATATTTAAATATTTCTATTATTTTATGTTTTAGTATAACTAATAAATTTTATTATTTTATTATGTGTAAGTAATTTAAATATTATTTTTTAAAAAAAAATAATAAAATTATAAGTGGTGGGTACTCGTAGTGGGCACCCGCACCCGGTGGGGGTGGGGGTGGGTTTTGAAAAAGTCCACCCGATGAGGGTTGGGAGTGGGGAGGGTGGAGAAAATATAAGGTGGGTCGGGTGATGGATGTAGCCCTCCCCGACCCATTGCCATCCCTATTAATAAGTGAATAATATAATAGCTACGATTGACTTTAGATATATAAAATCATTAAAATATATTTAGCAGCCAGACAAAATGATGCAAATTTTCTAATTCATCCATTGAACTTAACATAATGCTGCCGTCATGGAAATTATTCAAGAAAATTACAGATTTTTTTTTTTTTTTTTTAGAAAATCAAGGTGGTGGGGAATGTGTTTAATGAATCGTAGGCATGCGCTCATCATCATTGTGCTACATTTGTGGAGTTGACATTCAATTTTATTTAAATATATAAGAGTGTCACCCACACTTACTAAATTTTGTTAGGTTTATTATCAATTAGTGGAGAGAGGAACGCGAAAAAAAATTAAAAATTTTGTTAAGTTTATTGTCAATTAGCATAGAGAGGAACGAGGAAAAAGATAAATAAACCCAAAAATAAGAAAATAATAAAATTACGTACTAATACGTCCGTCTAGGGGAGAGGGTTAAAGGGTCTATGAGTCTGGGCTTGTTTGGTTATCAGCGGTAGCGGGTTGTGTTAGTGGTTATCAGATAGCGAATTGTATTAGCAGGTTTGACCAGCAGATTGTATTAGCGGTTTATAAAAAAATATTTGGTAAAATTAGCTGTTTAAATTAGCGGTTAACATGTAAAATGACCATAAGGGTATACATTATAATTTATAATTTATAATTCATAATAATAATAATAAAAAAAAAAAGAACGAAAAAAGGGAGCAGCACAAGCTGCTCCCCTCTTGTATTCCCACTTTTCCTACCGTCCCACAAGGCTCCACAAATTTGTTGCCCATCCCAGATGGTCAAATCGCCAAAAATGGCGGATCCACCAATAACCAAACATGGCCTCTATCATTTGAAAAGATCTGATTAATGTTATCGATCCGATGGTCTCATTGATGAGCTAGCTCATCCCATTAAAAGGTCTATCTCAGAAAACCTCACTAGAAGGTCCGCTATCCGATTTTGTTCCATAAACATACACATGACACAACTCGATTTCTCACTCTTTCAGTTTTTCCTTCGGCTAATCTTTACCCCCTTCAAAAAAAAAGTGAAAAAAAAAACTAAATTTGGTCAAATTTTATTAACCACCACCTCCTCCTTATAGCTCTCTATCACAATTAATCTTCTACTAAATTAAGCACTTTGATTATTCCTTTCGTTTTAGGTATCATGTGTTAGTATAGTATCACTCCAAACAAAAAGGGAACATGAAATAAATTTTATCTAACATGATGTATTGGCTAAATGTTAAATTAATTTAAGAGATTCATTGATTTCCAAATTAATCAATTAAAGTATATTAATGGGTTAGTGCTATAATGTTATATATTAATGTCATATTAATTTGCACTCTAGCAGTCCTAAAATACAAATAAAGAAAATAGAAAGAAAGAAAAAAAATCTAAAAATCTTTTGGTCCAAACCTTGTGGACTCTTGAGTGATAATAAATGTTGAAGTAGGGTTGTAAATGGGCCGGTCCAGCCATTGATAAATTAGAATGATCAATTACAAAAGATGCATGCAATGCTCCATTAAAATCAGCAATACTGATGTGACAAAAATACGAAAAAAGTATGTACCGTGATAATGACAATGTTGAGATATTAAGTAACAAAATACCTTATCGGTCTTATTTTATGTGGCGGGTTCATTAATGAGGCTTGAATGAAATTATTTACTCCGTATAATTTAATTTTTCATAATATTAAGTTTAGAATTAGTGTTAAAAATTTATATATTTAGAAACTACATTAAAAGTACGATTGAACACAAAGAAAATTAAATAAAAAAATAAGTAAAGAAAAAAGAGTTAGTTTGACCAATAAATAATAAATATGACATATAAAATGAGACAGAGTGAGTAATACCGAAAAAAATATTCATATTTGAAAAAAAAAAAATTAGAAGTATCTCCATTGATGAATATGGACTTGTCCAAGATTTCAAGCCCCAAAAAGCTTGAGAGTCGAACCAAGGTTGTTGGCTCCAGGGTTGGACTATTGTGGACTAGTATAGGAGGTTGACTAGAGAAGATGGAGTCACGTCGACACGCAGGGTTGGAGAAATAAAAATCAATTGATAGATGTTACAATTGTTACGAGCACCCACTTCGCTACGTCTGGGTTGCAAACAATGTTACTAAATAGTAAAGGAGTCATTAAATTTCTTCTTGTATAAATAGGCTGATCTTTGCCTTGTTGAGAGACCTTTTGTCTTATTCACATACTTACTAAAGAGTATTATGCTTTCAAAGCAATATTTGCAAATACAGCAAGTTATTTGTCTCGTTCCTTTTACACTAAAGTATTTCCTCTTTATAGTTATTTTGGAATCAATTTCCTCTGTCGCTAGTCACATTACCTCCTCTCTTTATTGCAATATTGCAAGAAAATTATAAACACTTGCCAGTCTCAAAAGTTAATTTGCATTTAAACAAGTTTGGAAGATCACATATTGGTTAGAGAAAATAAATAAACAACATGTTCCAAGATACAAACAAACAAACCACTCAATCAAACATGGATTTGAATGTAGGTTGTTGTATTCAATCATATTCAATGTCATTAAATTCTATATGATCAAATTATGCCACAAAGACACAATGGTAGATGTACCAAACAACTCAATTAAGTCAAGACTACTTCAAGTAATTAATGTGAAAATGGAGATAACAGTTAGATGTTCCAAATCAAGGCAAGACAATTGTGGGCACCAAACAACTTTATTTATTAACATCAAGATATAGATTAATTGGAAGTGGATCTCTCTTGGTTCATTTCTCAAATTGTGCATGTTATTTTTGCACAATTTAGAATCAAGTTAACCGATATCCTTTTTATTATATTTCAATTTTATCGGATGTTTCCAAAGAGATACCCCTTTTGGTGATTACTTACCTTAATTAGTTCAAATTACGTAATTTTATCTTTCATGTGTGATTTGTGGATTATTACACAAGAATATAATGTATCCAATTTATACTTTCTGTAATACCTACAAGTTTTCTTCGTCACCTAGTAATTTTACTATAAAATGTTAATTGGAGGATAAAATCAATGTCAATAAATATTGCCTCATTGGTGGGATGACTAGGATCAATGACCATATTCCTAGTTGAGTAGATCAACTAACATCACCCATAATTGATAGGATCCATACTATCCACGCATCAATATCACTTTTACAACCATCATCTCTTTGTAGCATAGTGTGTAATAAATGTTTATACCATTTGAAAGAGACAATTCATATACTTGGGATTTTGGGATGCTTAGTTATTAGCATATATTGATAGATGATTATATTACTTGTTCTTATCGATGTGTAGTACAATATTATTAGTGATTTGTAAGAAATGTTTGGTATATTAGTTGTTTATTATATTTAATTTTACATAATATTAAGTTTAGTATTAATATATAAAATATATATATTTAGAAAGTATATTAAAAGTACTATAAAATACAAAATGTCAATTTAAATATCATTAAAAAAATATTAAAGAAAATAAACAAGAAAAAATAGTTAGTTTGACCAATTAACGCGTAAAATGATTTATAAGAAATTAGTCTATTATTTAATTTATTTATTGAATTATCATTAAATTATTTTTAGTTTTAGATATAAATTTAAAAATAAATTTATTTTTAAAAATGATTTATTATAAATTATTCACTATTGTTTTTGTTAATAACAACAACAACAACAATAATAATAATGTCATAACTATAAACTATTAGTTCAATTCAGCATTATAAACTACTATATGTAATAATTTCATTTTTAACTCATTAGCGTCAATAAATTACATCAAATAGCTACTTATCAAATACTTATTTTAGTTGTTTAACCAAGCTAAATACTTAAATTAATTGATTAGTTTTTTAACAAACACCTCCTTATAATGCATTTTTGACAAAAAGTAATCTTTCTTACATTTAATTTACAACTCTAGAAAATCAAAGGATATGAATATTTAATTTAAAGATAAATTACAACTCAATAAAAAAGGGTGAAAAATCAAAAATGATATGAATAACTTTCTAAATTAGTTTAATCTCTTATAGAATCATATTCTAACTTGATCAAAAATTAAAAAAAATCATTTTCTAATTAATAAATTAGCGCGATTACAGAACCACTTCACAACTAAGTTATTATCATAAAAAAGAGTAAATACACAAATTGGTCCCTCGACTATAGCTAAATTCACAAATTGGTCCTTGACTTTCAAATCGTGTTAAAATTACAAAGTTAAGAACTTAATTGGTTAAAATTAAAAGTCGGGGATCAATTTGTGAATTTAGCTATAGTTGAGGGACCATTTTAGATATTTACTCATAAAAAATTTATAAATAGTTGATCAACTTTACATAGTTTTTTCTTGTTAAAAAAAAATATAAAAATTCACACACAAAAGAGAAGAGAATAATTAATAACGTAAAAATAGAATATTATTGAAGTCCATAGGAATCATGTGAAGGAAGAGTGGATGAGGCCTACCATCACAGGCCACTATACTCATTGGTTCATTGGTTGTCACATCTCTTTCACTATCCTGTGCATGGATTAATGTTATCTCTACTTTGCTATCTGCATTTAAACATGTGAGTTGAGACCTTTACAAAATTTAAAATATTTTTTTTGAAAAAATAAATAAATAAAAGGTGTGATTGATTACCTTGCCTTCAAAGGAATTTTTGGATGGTATAGTGGTGGCTAATATTGATCAAGTGGGGATACACACACATATATATGTGTGTGTATTAATGAGGAATGGCTAGTAGTTCAATGTCATAACTTAATCAATTAAAACCATACAACTCAATTTCATGAATTAAATTGATGATAATGATGCCTAGCTTAATTGTCATGCAGTCCTGCTAATTAATTAATATGTGCGTGCACTCTTACAACAATTAATCAAATCAGTTAAGTTTAACACGGACAGCTGAATTGGTCACATAGGTAAAGTTTGAGAACAATGATTCGTGATCGAGTCTCACCAGCGGCAGTATGTGAGCAACCTCTCAAAGTGAGGGGGCTCCTTGTGCGCAGTAAGCAAAGGTCTAGAGCTGAGTTACCATCGTCTTCTTAGATACTATGTCGGGTCGGGGGCGTTGGGGACACTTACAGGGCGTTTGGTTGGAGGGAATTTAAATTCCTTTCCCACTTAATTCCCACCTAATTCCAAAAGTCATAAAATCCCTTAGTTTGGTTGGAAGGAATTGCAATTCCCACATTTTTCATGAAATTAAAATCTCATGCCCCCCTTGGGATTTTAGGAAGAAAAAAAGCTAGTGATGAGACAAAATTACCCCTCCCTTTTTTTTAATCTAAAATTAATACCACAACAACAATGTGCATTTTGGACTTTATACTACTTATTCCTTTTCAATTTCAATGTATACCAAATATTGGAATTGAAATTTCCAATAATACTATTCCTGTAAACAAAACACTGAAATTTAAATTCTCACTTATTCCCAGTAATTCATTTCTCATGGAATTGCAATTCCTTTCTGACGTAATTTCCCATCTCCAACCAAACGCCCTGTTAGAGTTGGGGATTCAATGTTTTTGGAGAAGAATTGAAATGGGGTTATCTATGTAGAAATTAAAAAGTCTAGACATTATCATATTATCATAAATTCATAATCAACTTTGGTACTAAACTTATTATTTATTTTATGAGTTTGACCTACCATTTTATGCACAGTATTTTATGGATTATCCAAAAGATCATGGTAGTTAACTAGGTAGCAATTGCAACCTAACAAAGAAATTAAATAATCAGATTTGGTACTCCGTATATATGAATAATTAATTTGGTATGTACATGTGTAGTGTGTGTATATATTATTCTCATTAGACGTCCAAGGTGCTGGTTAATTACCTAGTAGCCTTTTGACCAGACAAATTATGTAACAAATTAAATGATTATGAGTTTATGACTAATTGTTTCATAATTGGAACAAATATAATCATAATACTGTAATAATAACATTATAAATAGTGCTAATAGTTATATATGGTGGTCAGTATTATAGATAAGGAATTTTCTCGATGTCATTATGTCATTTTTGGTCAAAATCTGATTGAAAGTGTGGTTATTGACAAAAAATTATCAAGTTTCGACCATTTTTAGGTGGTCGAAAATATGATATTAGCAGTGTTGGTTCAAGTTCTACTATTCATATTTTTAAAAAAGACAACGAATATATGATGTACAGATTATTTAGATGTTTTTATCAATATGAGGCCTCATGAGACAAAGAGGAGTAGTGTTAGATCATTCTTTGTTTGTTTGTTTGTTTTTTTTTAAGAGTATTATTTTCTTCCCCAAAAGGTTGAATTTCTAATCTCAAGGGTCCTCCATACCCCAGCCCGAGAGAGCATTTGGGAGGATGTAAATCACGGTGACTCAATGACTCAGCAAACGGGACCAAATGTCAGTGCACACAAGTGATCTGCTTATTTAATTTGAACATAATCCCCACACTACTGCTGTTAATGTTTGAACCTTGGTTTCCTCTTCCAAATATTACTTACTGAACCAGTGAACTAAGCTCGTACTGATATTAGATCATTCTTTGTTAGAATGAGGTATTGATTGTACATTTTATTTCTTGGTTTGGAATTTGTTTATTAGGTTATGACGTCCCAAAAAGAAAATAATTGTCACATGTTACAAGGTTTCAATGCATTAACTTCTTCTCAACACTATGTTCCCAAAATTATTTTTCAAAATTTGTAATAAATATCAATCTCAACATGAGTTAATTAAAATTACTAAAATACAATTATTTAGAGAAAAAATTGATAAATATATTTGAGGAGTCTAGAATTATTACAGATTCTAATTTGAATGGTTTGTAACGCAGCGCCGCAATTGATGGAAGACTTCGGTGGCACGTCAACTAATTGGGGCAAAATTTTTGTTAGGCCTTGATCCAACCACCTTGATTAAATATTTAAATGAGACATCTCACTTACACAACTTTATAAATAATCAATTTTTTTGTGACGAAGAAAATTCACAATTATTACTTAAGACTTAAGAGTATACTATATAAATTTAGTTGTGATAAAGTTGATTGAGAGGGTGTTAGTAAAAATCAAACTTGTAATATTCAAGTACAAAAATCATGTTCCACCTAGTTAGCCACCCATTCCAGGACATCTTAATTTAATTATATTTTAATTGATTAATGAATACCTTATATATAGCCCGCATGGACATCTCAATTGGTCATATGGTGAAATTTGAAAAGAATGATGTTGGGCCAGGGTTGGGGAGTCAACGAGAGTGAATTGTGTTTATAAAGAACGGTTTATTTTGTTACAGAAGTATATGTTTAATTTATGTGACGACATAAGGTGATATGTGATGGAACCTTATTCTTTTTTCTTTCATTTTTTATAAATATATACGTTCCAGTTTCATCGGACTAATCTTAAGTCCACACACCTTTTCTCTAGAATTCATGCAAATGTAAATTGTAAGTATCGCAATCGACTCATCAGTCAGGCTCTAGTCTTTATGCGTGCATAAAAGATCCAATCAACACCTTCTATCATCCTGATCGAGCTTTTGTCTTACTGTCTTCAGTCGTGCCATCAAATTAGACGATGAACTACTACACTAAGATTCAGGGGCAATGGAACCCTATTCTTAATCCAATTGATGTATGCTAAATAAAGACAAGACAATTGTAGGAGGCTCGTTTAGGGCACATTAGAATTGAATCCTAATAATAAGATATTACAAGTGAATAACTAGTCCTTTGGTGTTGGTGTACTAAAATAAAATGTTAACATAATGTATTTAATTGTAACATTTAAAAGTTTAAAGATCTAATTTTTTTTTTTTTTTGTATAAAATTTATAGGCTTATTTGTCCACTTTCACTTAATTATATTTAATGCTCGTAATTATAATTGGATGGATATATATAAATACTTTGTGTGTGAGAACCGTCATGCATATGAGTTCATGAGAACCAATTAGGTGCATTAAAAATTAGATTTATGGATGAGATTAGTTGGGGGTTCAAAATTCGCGCGTGCATATGGGGCATGTGATTATGCATATCTTATGTTGCACACAACACATGCTTAATATGCACATGCAAATTTTGAATCCCCCAATCGCACACAACACATGCTTAATATGCACACGCGAATTTTGAAACTCCAATTGTGCACATCACATGTCCCATATGCACACGTGAATTTTGAACCCCCTCAATTATATTGATCTCATCCATAAATCTATTTATTTAATGTAACTAAATTGGTTTTCATGAACTCATTAGAGAGTGGTTCTCATAGGAACATCACCATATATATATTTCTATTCTTTTAATTTTGCCATATTACATCCATGACTTTCATTTGATTGCCACCATTATATTAGTATTTCAACGAAAGACTAATAGTGGCATTCAAATGAAAGTCATAAATGTAATATAACAAAATTAAAAGAATATTACTAAATATGACAGCACCACAATAGTCGATAACTAAAAATGAAATTTATTCAAAGTCAAGAATATAATATGACAAAATTAAAAAATTAGGACTAAATATGACAATACCATAATAATCAAAGGCTCAAAATGAAATTTGCTCTTTAGTTTATTCTCAATTCTTTCTCACAAACCAAACAATTGGTTAGGAATTTTTTTATTGTGTCAATAATAGTTAGATATAATTAAGTATACCATGTTTGGTTGTATCAGTTACTATGAATACCAATTTCAATACGACAATACGGTAAAAATTTATTTAAAATTATTCTTGCTAAGAATTGTGTGGGAGCCGCAGAGGGATTGTATACTTGTATAGTTGTATTTGTCCTAAAAATTTTAAGTAGCAGTACGGCCAGTACGTACCTTTGCGAAGTGCATATTGCATAGTCAAATTTATGGAGTGTTTGATAAATGGCTGTTGGCTGATTTGGATTAATAGGTACAACTAGTTCATAGCACTAGCTGTTTGTAAAAAATTATTTAGTAAATTAGTTGTTAGCTGTTAATTTATTGCAATTAAATGGCTTTTTAAAAAAGTTAATTGAATAAACTACGCTTTTTAAATTTTAGCATTTTGAAACAAAAAATTAATTAATCAAGCATTTATATTGATTATTTAATCAAGTCAAACAACTAATAATGATCAAATAAGTTAATATTTGTTGATAGACTAATTATTTTACCAAATAGGGCTTATATTTAAGATGACATATTATTATAGGTATGTAGTTAAAGTATAGAGTAAATGGACAATGGTAATTTAGAAACGTCGCACGCATATGCACGAACGGCATTATTATCGTATCACACCGCCGGTAGCCCACAAAGATTGAATTGTGCTCGCGACAACGATTGTTCGTTTCAACCCATGCCATCATGGCCTAGCTACAGAATACTGTCCGTACGTCAATCGAAACGTTGAAGCAAAATATCCGAATGGTAACTCAAGAACGGTAAACTTTGTATTTTTTTTTCTTTTCGTTCTACTCCAAACTAATTTTAAGCTATTTAATTCTAATTCCTCAAGACCCTTGCTCAAGAATCGATGGAAGAGATAAATCATAAATCGCTCAAGCAATAATTCAATCAGTTCATATCGTTTACTTTGCACACAAGATATCCATTTGATTCATACTTTTGTTAACTTGGAGAGTTCTGCTAATTCAAGAACGGTACAAAGTGGGTTGACGTATTATATTATTATTTTTTTTTTGAAAACATCTCTAATTCACGACTAGAGTCATATGTCTTCTTCAATTGCAACCCGCGCCTCCGCAGCAAAGCCTCCACAACCTGAGCCTCCACAGCAGTTGAATGACACATATAAATATATATGACTATATATAAAAAAAATTAACACTTAGAACTAAATAGACTAAAACGCACACATATTTAAAGCCATTTAAATAGGTTTGTTGATGGAGGACAAAAAATGATCATACCATAATAATACTATAATGATCTAAGGGCGCATTTTGATTTTCAGTTCAATTTTTATTTCCTGGGTTCGATTTTTTTCAGTTTTGAAAAAATGAAACCATTCAATTTCAATTTTAGTTCGGTTTTGGCTCAGATTTAGTTCGCTTCGTATTAGAATTCGATTTGAAGACTCAAACATTCCCGAGTTCTCTCGCGCATATAACCATTTATTTATTTTTACTAATAATTTATTAAATTTGTAAAAGCTAAACAACAAGTCCACAATGCATATTTTAAAGGGAAAATGACACTTTTTCCCCCTGAGTTATATACTTATAGCACTTTTCCCCCCTGAATTATTTAAGTGGCTCTTTTCCCCGCTAAAATGTTAAATGGACATATTCACCCTTAAAATAAATATTTAAAATAAGTATTTCATTTATTTTTCTTCTCCAACAAATTATTACTATAATTTGGTTCAAACCAAACAGATATTATAGCAACCAAACCAAAATATTCCAATTACAATTTAGAATCAAAACGCGATATTTAGAGTTTATTAAAATCACAAATCGAAATGGTCGGTTCATGTTCCGAACTGAAAAAATAAAATACATTTATTGTTGAATTTAGACTATTTTAAAATAAAAAATAAAATAAAATTTAAAATAAAGACGGTTCAAAATCACAAACCGGATCCGAAACCGCCGGTTCACGGTTCATGATCCAGTTTTTTTGGTTCATAAATTTAATAAATTGAAATCTAAATATTGGATTCTAGATCTGAATCATAACCGGAAACTTTTAATTCGATTGCTATAGTGTCCGGTTCAGTTCGAACCGAACCGTGGTCATTGCTACATATACACAATAATTTGTTGGAGAAGTAAAATAAATAAAATATTTACTTTAAGGGTAGAAATGTCAATTTAATATATCAGGGGGAAAAACCACCACTTTTAAAATAATTGAGGGGGCTAATGTGCTTACATAAATAATTGAGGGGGAAAAAGTGCTATAAGTATATAACTTAGGGGGAAAAAGTGCCATTTTCCATATTTTAAATTTCTTAAACTAAAATAAGTCCAAACCAAATCGACATCTTTACATGCTTCTGCCGTCCAATAGCAACATCATAGACTCACAGAAAAAATTTGAGAACAAAGAACACTTGTGAAAATTTAGGTTACGAAGTTGGAGATTTTATATATATATTTGTGTAAATTTATAAATATAAAAATTGTGGATATAATATATATATCATTTGATTTTTCGATTCGATTTGATTTTTAACTGAACAAAAATTGAATCGAACTGAACCAAAATCATCCCGTTTATAAAATATAGAACCAATCAATTTTTAATAATAAACTAAAATCTAATCCTTTGATTTGATTTTGATTTGATTCGGCTTGGTTCGGATAACCCAAACTAAAATGCTTACCACGGTAGAATCAATCAAATAGTGAATGTTTTTTAAAAATAATAAAAATGAAATGATCACTTTTATAAATCCAGACTAGAATAAAAAAATGAAATTAACTCATAAATTCGTAATATTACTGAATTAAACCCAAGAAATACTCCGTAGAAGATGAGGGAAGAGAGAGAGAGAGAAAGAGAGTTGTCTTCCTTACCTGCCTGTCAGTTGTTAGTATGCGTAACATGCTTTTGCCTCCTTCCCCTTCCTCTTTCCAAGCTCCCTCACATTTTTCTCATTCTCACAGATCCAATCTACAACCTCGCCGGAGACTCGGGCTTCCCGGTCCGTTCGGCGCACTAGCCGAGCCTCACAAATTCTTCTATTACTCATAATGCTGGAGTGATTACCGCCACTGATTGATACGAGATGAATCGGAGCTTTAGGGACTCTATGATCGGAGGCGGGAAGAGTTTTCCGGTGGCACCGCAGCTCCGGCGTGGCCTTAGCGTCAATGGAGCCTCCAACCAAGACCCCTCCGATGACTCCTTGGATCTCTTCTCCAGAACTCGCCGCAGCGTCTCCGTTGTCAACTCCGACGAGTCCGACGGTACCTTTCTTTGCTCTTGTATATATTTATCGCGTGTGTTACTGTGTACGGAGTATGTATTAGCTTCAGCTGATCGAACTACATCGTGATACCGTCTTCCTGGTTTCTGATTTACATCTACATGTCGTAACACTAAAACAGAGACGCAATGCTACCTAATAATGAGGCAAAACGGCGTCGCTGCATTCAGTGATGCAGCGACGAAGGGTTAATAATTGAAATTCCAGTTCAAATAATGAGACTTATTACTGCTGCATATTTAGAACATCAAGTATTTTGTAGTTTAGTTTTGATTTGTGATATCTCTTGGTTGCTTATTGAGAACAGTTTCCGTTAAACTGGGAAGACTTTCAGTTGGATCAGCAAAGGTGGGGAAGAATGGATTGGATGATCTGTTATCATCTACTGAGGGAGGAAAGAATGATTATGATTGGTAAGAGTTGAAGATCTCTTATTTTGCCAGCTTATCTTCATCTTTGAAAATCAGATCAACCTCCATAAATGCTATGCTAGTATGCTAATACTGAAACAAAAATCTATTTATATGTTGTTCCATCGGTGCTAATTCAATAGTGACAATGAAGGTTTTTGTTTTGGTTCTTCAATCATTCTAAATTATGATCCAGGCAAATTTTTACTTTGCCAAGTTTCTGAATCCTTTGCTGTGAAATAGCTAATGGTCCCCTAACCTAACCTTCAAATACGGGGAGTCTTGTTTAAGGACATGCCTTGTCCTGTTCATTTTTCAGTGTCATGCATCACCGTTGTTTGGCTTTCAATTGCCAGCATAGTAATTTTCTAAGTTCTATAATTGTGCAGAAAATTACATTAGTAGCTAAAATCAGTTTGCTTTTACCTGGTACTTGGTAAAATTGATCATAATAGCTGTATTTGTGGGTGTGTGTTGTATTTGATTTGGATAGTCTAGTTTTTGTTATTCTCGCTTTTAGGTGCTCCTTGAATGTTATACCAGTACAATATATAATTCTATCAAATGGATCAAGGTTCCAACCAGCAGCCGAATGTTGAAGCATTGGATGTTAAAGGGAAATGAATGTACTTAAAATAAATAAATAAATAAATAAAATGAAATGCATGTAACAGTTGTCCACTAAACAGCAGAGATCTCTTTATTGTTTGCCCTGTCATTTTTTTAAGCGAAATTCTTTATGTGAGACTATTATAGCTTCAGTAGTTATCTTTTTTGTATTTTGAATTGAATAACTAGACATTGTTGACCTATAACTCGTCTTTTTGATACCAATAGGCTTCTAACTCCTCCAGAGACTCCTCTAGTTCCTTCATTGATCGGAAATGAACCTCAACGGGTCCAAGTAGCTCCAAGAAGTAGCTCCTTGGCCAGATCAGTCTCCACAACTAAGGCTTCAAGGGTTGGTTTTCTGTTTATTCAAATACGGATTCAGTTATTTCAGCAAAAAAAATATATATGGATCATATTAAATGACTAAAATCACTAAATTTTGGATCCAATAAATTGACATCTTGTTTCGTAAAAATCATTTCATTTCAGCTTTCAGTTTCACATTCAGAGAGCAACCATAATGCAAGACCAGCACGCAGCAGTTCAGTAACTCGTTCCTCTGTCTCTAGCAACCAGTTTAGTACTTACTCAAATAAATCAACTAATATTCTAAACACGAGCTCTGCTTCTGTGTCATCCTATATTCGGTCCTCTACCCCTTCAAGTCGCTCTTCATCTTCAGCAAGAAATTCCACCCCCACTTCGCGCCCAACATTATCAAGGCCTTCAACCCCTTCCAAGGCCTGTCCAGCCCCAAACACAACTTCTAGACCATCTCAAAACTCAAGACCTTCTACTCCAAGTTCTAGGCCTCAAATTCCTGCAAATTTGAGTTCCCCCTCTCCTCGGTCTACATCGAGGGCTTCGACACCTACTCGAAGGAATACAGGACCTTCAATATGTCAATCTCCTGTAATATCTGCATCCTCTAGACGTACTGTCACCAGTGGGAGAACTGTGGCTTCGATATCTCGTCCAAGCTCACCTGATCCACCAGTTAGGCGAACACCTCAACCTATAGTTCCACCTGATTTTTCACTTGAAACACCATCAAATTTGAGAACAACACTGCCAAACAGACCACTGTCTGCTGGTAGGTCCAGGCCTGGTGCTGCTGTCTCTGTCAAGGCTAATATGGACACTCCAATTGCTGGAACTTTGCCTAGGCGGCAACCATCACCTGTTGTTAGCAGGGGAAGACTCACAGAATCCTCTGCTAGTGGGCGGGGGCTTTCAAACGGGCATGTGGCTGATACACTTGATTCTCGCAGAGCTTCATTTCCCTTGGAGTTGACTACAAGGAAATCTATAAAGACACCTACAGAAAACATGGGATTTGGGAGGAATATCTCAAAGAAATCTCTTGATATGGCTATCAAACACATGGTAAGAATAAACTTTTTTCCTCGTGCAATGTTGTTATGTTTCAAAGACATTGGTTTGTGTTTCTGTTCTCAGTCTATGGACCTAAACTGATCCTAATTAAGTGTTATGTTTCAGTGTCGTCACTCATTCATTTATATTTTCAAGTTTGTCTTAATCCTACTGATTCATTCACGAGTGTCATTGCTGCTTTTGTCAGTAGCTATCTTGCTTTACTTCTCTCAATGATTATACCCCATTTAATAAAAGATTCATAATAGCCATTTACCAGCTGCATGCTGTTGTCATATCTTCATAAAGCAACTAAATATTTTAGGAATGAGTTTCGAAAATT
The DNA here is from genome assembly GCF_001879475.1 of Ipomoea nil. NCBI lineage: Eukaryota > Viridiplantae > Streptophyta > Magnoliopsida > Solanales > Convolvulaceae > Ipomoea > Ipomoea nil. Next base: position 4,495,983 of record NW_017617471.1, read on the forward strand.
GACAAATTTTCTTCTTACTGGTGTACATAACCACTAGATGGATCTTTCTTTTGCAGGATATAAGAAATGGCCCTAATGGTGCTCGCCCACTTTCAGGCTCAATCCGTTACCCTCACAGCATTCGATCAAATGGTGTTAAAAGCCATAGTCACAGTGCAAGTTCCCCAGCATCTCTGAATGGGAATATGAACTTCAGCAACAATGGCCCTACATCTGAAAATGGAAGTTATCTTAGTAGGTCTTCTGAAAATGGGAGTGAAGACGACAGATCTCGATTCTCAGCAAGATTGACAGATACTGACATCTATGAGAGTTGTCGTTACGACATGATTCTACTCAAAGAGGATGTCAAGAACACTAACTGGCTGCACAGCATTGACGATAAGCTTGATAGTACCATTTTTGAGAACGGATTCGAACCTCTCCCTGAACCTTTCGACCATTTGTAACATAAGTTCATTGGTGCTCCATGCATTATTTTTTATATTTATTTATCTATTTTTCAAATTTTGATTTGCTGCCTGAACACATAAATGAAAATTAAATGTGTTAAGTTTGAAGCATATAGAATTATAGATATTGTGGAAGTGCTAACGTTGAACCTTTTTCCCTTTTTCTTTGTTTTTTTTTTTTTTTAATAACCTAGATTTCTCAGCTTTGTGGGGCATTGAGCGAATTTAGGTTTGAGATTTAACACCAGATTGTATATTTTTGCACAACGCAAGATTAAACCCCAATGTCCCTGACAATAACCGAACTACCACCCTGTTGAAATAAGTCTTAAGTTAGTTTTTACATCCACGACCGATGCTATGAGGTTTTTTCTCCCCAAAATGGCCATGTTTTCATTTCATAAAGTGTAATGAGATATGATTTCTAAATGTACATAGTTCCCCTTGAGATTTTAACAATACTAACAAACCGAGCAAGACCACATCTTTTTCTCTACTTTTACCAATCGTTATACCCTACACCACGGCGCGTGTAGCACTGTGCGCCGCGTGCCTCCCAAAACGACGTCGTTTTGGGGTTGTTTTGGGAGTCGTGGTAGGAAGTTGTTGTGATTATGTATATTTGTTCACACAATTATGTATATTTGTTCATACAATTATGTATATTTGTTCATACAGTTATGTACATTTTTTATACAATTATGTACATTCTTTTTATACAATTATGTACATCCGAATCAGAAAATTTGTGTGTATTATGTTAAGAGTTGATGTGTATTATGTTAAAAGTTTATGTTTATTATGTATTATGTTAGATTATGTGTATTATCTTTTAAAAAGAGTATGTATATTTTGTTATATAATTATGTACATTTTATGTGTATTCTAGTATAACATTATGTACATTTTTGAACATGGGTTTTTTTTTAAAGAAAAATTAACTGCCATACACTGGGGCGGGAAATTAAAAAAAAAAAAATTAAAACGACGTCATTTTGCATCTGGACGCACAGTGCAATGCGCGCCGTGGTGTAGGATATAAATTGCCTACTTTTACCATCCACTTTCTCCAGAAATGCAAGAAATTGACCAAACTCACCCGTCAATAATAATATTTCATATAAAGACAAACTTAATAACGAATTAGTAACTTTATTTTTTATTGTGCGTAGTAGCTAACATCACACTTTAAAACTATCATAACGATTGAACGCTAACTAGCGTATCTTTATCAAATAACCAAACATGAAACATGCATTAAATGGATGTGGTGAACGGAGATGCCAACTCAAGGGTAGGCTGGCAACAAATAATAATGGAATAAATAAGCAAAGCAAAGCAGTACGTGAGTGAGAACGTAACTAATATTAGGGTCGTACCAATACAAATTTAAGTGCAACATGTGGAAAAATGGACCACTGACAAACTAGCCCTTAATTGTGTGATACCATATGAATTGAAGGTGTTCATGGTGGTCGCATTATAAAACTAGAGCTTTAGTTATATGTTTTGACTCTATGTACGTAGGAATTTGCTATTAACTATATATAACTTAAGCTAGTTTATTTTATTACCGTCTTTTGGTAGCTATGATCATAAGACGTGTTTTACTCAAAGCACACATTCTGATAACGGTTAAGGGCTTGAAAATTAAAATATCTTTAGTTATATGCCTAAGTTTGCTAATTAAAAACGAGTAGGTGAAATAGTACAATAACTTCCAATTAACAAATTTTCATTTTGAAATGAAACGTGTATTATAAAATGTCCGCATATGTATTTGACCTTGTTGTCGATATTAGTGTACAAGCATTTGGGAGGTTATAAGTCGTTTGAGGTACATCCTCTGATTTATCTCCTTCATTAGACTTTAGGGCAAGAAGGGTGAGGCAAATTGTACTATAGACCATGGTCCATATTGCAATATGAATCACGAATAAATATCCATTTTTAATATACTGAAAGTTCATTTCTTTATAATAAATAATGAACATTTAGTAAATAAAAAATGAATCTTTAAAAAATAAACATTCAATATACTAAAATGAACATTATCTTTCTTTCTTTTTTTTTTGGGTGCACAGGAGGGGCCGGAAAGCCCCAAAGGACTAAAAAATTCTTCTAGTAGTCAGATTCATAGCGTCCCGCTCCTGGATATCCTTGGGTGGTTTAGAATGCACGTGCCCCACTGACTGACTTGACCCATGTTAGCAAGGTAGTCAACACACTGGTTGTCTTCCTGGAAGGTATGGTTGATCTTACAATCCTAAAACTGCCCCCTAAGCAATTTGCAATCAGTTATTAAAGTGTCCACTTCAGGTCTGGAAGTCGTGCCCTTACTCACGGCTTGGACCATTGTATGCGAGTCCGTTTTAGCGATCACCTTGTTGAAGCCCTAGTTTTTAACAATGACCATTATCTAATGTTACACAAGGTGAACTACAATCTAGAGTATAATGATTGGAATGATGAGGGACTTTAAATTCAAACTTATAAAATATTATTATTAAAAATTCATTATTATATAACGGACCATTATTAATGTGGAAAATTATTAAATTAAGCTAAATTCACTAGAAATTGTGAAGTAATGGATCAAAAGCTGGGCATGTGCTATTACTGGAATGCATGTGGATAATATATGACTACTTATATAGTAATGAGGATATATTTATTAGGAATAAGGTTCAAATTGGCCACTGAACGTAACATGAAAATGCAATTAGGCCACTGAACGAACAAAAAGTGCAATTAGGCCACTGAACACTTCAAAAACATGCAATTAGGCCACTGAACTCTCCAAACGTATGCAATTTCACCGGATAGCAGGTTACCATCAATTTTAGCAGGTTACCTGCTTACGTGGCAGCTGAGTTGGCATTTTTAATAATTTTTAAATAATTTTTAATAATTAATTTTAATAATAAATTTTATAAAAAATTGAAAAAAATTAAATAAAAAATAAAATAAAGTCGTTTTTATTTTTTTTAATTTTTTTAAATAAAAATTTATTATTAAAATTTATTAAAATAATTTAAAATTTATTAAAAATGCCAACTCAGCTGCCACGTAAGCAGATAACCTGCTAAAATTGAGGGTAACCTGCTATCAGGTGAAATTGCACATTTTTGGAGTGTTCAGTGGCCTAATTGCACTTTTTTTCGTTCAGTGGCCTAATTGCATTTTTAGGTTACGTTCAGTGGCCAATTTGAACCTTATTCCTATTTATTAAGTATCACACTTGTACGAGATGTCTCACAAATTCTTATTCATAAAGCGAGGTCGAGTCAATATGAAAATATAATATTTATATTGAAAAATATAATAATAATTATGAATAAAGTGTTTGTTACTTATAAAGAAAATTGTAATATTTTTATGACGATAATTTTATATTTTGATATAAAAATATTACATTTTTCATAAAAAATCAAAATGAGACAAGAGACTCATTTTATAATAGCTTATAGGAGTAAGTATTTGAAAAGCATTGAGCCAACTGATCTGATCAGAGGTCAAACATTATTATATTATTTGAAGTAATTTAATTAATAGCGCATGCAGAAATGAATTTGTTTGATTAGCCACAGTACACATCACCAATCCCATTACAGATTAGATTTATTCTAAAGATCAGATCAGATTCCCCTGCAAACTACCTCTCCATCAAGTCTCTCTTCGCACATAATTTTTTTAATGCAATTTAAAAAAAAAATAATTTACAAACTATTATACTGAAAGAGAGTTTAATTATTCAACAAAAATAATTACTCCTCTACCCGTGAAATCATATGTTATTATATCACTATCACACTTTCTTATTGCAATTAATCAAACATGTTAAGTTTCCAACTTTCCATACAATAACATTTGCATAATTGCATATATAAATATATTACACCCAATTTCTCCTTACTATTTTATTTACTTTAATAAATTAAAGTCAAACCAACATGAGTTTACAAACTAATAAAAACTCTATTGAGGTAGAATGTTTCGGCAACGTTCACTTTATTATCCAAAAATAACGTTATTAGTCATCCAATTATGAGAAAATAGTTAAAATTATTTACTTTTTTAATCAATTAAAATATATCATGTTAAATCATTAACCAAAAAAAATAAAAATGATACAGTATATAAAGTACCAAATTTAGGGTTCTAGAAGTTCCGGGCTCTGTTTCCTGACCCGACAAAAATGTAGTACGGATTTGTTTGGTTTAGGTGAGAGAGAAAAAGACAAACACATAACACAACCCAATTAAGTCCCAACAAACCCACCTGTCAATCCCATTTCTTTGGTCAACGCCTTAGTTTATTCCCCACAAGCTCACACCATTCTCCATAAAATATTCTCAACATTCATCTAAACTTTTTCGATTTACGAAAAAATCAACAATTATTATTTAAAAGTATGGTTTAGATAAAATATATCTTATGATTCTACTCGATAAAAAATTATAAACAAATAAATCAACTTAAATTATTTATAATTAATCGACAAAAAATTACAGTCATCTAAATTTATGCACCTTCTATTATGAATTGCATCGGGTATAGATGAGCTAACAAAACTTATGGAGATTTTAAGTGTGGCATTTTAACATGTATTACAAGATGATACTTTAATCTTTGTTAAATTGCACATTATGTTTGAAGTACAACTTTTATAGCACAAAGTACAATTGATTAATGGATGTAAATGCTTTGCATGGCATTTTAAAGTTTGTTTTAATTAATTTTTGTTTAAAATCTACGCAATATAAAACATTTTATGGACTAAATTTAAATACTTCCTCAAATATTTTTATAACAAAATCTCGATACTAAGGGTAAATCTAATCAAGTTGATCATGCTATTGACTTTGTAACTATAAAGTTACTAGTCTCAGTGGGATTGATCTATTTGCTTTGTTGATTTGAGTCGTTAATCATGGACAATCTCGAAAATCTATAATCCTTAGAGTATGTTTGGTTGGATGAAAAAAGTTTTCTACAGAAAATGGTCCTCCGTTTGGTTCATGAAAAATATTTTCCTTAGTTTTGAGGTAAACATTACCCTTATTACTTTTATTGTCATTATCATTATGTAGGTACATCTCAGTCTTTATACCCATTATTTTTTACCATTTCAATCCCAACCAAACAGCCAAATCAATATCTCCAGTCTTTTTTTTTTTTTTTTCACTAATCAAACAATAAAATTAATATTCCTAGTAATTTCTTTTCCATGAAATTTCAGTTCTATTTCCCCTCAAATATTTTCGTGAACCAAACGAGAAATAGACGAGATTTGTTTCATCCCGGGGGTGCTGAGTATAAAATGTACCTATTGAATATTTAAATGAAGTGTTGAGTATACGGTAAACATTAAAGTAATTGAAAATTAGGATAGATTAACATGGAAATTCTGGTGAACAACTCCCCTTAGCCATTGCTGATCATAATACTTCTTCTCTCCAACGTAGACTTTCTTCCCAATCATACACAGTTGATAATTCTCTCCAAATCTGTAAATGGGGCATTGAGATTCGCGTCACATTTACAGCTTTCGTTTGCTTCACGCAGAAGCTGGACCATTGGACCAGAGAAAACATTTTTTCTCTTCTCCATTCCAAAGTCCAAACCACCACCGGCTACCTCTCAGAGAGAAAGAGGAAAAAGGTTTCTTGTCCCGCTGAAGAATCTTTCTTTCTTTCTTTCTTACTTTCTTTGGTTTATCTTCTGATTCCAAAGGGAGAAAAGAAACCAAAATGCCGTTGGAATGGGAAGTGAAGTTAGGGAAGAAATGTAAAGCGCAAGACTCCGCCTTTTTTTCTCCCTCTACCCGTTTCACTATTAAGCTCCTCACTTTCTGTATTAAAGATCATATGTGCTAGCTGAGCTCACTCATTGCTTGCCCCTGCATTGTCCTTCTTGCATTCTTCCAAGGTGCCCTTTCTGAATTTATATGTTTCTGGTTCTAGAATTATGCTACTTATGTGAATGTGTTTGTTTGGTAGTTTTTTGTTGCAATTGCACTCAAGGTGTTTGTGATATGGTTTCTGAGCTGAAACTTGATTGTGTTTTGACTTTTGAATAGTCTGTGTTTGCTGCCAATGCTGAGTTGTACTAACATTTACAGAGCCACAGAGGCTGGAAATCTTGGATTCAAAGTGACCCAATTCAGAATTAGATGTGAACCATTTCAAGATTGTTTGACTTCGTTGCTTTCTTTCAAGTATCATGATCTTAAAAGGATGTTTCAAGAAAGTGTTATAGTCTTGTAGTTTAGCTGGGTGTAGGGGACTTAAACTGAAGAGGTTTCCAAATTTAAGAAATTAATGTTTTGATTACATCTTGATCAAATAATCACTGACAATACCATTTCTAAGTGTTTCAGCCGAAATTCCGGTGTTGAAATGATTTGGTTTTGTGAATGATAGTACTAACTCTTAGCTGTTCTTTCGATTGTCATTTATGTCGTGGTGAGAAGTGTCTGGGCCTAGACAGTGATGTGAGGTAATGACTCTCAACTACTTCTAATGAGAACAGGAAGACTAGCAGCCTCTATTTTAGCACAAGCAGTTCCTATATAACTCCTGATCTGTTACAGATTACAAAAATAAGGGAACTTGGAAGCTTCGGTTCCTTATAGGGGCATTTTGTTCAGTTGTTTCCCGGTTTCCTTCAATGTATTGTTCATACGTAGCAGCAGTCTTGTGTTTGTCTAATTGTCTTACACTTTCCAAAAAGTCCTCTAAGTGAATAAAGTGATCTGAGAAGAGAATTCAGTGAAATCTTCTATTTTCTTTTTCTTTTCTGTGTTTCTTAGGAACATTCTCGTCTGTTATGGTGTTGTATTGATTCAGATATTAATTTGTTCTAAGCATCACTTACTTTTCATTTTGTATATTTATTTTGACTATAGGTGTTACCACTGTTTCTAGGTGATGAGAGTGACAATGGTTAACAACTCAACATTAGTCTCCTATTGCTAGAAGAGTAAATACGAGGAATGTTGAAAGTGCTGTTCTGAATTGTCCCGAATTTGCTAAAGGATGAAGCTGTATACATCTTTTTCTACACTTCCGCTCGTTTTATGTGTGCTCCTCTTCCAAAAAGTTGTCTCGGACCTGAAGGCAGACAGACAAGCCCTTCTAGACTTTGCTTCTGCAACACCGCATGGCAGGAGGCTCAACTGGAGCATGAAGGCCTCGATCTGTACTTCTTGGGTTGGTGTCACTTGCAGTGAAGATGGAAGTCGTGTGGTTGAACTCCGGCTTCCTGGTGTTGGATTTAGCGGTCCTATACCAGAAAACACGATAGGAAGACTGGATGCGCTTACAACTCTCAGCCTGCGATCCAATCTTCTAAGCGGGAGTCTTCCATCGGATGTATTGTCTCTTCCTTCCCTGCAGAACATCTATCTCCAGCGTAATAACTTTTCTGGGGATATTCCTTCCACTCTTTCTCCAGAACTCGACTTCATTGATCTCTCCTTCAATTCCTTCACAGGCAATATTCCGGTAAAAGTTCAAAACTTGACACACCTTACTGGTTTGAACCTTGAAAATAACTCTCTTACAGGATCTATACCCGATCTCAACCTCCCGAATCTTAAGCAATTGAACTTGAGCAACAACCTTCTTAACGGCTCAATTCCACCATCACTTAAAAGGTTCCCTTCTTCATCATTTGGAGGAAATTCTTTGCTATGTGGGCCACCCTTGAATCGATGCCTCTCTACTGCACCTTCACCTTCTCCTTCTCCCTCGCCTTCTCCATCTCCTTCGCCTTCACCTTCACCTTCACCTTTACTATCTCCCTCTCCTACGCATTCCAATTCCAAGCCACCACCTCGTTCACCAGGTCAGCTGCCATTGTCACCAAAGGCTCCCGAAAACCCAAAAGCGAAGTCAAAGTTAAGTAGTGGATCTATCATTGCCATTGCTGCTGGAAGTACTGCAGCAATCATCTTTGGTTTCATTCTGGTGATGGCCCTATGTTGTATGAAGGGGTTTTATACTAAAAAAGGTGCTACTACGGGAAAGAACCTTAATGCAGAAAGAGCTGCCCCAAAGGAGGATTTTAGTAGCGGAACACAAGAAGCTGAAAAGAATAAACTGATTTTCTTCGACGGCTGTTCTCACAATTTTGATCTCGAAGATCTACTAAGAGCCTCAGCAGAAGTTCTTGGAAAAGGGAGTTATGGAACAACGTATAAGGCGATACTGGAGGAGGGTGTTACAGTAGTCGTGAAGCGGCTAAAGGAAGTAGTGGTTGGCAAAAGAGAATTCGAACAACAAATGCAGAGCATTGGCACATTAAGTCATCACCCTAACGTTGTTGCTCTTCGTGCTTATTACTACTCCAAGGATGAGAAACTCCTGGTTTATGATTTTGTCACTCGAGGCAGCTTGTCTGCTCTGATGCATGGTATCAAATCTCTAACTGGAGAAATCTGCCATTTTATGAAACACACTTTCTGTTTTCAACAACATTAACATTCATTGCCATGTTTCTATGTTGATGATCACAGGGAACAGGGAATCAAGAATGGCACTCGATTGGAATACAAGGTTAAAGATCGCAGGGGGAGCTGCAAGGGGCGTTGCCCACATACATTCTGTTCCCGGTGCAAGGCTAACTCACGGCAATATAAAATCTTCGAATGTCCTCCTCACTCAAGACCTCAACGGATGCATATCGGATTTTGGCCTCACGCCACTTATGGGCTTCACCACAATCCCACCAAGAAGCGCGGGATACCGAGCACCGGAGGTGATTGAAACAAGGAAATCCACCCAAAAATCAGACGTTTACAGCCTCGGGGTTCTCCTACTCGAACTGCTGACAGGAAAAGCGCCAGTGCAGTCAGCAGCGCAGGAAGAGGTGGTGGATTTGCCAAAATGGGTTCAGTCTGTTGTTAGAGAGGAATGGACTGCAGAGGTGTTTGATGCAGAACTGATCAACTATCATCAGAGTATGGAAGATGAGATGGTGCAGTTGCTTCAGGTTGCAATGGCCTGTGTCGGAAAGGTGCCGGAAATGAGGCCTAAGATGGATGAAGTTGTGAGGATGATTGAGGAAATCCGGCAGCCGGATTTCGACAACCGGCCATCATCTGAAGATAACAAGTCTAGGAGCCCAAGCAGCTCTGCTGTATGATGACCATAGCTTTTTATCATTTCAGATTTTCAGTCCATTTGTATGTCACCTTTTTAGGTTCATCTCAATTTTTAAAAATCCTTTGTCTTTAGCTTCTTCCTTTTTTTTTTAACCCCTTTTTTCATGTAATCTTAATATTTATATGAAATGAAAATGGTATGTTTGAACATTGCTTTGAAAATTATAATGCAACAGATCTTTACATTTTAATTTCATTAAATTAAACATATTACATTTATTTCTACTTGATTCGAAAGTTGCTATCCACATTCATATTATTTGATGGATAAAATTAATCCACGTTCATATTATTTGATGGAGAAAATTAATCCGGGGCAACCAAATGCTCCATAATTTAATCTGACATCAAACTATTTTCGAGTACCCTATAGAAAGCTCTCCAAACATGTTTCATTCACAAGATGACAATCTAAAACTTTATTTTAAAATATATCACATAATCAATAAACAAGTTATATTTATCAAAAACTTGTCTGAAGCGATGTTTGTCTAGTAAATATGGTACAGAAATTCCTGTTTAGTAAACTGAAGACTCCTCAAAATTGGGCTATGTATGGCCTCATGTTTTGGCTTTGCATTCTTTCGAGTACATCAATAAGTTACTATCGTTACAGACTAGAATGAATGGTTTGTATAGAGCTATACCTAACTGGTGAGAAGTGAGGACTTACCTGGTGGCTGTGGCTGAGTTTTTGTCAACCAAATCGGCACCGCTAACGTATCTAGCCATGAATGATATTAATCGGAATGGAGCGCCAATCAAAGGTGCATCCGAGAGAGGAACCACCTCGGCGGTGGTTTTCTGATCATCAGGAATGATTTCAGATTCTGTAGCCTCTTCAGCTTCAGTCTCGTCCAGAGGAATTTGCACTATCTCGCTTGTCTCAACCTCGGAAGAATCTAAACCCATACTGTCATCTTTAGCATTCGCCTTGTCATGACTGTTCATTTTGGCTTTGTCGTTCACATCTTCTGTGGATTGAATCATGCTTTTGGATACAAGCGCTGGATTGTCAGCACTAGTGATTTCACGACCATTGGCCATTTCAGACATCGGCTCTAACCCAAGAGCTGAACTATTGGTAATGTAAGTAGTATTGGTATTATAAGTAGATTCAGCATTTCCAGTCATAGGAAATGAAGACACTTCCATCATTGAATCCCTCCGCTGAAGCTCAATGTATAATTCATTCACCTGGGAAAATAACGAGAAACACTTGTCATTATTTTTATTAATAATCTAGACTTCGAAACAAAGCAGAAAAACTCTCTAAGAGGACTACAGTTTCACCGCAGCAGGTTGATGTGCTTTACCTTCTCAACAAGCTCTGAGTTCTCAGCGAGAAGTTTTTGGACCACTGCATGAGCAGCCTCAGAATTCACATCTCCATTTTCAGAAGTATGCTACATGTAGAAGAAAGTAAAATATTAATGTAACAAGTAAAATACTGTTTAAAATGCCAAAGGGAAATAAATTCGACAAGATAGGCTTTTTAGGTTCCCAGGTTTCCATAAGGCATAACGAGGACAAGATTGCAAGCTCTAAAGAAGGAAGAAGCGAAACACATGCAACCTTACTAGTTACTACAGAGTACAAATACATAAAAATAGCCCTAACATGTCGACAATCTAAGGGCACGCTAGCTACCACCACTCCACGCTCCAAAATAAAAAGGCAGTAAAAAGGAACAGAACAAAATGCCGGCTGATGGAGTCTGGAGAAGGGGCACGCACAGGTTCTCAGTAAAGATAGAACCCAATGCGTAAGGCTCTAGTGTCGTGCATGCATCATGCGGAGTCCAAAATATAAGATGTAAGCAACTTACCATTTTCCCCCCAGTTGATGAACTGGTAGCGCTCTTCTCAAGGCCCTGTACTTGCGACTGCAAAGTATTTACAGTTACTTTCAGCAGCTGATTTTCTAGTGCAGTACTGTTCCGCAACTCTACAAGCTCCTTCACCTGACATAGTTTGTTTTTAATTCCATATAAAAATAAATAAAAACAACTACTATCATGTTTCGGCCTCAGTTGTTTATATTTAGCAGCAGTAAACATAATGAACAAAACTTATGATTCATTTAGTTAGGTAAAAAACAAAACTATACCATCTGGCTAAGAGGAAAGCTTAGAACAAAAAGATGTTTGTGTCATAAGGATCATTTAGATGTTATACCTCTGTTTGTAAGAATGCATTACGGGTGTTCAGGCTTGAAATTCTTGTTTCCATCAAGTTCTGTAACATCAGGAAAAACTTTGGTCACAGTTACCTTCTGGTACAACTATCATCAAGACATCAAAAGATCCATCCCGGTAACCTACTTGAAGAAGAAACCAAATGCATCAAGAAAAATTAGTGTTTACCTCCTTCTGGATCCAGGCATCTCTTTCCTCCTCCATCTGTTTTATTTTTTCCTCCAATCTCACCTGATTTCATGATAGGGTCAGCTTATTGAAAAAAAGATCATATTATCAGGGAGTGAAAGGAAAAAGATACATTCTTAAAAATGTAACTATTTCTGCTTTTATTCCTATTCTATAGTGGTATTTTACTTTTAGTATCCAACTATCAATTTGGAAGAAAATGGTCCCCCCACCCGTTGAAAAGTGGCCAAAAGGATCCTCATGACAGAACCAAAATGGAAGGGCCATTTTTCTTCAACTTTCTAATAGTTGGAGGACTACTGTTGAACTCAAAATTGGATGGCAATTGCTCCCTAGGATTCAAAAGTGGACAAGAATGGTTCTCCCAACAATTGAAATTGGAAAAAAATAGTCATTCCATTAACATCTCAACAGAGGATAATTTCTGTCCAGTTTCAAATAGTTGGTGGACCAATCTTGTCTAAACTAATAGTTTGGAACTAAAAGTAAACTATCACCATAGTTCTGGACTAAAGCCATAACTAGTTCAAAAATTAAATAGATATTTCATAAAAGTTCAGGAAAAAAAATTCCCGGTTATCTAATTATTTTTTTGGGTATACCCAGGGTTTCCACCGTCGCACACAGTGACTAATCCCTCGCTGAGTTGTAGGCACCTCTTTTGGGTGGGACAGCTGGCCTGGAGATTTAAGGCTGCTCCATTCCCAAAGCCAAGGATCGAAACCCTTGACCTTTGGTTAAGGATGGATGAGTCCCTTCCACTCAACCACACCCTCCAAGTTCCGGTTATCTAATTATAAAACTGAAGCAAACCACATCTATGTATTCTCATTCAATTACCCTTTTCAGATTCAGGGTTGCTGCTTCATCAACCAACAGACTAATTCTTTCCTCATAACCAGCCTGCAAGGAAGAGCATATATTTAAAATAAAAATAACAAGGCAGAGTCTTTTTTTTTTGTTATTTACTTTTTGGGTGAAAGGTCAAGAAAATTCCTTGCAGGCTGTGCAACCTATTAAAGGCACAAAGGAGGTGCAACCTATGCAGAGTCATCAGGTAGAGGACTACCTCCCAATCTACTAATAATACAACTAATTAAAAATTCCCACACAAACCTAGGAGCAATGTACATCATAAAAGTTATCTAACACCTAGCTATTCTATACTTGTTCTTATAGGGCACTTGCAATTCCAATCTCTTCAGTTCTCTTCACTGTTTTGACCTTGACCTTTTTCCGATTCCAGCATTCTCCTTCCTAGCCCCACCCTAGCCCATTTGGCCATCTATATTGCTGTTACCCTGACCCACAAACTATGCCCAAAAATACTGAAATTTTCAAACTCTTCCAAACCTTTATTTGGGTCCCATCTAGGTGTTAAATTTGTAACAAACAATCAAAGATGGTTTACAGATAGTGGATGATTCAGTTTGGCTGTCCCCACTTCTGAGTTGCTACCCCAAATTGTCCTAAACTGCTCAATACCCAGAATATAACCATCTTCTCCTTTAGAGATATCTCCACATTTCATCAAGCATACTGTCTCCTCCTTTGAATCTGATTGTGTAGAAACAAACCTTTCAAGCACATTTCAGATTGACTAGCTCCCTACTTGTGGACAAACTCAAATAACAGTTTAGAGTCTGATCTAGCTTGCAGAGCCATGGGAAAGGGTGTAGCATATTACCTTTGTAAAACCTTGAAGGCATTCTTAATTTATCAGTGATTGCAGCCAAATTCCCATTTACTTCATCCTTTCTGATTCTACTGATAGGGATGGGATGAAGCTGAATAAGGTAATTTATTAATGCTTTTGGGTTATTAACACTACAGTTGGCCTGCCTTTCATTTAAGAGAGCAGTGTAAGGCTGCTCACCAAATCCAGATAAGTTCCAAGAAATTGGGCCTAGCCATGGCTCTTTAATTTATCTCAACCAGAAGAATGAAGGGCAGAACCGCAATTTCCACCCATCCTGTCTAAAGGAGATCTTCCCCAAACCTGTTCCATCACACCTTGTCTCTTCTGAATCTATTTATAACTTTAACCTCTCATAGCCACTCATGTCTCTTTTTCTGTCCATTACAGAATCTTAATACTTCTAGTCAACCCCTCCTCTTTGGACTCTGTCACACAGGAATTGCCCTGAACCTGGTTATAGTGGTGCCTTCCATTTTTTTTCATACAACAACTTACTAACCCAGTCAATTTCACCCTTTGCGCCTCCAAGTCAATGACCATTACAAAACATGTCCACCTTTTCCACTGGCTGGAAAACATTTTGATTGAGATACTCCAAAGCTGATAACTCAACAATTTCATTTCTATCTGGAAGGAATAGCACACTTGACACTTCCCATGATCAATGAAAGTATGATAACCTATTGTTGAAGCTTTTTGGACCCATAAGAAGTAACTAGATGAAGGGATCGGGGTAAAGAGAAAATAAACCCCCAAAAATTATTGAAAGTCTATAGAGAACTCTTAATGCATAAATGATTAGTTCTAGACATAATTGGCCAACTGAAAAGGAAAGGCTAAGTGGATCTAAAATGTGCAAAGTTGAAAGTTCTCAAAAAAGAATGCCCAATAATGGTACAAAACAAGGTATCAATTTAATTCTGAAAAACTTCAGTATTTTACTGTAATGAAAGAACCATCACCTCTTTTTGAAGCCAGAAGTCCCTTCCATTCTGTAATTGTGAAATTTCAACCTCAAGAACAGTCTGGAGACCCAAAAAAAAAGTATGGAGTTTCAATTACAAGAAAGGAATTATAAACATCCCTATGAAATAAACCATCTCTAACCAAGTAAATTTGCAGATTATAAATGAAAAAAAAAAGAGGCAAAAAAAGAAAGTATTTCAACTGCAGAAGCCATTTAGATTGGGATTTTATATTACCATTTGCTGCAACAGAATGTCCTTTTCCTTCTGTAATTGTAAATTTTTCTCTTCAAGACTAGCCTGTACATCCCAACATCAAGACAGAAGTAAATAGATAATATTCTCAACATGTACAATATCTGAACCAACAATATGTAGTATTTACATTACCCCTTTGTGGATGTGCATGAACTTTTCATTTTCTAGTTGTCTAATTCTCTCTTCAACTTTAGACTGCAAAATGAAGAGGCCACTACATGATTATAAATAAGTAAAATGATAATATTAGAAAGGAAATTCATCAACGGAAAATACACAAGCAGGTTAATTAGTTGTATACTACAATAATTATCATTCTTACCTCTTTCTGTAAGGTTTCATTCTTTTCACTAAGCAATTGTTTAATATTCTCTTCTAGAATAGCCTGTGAAGGGACAAAAATCACTAACGGCATCAATTTGAAACACATAACATAAGTAAACACCAGTACTACATATTAAATTATGGAGTAATAAAATACTCAAAGACAACTGACTAAAAACTCTTAAATTTTTAGAATGTAATATAAGAACTCACATCACATATTTACCTCTTTCTGTACATGCACATTCTTCTCATTCTCTAGTTGCTTAATCTTCTCTTCATAAATAGCCTGCAGATACAAAACGTTACAAATTGCTTCACAAAATTATGGAATATCTAAAAAGGAACTATAGAATCATTATATAGATAACAAAGAAACAGTTAAGAGGAAGAAGGCATTATCTTTACCTCTCTGCCCATCCAGTACTGTTTATCACCTTCAGCTAAAGTTGGCTGTAAAAGCAAGAGCATAAGAAATTATTAAACAGCAACTAGTGCAATGTGCCATTAACTCATAAAGTAGAAGGAAAAAAATCCAACTTGAATTAATTCCACGAATTCAAATCCTAAACCTACATGATTGGTCGAGAGATGTCTATTTGGATCCCTGTCTATTTTTGCTGCATCATTATTCTGCATCTCTCCAGTGTCTGTAGTATCCTCTTGCGATTCAGAAACATGGTTCTGATCATGAGGAGCCACTTGTCCAGCACCACTCGAGGCATTCTCTGTGGTTCTATTCTGCTTATTCTTCTTTTTCTTATTTTTCCTCTTCTTCTTCTCTTCTTCCATTATAGGACACTAGGACTTCAAAATGAGGACTTGGCAAGCTCTACAATAACGAGGACAACCTGCTAAGGACTTAGAGTCATCAAAATGCTTCAAATGAGCCCCAAAAACTTCTAATTCAACACTTCAATCGTAAGCCATTATGCTAATTGGAAACAAATACGACAAGTGCAAATTAATCCAAATAGCTTCCCAAATTTCATAATCCTGCAAAATATTATGAATAAACTATAGAAATTAGACCTAATTCAAGTCTCGAATCCTCCGTTTTTAAATCAAGCTCTTATTATTTTAAACCAGATATCTTATACCAAACACGCATTGAACAACACCATTTCTCAATAACACATACCGGCATTGCTAAAATTACCCCCAAAATAAAGGAAAATGCACAAATCGCATAATTGAAGCTCGAATAATCAAATTCGGCGTAAAAGTACCGAAATCGTTAGGATTGATCCGGAATCCGGATAAGCTGATGTGCCTATAAATCCACAGATAAAGGATCCGGGAAGTGTACGAAGGAGCGAGGTCGTACGACGTCGTTGTAATCCAGGGGAGGAGAGACGGCTCTTTGGTGAAGAAGATTGTAGCTTTGAAGTTCAGAGGGGGAGGGGGAGATGCTCAGATGCGGTTCGATCGAGTGTAACGGCATTCAATTGAGGGTGGCGCTTTCTTAAATACTTGTCTAATTTGAGGATATTTCCGGAATTTCCTTTCGGTAAAATGTTTAGATCCTTACTGTCCGATGTCACGCGATCTTATGATAATGAAAAAAATACAAACACATGTTTGAACAATTTTAGCTAACATTACAATTTCTTTATTATTTTCTTTACATTCTTCCCTGTAATACTCTTTCACTTTCAAATATAATCTCACATTCATATCACGTTACAATAAAATATTTATAAAAAAATACAGAAAAGATTCTGCATTTTGTCATGCGATTTTTTTTTTTTTTTTTTTTTTGTAATGTGCAAGATTGCAATACATATAAGCAATAACAACTTTTTTTAAAAAACTCTTATTTTCGACTTGTATAGTCACAATTGAACCGGGAGTTACGAATACGTATATTTGCAGACAAGTAGAGATGGTGCTCGTAGGTCAGTCGATCGGCCGGTCTACCAGAGGTCAATCTATCGGGTGACGACTGAGCGATCCAAGGCTTAGTAGTATTACAAGTAGTAGGTTGCAATGTACTAGCAGGTGGTGTTACACGAGGTGTAGGCTACAGTATAGTAAGTAGTAGTTGTAATAAGATGAAGATATGAAGTGAGGGGCATACCCTCCTATTTATACTTAACTAAATCGGTCTACGCATTTAATGCGCCTGCTACAAGTAACTCGACGTGGCGTCTTCTCGTTGGCTTAGTCAGGCAGTTGCTCTGCAGCTATGCGTAGTTGACTAATCGAGGAGGCTGAGCCGTTTACTTTTGCAAGTTGTCAGTCGTCGCTCTGCAGGCTCAAGTTCGCCCTTATAACTTGTCGTGTAAGTTACATTTTGGCTCGACAGGCTACGTTACGTTGTAGGTAGACCGACTGCTTTCCGTCGGGGCGATTCCAAGGATGATCCGAGAGCATATTCTTTTGTCATGAGGTCTATCGGTACGAACAGTACGATTGACCATCAGTGATAACCGTAACGAACCGGCTATACGAATCAGTCTTCTATACGTATTTACTCATCATAAGCAATAACAATTTTTAAAAAAAATTCTCATTTTCCACTTGTATAGTCACATTATCTCTCAAAGCCACATACTTTCACTAATGAGGTTAGCCTAAAGCTATCTGCACCTTTGCAATCTTCTTTCACTTTTAAAATGTTCTATCTCTAAATTTGTAATTACACTCATCAATTTTGCTTAAAGGTCAATTAAACTCATTATGCTGGAGAAAGCGACCTTGGTCTCTTTCTCTGTGACCGACGATCGTTCGTCGATCGTCGATCACTTTGCTGCCTAAAATTTTATCAGTATTTTGTCGGAATTCTAATGACATGTGATAACAAATTACTAATAGGTTTGTGGGCTTCATTACATCAAAATAAATTATTTAATGAATGTAATTGCACATTTACTAAATTTAAGAAGTTAATTGATATTTCACTTAAAGTTTGACCACTTTTACCATTTTCTCTAACTTAATTTTACTTAGGTTTCTATTTTTTTTTTTTTGAATACTATTGACTCCCTATTACAATGTAGTACTTAGGTTTCTATAATTCACACAACATACAACAAATTGTATAAATCTTAAGTTTCAAGCCCTGAGCATTAGGGCTGTGCATAACCCGTCCAACCCGCCCAACCCGAACCCGTCATACTGGAATGGATCGGGAACCGAACCCGAATAGCCAAAACCGATCCGAGGCCGAAAATGACGCCGCATTAGTTGGGGCGGGGAGGGGGTTATATTTTCCACCCGAACCCGTCCGATAACCCGAACATTTCTAAGCCTACGTATAACCCTATGTAATACGACGTCGTGTAGCCTAAGTATAAATAGAAGAAGAAGCGGAGAAATCGCAAACCCTAGTCTCATTTGCGCAGCTCTTCATTCCCTTCTTCCAGAGAACTCTCTCAGTTCTCTCTTCTCTCTAGTCTCTACCCTAGTTCTCTCAAAGTCTCTTCTCTCAGACAGTCTCTTTGAGTCTCTGAAACGCTGAGAGCCTGAGAGTGTGAGTGTCTGTAGTGTGGAAGCTATTATTCTCCGGTGGAAGCTCTCAAGAGTCAAGCCCCATTCGTTTCCGGTAGCCCTCAAGCCCCAAGCGAGTCTCCGGTGGGAGCGATACTCCGGTGGATTGCAGTTCGCTGGCTAGGAATCGAAGCCCTTTGTTCTCGGGGGTTTATTTTAGAGAAACGAAGTAATCTCTATTCTCTAAACCCTAGTTTTTAAGATTGTTAGTTTGATTGTTTGATTAGGGTTATTCTGATTGTGATTTTTTGATTTGTATGGACTGTGAGGACTGTGATCTGTTGAGAAGTTCCAGATTACTTACTCACTTGTCTCTAATTTAAGATTGATACTTTGATTGTTTGATTAGGGTTATTCTGATTGTGATTCTGTGATTTGTATGGACTGTGAGGACTGTGATCTGTTGAGAAGTTCCAGATTACTTACTCACTTGTCTCTAATTTAAGATTGATACTTTGATTGTTTGATTAGGGTTATTCTGATTGTGATTCTGTGATTTGTATGGACTGTGAGGACTGTGATCTGTTGAGAAGTTCCAGATTACTTACTCACTTGTCTCTAATTTAAGATTGATACTTTGATTGTTTGATTAGGGTTATTCTGATTGTGATTCTGTGATTTGTATGGACTGTGAGGACTGTGATCTGTTGAGAAGTTCCAGATTACTTACTCACTTGTCTCTAATTTAAGATTGATACTTTGATTGTTTGATTATGGTTATTCTGATTGTGATTCTGTGATTTGTATGGACTGTGAGGACTGTGATCTGTTGAGAAGTTCCAGATTACTTACTCACTTGTCTCTAATTTAAGATTGATACTTTGATTGTTTGATTAGGGTTATTCTGATTGTGATTCTGTGATTTGTATGGACTGTGAGGACTGTGATCTGTTGAGAAGTTCCAGATTACTTACTCACTTGTCTCTAATTTAAGATTGTTGGTGGAAGCTTAATCTGTATGTGTGTAACTCACTAACTGAGTTAAAGGCTTAAAGGGGTAATTGTCCCTAATCTGGTGGAAGCCCTAGCCCCTTTGTGTGAAATCCATATATATGATGAGCATTATGAAGTGGCATACATCCACTTAGCTTGAATGCCTGAATATGGATTTCTTTGTAAATTGTAAATTGTATTAAGTTTATGGATATGGGACCCTTAAATTGTTTATGTGCAATTCTGCATACATGATGACATGTGAAATTAACTGAAAGTAAATAAGTAATATGTAAATATGTAATACTTCTATGTATGAGTACTGTATGGTGGAAGCTTTAGTATGATTGGTTGTCTGCTTTATTTGGATACTGATGCCCATCTTTATAGATGGAAAGCATCAGTGCAACTGGACACCCTCCAACCTCAACTGATGAGGAGCATGGAGTAGAAGCTCAAGGTACTGAGAGAAATCCTCAGACAAATCCTATGCCTTCTCCTCCTGTTGTTCCTACAAAGAAGAGGAAAGAGGTGGAGTCTAGATCTATAGTATGGGATCATTTTGAAAAGATCCGTGCTCCACCTGCTGAAGGTGAAACTGAGGGACCAGTAGTTGAGGGCAAATGTCTTTATTGTGCCAAAATCTATAAATGTGAAAGTAAAAAGCATGGCACTTCCTCTTTGAAAAACCATATGAAGGCCTGCCTAAAAAATCCTCATTGTAAGGACACAAGGCAGTCTCTTCTCACCTTTAATGCCTCTGGAACAGAAGCTTGTGAGGGGGTTTTGGGGACTTGGGTTTTCAACCAAGAGGCTATTAGGAGGGCATTGTGTGAGATGATCATTGTTGATGAACTTCCCTTTAGGATTGTTGAGGGAAATGGCTTTAGGAAATTCATTTTAGTTGCTTGTCCTAGGTTTCAAATACCTTCTAGGTAGACCATTTCTAGAGACATTTATCAGATTTACCTAGATGAGAGACTAACCCTAAAGAAGTTGTTTAAGGTGAGCACCCAAAGGGTCAGCTTGACCACTGATACATGGACCTCTGTCCAAAGGATCAATTACATGTGCATTACTGCACATTTCATTGATGATCAGTGGAAGCTAAACAAAAAGATCATTTCCTTTGTCCCAATTTCTTCTCATAAGGGAGAGTATATAGCCAAAGCCCTTGAGAGTTGTCTTCTTGATTGGGGGATTAGAAATGTGTTCACTGTTACTGTTGATAATGCCTCTTCAAATGACACAGCTTTGGGGTTTTTCAAGAACAAACTTCTGTCTTGGGTGGGTCTTCTGTTAGGGTTCAATATATGCACATGAGGTGCATAGCCCATGTGTTGAACTTAGTGGTCCAGGATGGGTTGAGATATGCAGGTCCTTCTGTTAAGAAAGTTAGAGATGTTGTGAGATGGGTGAGGAGTTCTCCTGTCAGACTTAAGAAGTTTAGAGAGATTGTTGTGCTTAATGGGGTGGAAGCCAAATGTGCATTACAACTTGATGTTCCAACAAGATGGAATAGCACATACATGATGCTTAACACTGCCCTTCAATACCAGAGGGCCTTTGAAGCTTATGAGAATGATGCCTCATTGAATGCTGACTTACCTGATTCTATTCCAAACTTTATGGATTGGCTTTCTGTGCAAAGCTTAGTCCATTTCTTGAAAGGCTTCTATGAGATGACTGTGAGAATATCTGGTTCTCTATATGTCACTTCAAATACTTTCTTTTCTGAGATTTCTGACTTAGGTTGCATGCTGGATGACATGGTTAACTCTGTTTCAACCTCTGAAAAGGTAAACTGTAAACTGGTATCATTTATCTGAATGTGTTTGTATGCATCTCTTAATTTTTTCTGTGTTATGTCTGTTTTATAGGATATGGGGTCCCATATGAAACAAAAATTTGAAAAATATTGGGGAGATCCTGAAAAAATGAACTTCTTGATATTCTATGCCAATATTCTGGATCCTAGGGATAAGATTGAGTACATGCCTGCCCAATTTGCTCAGTTGTATGGTGATGAAAAAGGAAAATCATGCTTTGAAAAGGTTCAATCTTCTATGGTTGTCCTGTTTAATGATTATACAGCCACCTACAGTGTGCAGTCTGCATCCCCTACTGTGCAATCTACCCAATCTGAACCAGTCCATTCTCAAACTTCAGTTGGAAAACCTCAGGGTAGAATGAAAAGCCAGCTTAAAAAACAGAGAATGGAGGCTGGTGGAAGCAGTAAACAAACTGAACTCCAGATTTATCTAAGTGAAAAAATAGTGGAAGATGAAGAAAATGTGGACTTTGATGTTCTAAGATGGTGGAAGGTTAACAATGATAGATTTCCTATACTCTCTAGAATGGCAAGGGATGTGCTGGCTGTTCCCATTTCAACTGTTGTCTCTGAGAGTGCATTCAGTACTAGTGGTAGGGTATTAGATCCCTTTAGGAGTTCATTAACTCCTAAAATTGTTGAATCCCTAGTATGTGCACAAGATTGGTTGAGGGCACCCAATCATCCAATCTCTGTGGAGGAAAACTTGGATGATGTTGAAAGATTAGAGAAGGGTACTGTTTTTATTTTATATCTTTTGTAGGTTTCTACTTTATAAATTGTTAATTGTTACTTACCTTTTCTAAACTCTTTTTTGTTTTTCCTTTTTGTGCAGAATTGTCCACTGGAGCTGCTGGTTCTTTACCAAGTACTGTTGGAACACTCCCAACAATTGCTGTAATACTTTTATATAACATTGCTTTCTGACTTTCTGTTTAGTTTGATTGATAAATGTGTGGACTCTTTGAGGCAAATCAGGTAAGATTCCAGAACTGCTAATTGCTAAGTGGCTTGGTAACTTTTTTATAAATGTTGCTGCCCTTACTCAGTTACATCTCTGGTATTCTGGAATTCTGGTATATCACTTCCCTTCCTCTCATATTCTCATTTCTGTTTAGTTATGGACTTATGGCTATGATGATGCTTCCACCATTTGTCTGAATTAAAAAGAGTTTGGATGTTTGGTATGTTGTTCTGAGACAAAACTCATGAAGCAATTTGCCCCCAACTCTAAAATGATATGAAAAAAAGCAATCTGAGCCTTTCTTATTAAGTATTATTAGTTCCCTACTTCTCTTTGTCTTTATTGGCTTTAAAGTTTAAAGTCTTTACTGGTTTTGTAATTGAGCAGGAAGATGAGGAATGGATGAATGCTGATTGCTGAAGGCTGATTGGTGACTGCTGACTTGCTGACTTGCTGAGTTGCTGACTGCTGACTTGTTGAGTACTTTAGTAGTTAGTAGTTAGTAGTTTAGTGTTGTTTGAGTATTGTAGACAAAACTCATTTTGTGGACTTCATTTTTGCTTTTTGAATTTTGAACACAAGTTGGAAACTGCAATATGTAATTATGTATCTAAAATCTAAATGCCTACATAGCTGATAGCTTTGGTAATTTAGATTATGGTTATTAAGTTTGAACATTGTTACAGTTTTTTTTTTTTTGGTATGTTTTATATTAATCCGAGTTCAAACCGAAATCCGACCCCACCCGACCGTATCCGAACATGAGAAATCCGATTTCCCTCTTAATTCGAACGAATTGGAGTAGTTTTTCCCAATCCGAAATCCGAGCGGATGAACGGTTTTCTAAACCGATCCGCCCGAACCCGTCCGATGCACAGCCCTACTGAGCATGACTTCGTTTTCGCATATTCAAATGTAAAACACAAATGTCATCTTTTTAATCCTTTTAACAATAATAATAATAATAATACTTTCGCTTCCCTCCATTTTCTGTATATTTGATTTGATGCCTTCATTCGGTGAAATTTTCAATTGTTGGATCCGGGGTTTTGCTCGTTTGATCTGACAATTGAATTCTTTCAATTATTTCCAATAAATAAACGATACGTTATTTTGCAAATTCCTTAGTTCATTTACTGTTTCCTGAAAATCTGAAATTTCAAATGATTTTCTGTTGGATTCGTGAATGGAATTATAATCTCCTCTCGTTTTCCTTGATCTTCTTTCCAGATTTTAATAAGTGGGTGTTGAATTGGTGCTAGTTTTTTAATAGTGGTGTCTGCACAGAGGACAGAGGAACCCGAGCTTCGTGGTAAATGACAATGGGGAATTTCATCCCCAAGGTGTGCATTCCCAAGGTTTGTCTAATTATCACATTTATCATATGAAGATTTTCTACTTTTCTCGATGACGAGGTAACCCGCACCCACTACTGAGGGTGTGTATGTGTACGTAAATTCGGCTTTTTGACCTAGTCTGCAAAGAACCAACTAATTTAATTTAGTTTGTCAAGTTGATCAGCTCAAATCAAGAAGATCAATAGGCTGCTTCTAAGAGTCGAACTT
Source organism: Ipomoea nil (assembly GCF_001879475.1). NCBI lineage: Eukaryota > Viridiplantae > Streptophyta > Magnoliopsida > Solanales > Convolvulaceae > Ipomoea > Ipomoea nil. The sequence goes on from NW_017617471.1 coordinate 4,520,021, forward strand.
ATAATATTGTAGTTACAAAGTGAGTGCTAGGTAAATCCGACCTTTTGACCTGGCCAGCAAAGAACCAAGTAAAGTAGGTTGTCAAGCTGATCGACCCAAATCAAGAAAGCCAATAGGCAGCTCTTAGGAGTCGAACTTGTAACCTCATTTGCCCTTTTGACCTGGCCGGCAAAGAACCAATTAAACTAGGTTGTCAAGCTGACTGACCCAAATCAAGAAGGCCAATAGGCAGTTCCTAGGAGTCGAACTTGTAACCTTGTGGTTACTAAGTCAATAGCCTGGCCAGCTTGGCTAGGGTTGGCCCAAGATTTTCTACTTTGCTCCTTACTGCTGCTTATTGTTTCAGTTAGTATGTAATCTTCTTCACTGTGATATCACCTTCCTGGGCGAGTGGTTTTACCATTGGACATGGCCTATAATCAATGTCTTGATATTCTAGAAGTACAAATGATGAAGTTGATAGTTCTAGCATCCTAGGACTTTTCTAGTTTCTTGGTAAGCCATCTGTCATTGAAGAGTAAAGACCATTAAATTGGTCGACAAAAAGGGTGATCACTGAAGTTTTATTTGGTATCTCTTTCAATGACCAAGTATTGGAATTGCAGTTTTTGTTAAAGAATGTTGTTGGTGATGGTGATGGTGATGATGATGAATCTTGGCACACTGTTGATTATTCTGGCAAAAACGTGCACCTCATTACCACAGAAGAAAGTTGGGAGGAGAAGATGGAAGAAGCGAACAAAGATGACAAAATTGTAAGTCATGTAGCCATATCGCTTCTCTCACTCTCACTAATCTCCGTCTATTATATAGCAGCATTTCAGAATTCGTTAGTAGTTTGAATGGAAAATAGTAAAGTAAGAAGAGATGTTCATTGTTTGTGCAGAAAGACCAACTTTGGCATTTTTACGCGTATTTTCTGTAGTATATGTTATGTGTGCATCAGTGTATGTATATCTTTCACGGTGCCTGAGTTCTCTGACAACATGCACAATTGTTTGCAGGCCATTGTGAACTTCAGTGCCTCATGGTGTTCTCCGTGTAGAACAATTGCACCATTATTCTCTGAGCTATCTATGAAGCATCTTTCTTGGATGTTTTTGGTGGTCGATGTTGATGTGCTTTCGGTAAGTACACAAAAATTGAATAAAATGTTGAAGTCCAATGAACTGTTAGAGATAGAGTTCTTGATGTACACAAAACAGAATTTGTATTCTAAATGCAAGACTCGTATCTCTGAATTGAATTTGCATGAAGAGGAACCTCGTGCATTTTGTTCAAATGTGCACTAATCTGGCAACGCGGATTATCTTTTGTGTAATTTGGATCAGGACTTGAGTACAACCTGGGACATCAAAGCGACACCGACCTTCTTTTTCCTTAGGGGTGGAAAGCAATTCGAGAAAGTGATAGGGGCCAACAAAGAAGAGCTGCAGAAGAAGGTAACTGAGGTTGTCGACTCAGAGACATCGAGCTAGCCATAGCTGTTATGGTGATGCTTTCATGAGTGGCATCGAATGACCTTTTCTTTCGTTCGAGTCTGTGATTGTAAATGCAACTAACGTTTTTCCAGTCATGTATTTGAGATTGAGAAAGCTTGAAGGTAGCGTTTGCAATCCCCCCGCCCGCCTATTTGGCTCTTTGAGCTGTGAGTTAGGTGAGCTTCACAGCTTCATATTGAGCATTGTAATGGAAAAAGGAATGGTTTTCTTTTCCCCTGAAATGTGCTGAATATCATCAACTGCTCCTTGGTTTTGTTTCTTTGCAACATATCACCACATTGGTTGCCCCTTCCTAAACCAATTGGTTCTGCTCTTTTGAGGGATCATTGCAACTTATTAGCCAGCATCTTTGACACTGAATCATAATTATTAACATTTACATGTTGATATTATTTTTATTTTTAGTTTTTATCAATGTTGAAAAAATCGCTAGGCGCCTAGGGACCGCCTAGAGCGCCTAGGCGCGATTTTTGCAACACTAATTTTTATTGAGGAGCCATGAATTCATGGGGAAGAAGCTGGGGAAAAGAAGGGTATGTGAACCATGGCTGCCTCGATCTTCTTTGAAATTTTTTTAATTTAAAAAAATAATAATTTGATAATATGGCATCATATTGAAGGGTAACTTGGAAGTAACTTGTAACAAATGTTATTTGTACAATTTTTGAATTTTTAATGGTTTAATTGTACACTTTTTTTGTTTGATAATTCAATTGCACAATATGTATAAGTTCAAAGGCTTATTTAACATTTTTTCCTTAATATAATAAAATAAAGTAAGATTATCTAAATAAAATGTTACTCCGTATCTAATTAGTTCTATACGTAGTTACGTACCTCTTAAAAGGATTAAAAGGAGTATCCTAGTCTAATGAAATGTCTCTTCCTATCTATCAATCCCATCATCTTCGTCTAGTCGTTCCTCCATAGCCAAACAACGTAACTCTCAAATTACTTCAAAAATGGCGAACCCTTTTTCAGTTTACAGAACCAAACCCGAAAGACTTAATCTTTTTCGTCAGATCATTGATGCCGATTCCCCTCTCTCACCTACATCCGAAAACAGAGTTCTGGCAACCATTGAGCATAATCTCAAGTTAGTCGAAGATCTAACCACTAAGGAAACTCGTCAAATCCGTGCTTTGGCGGGTAAAGTGACAGCTGAACCTTGGCCCTTGATTCCTGAAGCCGGAGAGGAGAATATTCCAGTGAAGATTGAAAAGGTTTCTGGTTTTGAAACTGCTTCGGCTAAGCGAAAACTTGATGGCTCTGATGATGGGATTTTTGTGTCTGAAACCAAACGTCGCAAAAAGAGTGGCTTTTCTGTTCCTACCAGAATAACTCGGTCCCGGGCTCGGGCTTCTTTTGTTCCTTCATCTATTCCAGTTTCTGCCCAGAAAAGCTCTAAGGGCTCAAAATCTAAGTCCTTAAAGTCTATTCTTTTGAATGATGACCTTATGGAGCTATGGAAAGTGCATTCTAAAAGAGAGCTGTTGCTTGAAAAATCAATTGATGAGGATAATCTTCTTTCGAATTGCAATATTTTGTCCCTTTTGCGTGACCAATATCTTCTCCGGTCAGTTCAGAAAATGGGTCCCTATTCTCAGAAATTAACTGCTGAATTTTACACGAATTTGTCGGGCGAATCTTCTACCAGGGATTCTTCTCATTATCATCAAGTCTTTATTCGTCATAAGTGGTATGATTTTGGCCCCGAAGAAATCAATGCATATTTGGGCCGGTCCAATATTGTTGATGATATTGATGATGCCTCTGATCCGGATCTCAATCTGCTTGCTACTACATTAACTCACAATAACATTGTTAAATGGCCAAAAGGAGGTTTTCAGTCTCAGAAGTTGACTACAGTATACTCTGTTTTGCTCCGTATTGCTGCCACGAATTGGCTTCCGGGTGTCAATAAAAGTATAGTTTCGGACAAAATGGCCCTACTTCTTTACAAGGTTCGAAATCGAATTGATGTTGACTTAGGATCGATTATCTTCTCTCATATTATGTCCTTTACAAAGAAGAAGGAGGCTAAGGTGCATCTTCCTTTTCCAAGCCTCATTTTTGGTGTGTTGACGAAACAAGGCTTTGAGCCGAATGATTCTGAGAAGGTTCTTGAAAATAAGGGTGTCTATCAGTTTGATCCTAGATTGTCTCACTATTTTCATTACGATGATAGAGCTGAACTTCTCCTCACCTCGGCTGAAACGGTGCCGTCTGCCACAACTCCTCCTGTATCTCCTGCTGCCTCTGATTCCACTGCCCGAGCTCATGCCGAGCCTTCATCTCTCATTGCTCACAGGCAGTTTGCTGATTTTGTTCAATCCTCGTTAGATCAAATGCACAAATCTATTGCGGCTCAACAAGAATCAGCTGCGGGTCTTCAGAAGATTCTTCTTCAACATCGTCGTGAAATAGCCCGCTTGGAGAAGTTGCACGCTGACTCAGATACTGCTGATTTTGATCCTGATCCAGCTGATGCTACCGAAGATTCTGCTGAAGACTCCGTTGCCTCTGATGATGCTACCAGCTCTTCTGGCACTCAGTCAACCTACTGATGTTCACGGTTGTTAATTTTTTGGCAAAAAGGGGAAGAGTAAATTAAGGGGGAGCTTCTGTTTTTGGTGGTTATAATCTCTGTTTTTTGGTGATTTCTGTTTCCCCCTGTTCTTTTGACTGTTTTTTGATATGATTTCTGTTTTCCCCTGTTCTTTTGATTATTAGTCTGGATATTATCTTGGTACGGTCTATTGGATATTCTCGCATACGTTTGGATGGTTTTTCCATTCATGTCTTTGAGATCAAGAAAGAATATTTTAAAGCCTTTGAAGTTAACCTAAACCATAGAACATTAGCACCTTTTAAACAGTCAAAAATCAACAACCAGAAAGATTCAGATTAAGATTATAAAATAAAATAAATCTCACCCTTAAATGATAGCAACAACTATCTTTAAACTAAACAATGACAAGTTATTTGGACTGCCTTCCATGTTTTTTGAAGGTAAATGCATAAACAGAATTCTAAGTAGTACATTCATATCACCAACAATGCCCTATACAAACAGCTAATCATTTTACAAGAAGCTTAAGATCAAAATATCAAAAGGACGAGCTCTTCATCAAATCATCAGTAATGGCTATATACTTTAGACCTCATTACTGCGGAGAAAATATCGAGATATCAAAAAGCAAAATATGAGTAAAAGAACGAGACAGTACATGTTGGATTCATGACTCACATCGGCAACTGGTGGCGGGGAAAAGCTGTTTCAGGACTCAACGACCCTTTGGATTCATGATCTGAGAGAAGACAGCGCTAGGTGTCAACCCATCGGAGTCTTGACTAGCAAGACTCCGACCACCAATACTCATTGTCATCCCGCTGCTTCTTGAATCAGTTGTGCTTACATCGAAGCCTGGGGATGCATTTGGATCCCTCTTTGCTTCATATGTGACATTGAAGCTGTCCTCAACGTCCATTCCACCGAGACCATTGCCACTCTCCTCTGAACCCTCTTGAAGTTGTAGAGCGAATTCAAGGTTCCAAAGAACATCCCCCATTGATGGCCTATCTGGTCCAACATCTGACAGACACTTCACTGCTGTCTCAGCAACTTTTTTGAAGCATTCTGGAGCAATCTTGCCCTTCAAATAAGGATCCATAATCTGATCAAGAATGCCCTTCTTATGGCAATGTAAGGCCCATTCTGCTAAGCTCACTTGTTCCTTGGGGAGTGTGGGGATCAAAACTGGACGGGCACACAAAATCTCAAAAAGTACGACTCCAAATGAGTAGACATCGGATTTCTCTGTGAGCTGCTGCCTTCTGAAGTACTCGGGATCCAGGTACCCAAAACTACCTTTGACAACAGTGCTTACATGGGTGTGATCCAAAGCGGGACCTGTTTTTGACAAACCAAAATCCGAAACCTTTGCCACCCACTTCTCATCCAAGAGTATGTTAGTTGTTTTAACATCACGGTGGATAATGGTATGCTTGGCACCCGTGTGAAGATAGTGCAAACCACGGGCAGCACCAATGCAAATCTCAAGCCTTTGCTTCCATGGCAACGGGGGCTTTTGGGTCTTGTACAAGTGCTCCCGAAGAGTCCCATGAGCCATGTAGTCATAGACAAGAATCATTTCACAATTCTCTTCACAATACCCTATCAAAGAGACAAGGTGACGGTGGCGAAGTTTAGAAAGCATTTCGATTTCTGTTTGGAATTCATGAACACCTTGTTCAGAGAGTGGGTTTCCACGCTTAATAGCAACTTTCGTACCACTGTCAATCTCTCCCCGGTATACTTTGCCAAAACCTCCTACTCCTAGGACGAGAGTCTCGTCAAAATTTTTGGTGGCAGCTTTGATCTCAGCAAAAGAGAAGTGGCGACAGAGGTTAGAAGGAAGAGAGGAAGCATAACTTCCAGTAGTGTGTGTCTTTTCAGTACCAGACGAATGAGAATCCCCATATAAAGAAAGAGGAAGCCAACCCGATGGTCTGTCATTTGGACTTGAGTCCGTTTTTTGTCTAGGACGACGAGAGGCAAAATAAACGGCTAATCCAATAAGAAGGATGGCACCAATTCCACCTCCAACTCCTCCAGCAATAGCTGCTGTATGATTCTTTGACCGACCTGATAGTGAAGATGGATTAAATGGGTCAATCTTTCTTTGTTTTGGGCCTGGGATTGGATTGGGACCTGCAAGATTTCCATCACTAGTGTTTACTTTAAATATTTCCAGGCCATTCAATATTGCATTCAAATATTCGGACCCTTCTTTTGGATGTAGTGCAAGCCAAAGATCCACCTGTGGAGCCCCAACAGGAAAAAATACCAAATAGTCATGATGTGTGGCAACTCCATTTTTACCTGCCCAAGCAATTACATCAGCATCTGGCTCAGTAGTTTGGTTGTTCAGGTAGACATGAAATGCCCTCTGGTTGATTTTAGTAATAATGTTGGTGACCTCGCAGAAATGGAGCCTGACAAGGTAGTAGAACCCCGAGTCAACGGGAAAGAACCATGTTAAGTTGTAATTCACATTAACACTTTTATTTGGACCCATTGATCTGAGAGTTCGATAGACATCCACAGGGGCAATGGAAGCGGGTGTTCCTCGAGGATAACTGATTGTCAAATTGTAATCATCTGCAGTCTCGGTGGCCCCATCGCCTCCAAATATATATTTTGAATCTTCATCCCATGACCTAAACATGCCAGTATCACTCGATGGCGATATAACATTGCCACCAACGTTCAACCGGTAAACACCCTCAAGTGCAGTGGTATTGCCAATGAAGAGCGGAGAAGAAGATTGACCAACAATAAGAGCATTTCCATCCTCAGTATTATATATATCAGGATGCCCAACGACCTCAATCCCATTCACAAACGCAAAAGAGTTGGAATAGTTCCCAGAAGGCGTGAAAGTCACATTCAACACTCCAGACGGAACATTGATGGAGAACTCCTTTAATACGTAATCAAAGAACAGAGCTTCAGTGGTTTGTGCTGCACTGAAGTTCCTCAGAAGGGTATACTGACCAACCCTAACTGAGAAGATCCCATTGTAGGGATTGAGCTTATTGTAAACTGCAGGATAGAAATAGAGGCGAAGAAACTTCCTTCCAGATGATACTGGGAAACTATAGGTGAACTCGGATTGGAAAACCCGGGCATCCATGCAAGGGACTTGAGGAACAGAGGGCTTTTGGGAATCAGCAGGGGATGGAAATGACTTTCCACTGCTCATTAGGAATTTAGACCCAATATCTGTACTCCATTCTCGGCCATATTCATCAGTGCTCCGATTAGGACCTCCACAACTTAACAGAACCTCAATCTGCCCAGACACTTGAACCAGGGCAAGTAACAGACAGCTCAAGATCAAAAGAACAAACAGTTTATAGGCAGCCATTTACCACGCAGATTATCGCGGAAAACACGAAATTTCTGAAAAAAGACAACAAAAGTTGATCAAGAATTTATGTTTTAAGTTTTAACCCTCCACGATCGTACAAGCAAAATTCATCAAAAACATCAAATACAGTCACCATACATACATTGGAATATACACCATACCATACACCAAATTATACAAGCAAGTAAAAGATGAAATTTTCTTTTACAATTTACTAAAAAAACAACTCGGATATTACAAGGGAAATAAAAGACCAGATTTTTTTATTTCAAAAACGATCTTTGAACTCAAAAGAAACATGCCCAGAAAGCAGAATGAGCTAACGCTGAGATATATATGTTCAGAGAAACAGAAGAAAAGGAGCAGAATACCTGAGGGAAGAGCAAGGATAGAAGTAGAGATCAAAATCCCAATGAAAAGGCAAACTTCAAGCCACGATAGGGCTCATCCCTTAAACTCAATGCCGTATTACAATCAGACAAGAGCTGGAAATGGGGAGACAGAGTCAGATTAGCTTTACAGATAGAGCAGAGAGTTGAAAATGGCAAAGGAAAGAGAGAACGGAACTTCAAGAAAATGTTTATAGTCGCTTTTGTATTACGTGAATTTAGGCGTCACATAAGATTACAAAATTAGTTGGACCAACGAAAAGCTACTCCTTAAATTAAAAAATAAAAACGCGTTTACCTCACAAATTTTTTTATTTTTTTATTTTTAGTTTTAGATGATCTTTGCATTGATTTAATTTTGATATTAGATGTAATCTCAACTAAAAATATAAATAATACATGAATTACACATTTATATTTTATAAAAATATATATTAAAGCAATCTCATATTGTTCGACTGTTTGGATTAAAAAAAAACAAAACAAAAGAAAAGATAGATAATCGTCAATTGGCGATCACCCTCAACATGTCCGGTTGACACTTGAACTCCATTGGGTGTTGTTGGTTCACATTAGGTGCATCAATATTTTTTATGGGTCCACTCAAAAAAAAAAAAAAAAAAACACTATAATAATTTTTTCTTCTCTCTCAAACCTCTCTCTCTTTCGTATAAGCAAAAAAAAAAAAAAAAAATGCACAACCTCCGAAAAAATTGTTGTTGGCATCCTTTTTATGTTAATCAAGTTTAATACATATTAACCTGCACGAGCTTAACTTACTGGTTTAGTATGCAGCATTTAGGAGAAGAGACTAATGTTTAAATTTTGACAATGACAATGCAATGATTATGTTCAAAGTGAACAGATCCCTTATGTGCACCAACATTTAATCTTGCCTACTGAGTCATCAAGCCAAAATAAGAATTTAATCTTTTTTCAATATTTATATCAAAAGATAAAAGATCACGCGTTTGATTATTGATTAAACCTGTTGCACAAAGAAAACTTCCAAAAGACCTTATTATTTAATCTTTTAACTTATTTATAAGTGGATCAAAATTTAATCCGTCTACATTAATCTATAATATAAAATGGGCGTGTTAAGGTTTAAAATGCCAACATGTCACATCTACACCTCCCTAGAAGTGGTCAATTTTTTTGATGGTTTCCATACCCATTAAAATATTTTGATAATATATATGGTGTAAAATTTAAACCTAAAATATTGTATTTGTTCTAATACTATATATTGCCGTATATGTTTCAAAATTAATCTTATTTTAATCACACAATTAAAGTGACATTTTTACATTTAGTTTTAAATTATCAATATTATCAGTCAAGTACCTTGTGCTCAGATGGCGTGTAGTGACCTCTCCCATGTGGAAGGTCATGTGGCTTTGTGTACTTCATTAGGTTGAGAAAATATATTTGAACAGAACATTAAAAAGAAACAATGTGATCACATTTAATTCTTAAAATGGATGAAACACAATCCCAAAACAAAATAAAGTAAATTAATGTGATTACATTTAATTCTTAAAATGGATGAAACACAATCCCAAAACAAGAATGTGTGAAATATAATTCTTGTATATTAATAATTATGAGTTAAATTATTGTAACACTCATTTAGTCGAGTCAGTTACACATAGTACATTTACAAATTCTTTAAGATATTTCTTCTTTTTTTCTTTTCCTATCTAAATTGTTAATGAAATGAAATATAATAATTTAACTTATATATTGTTTTTACAATGTTGTACACTTTTAAATTCATCCCACTTTTATATCTTTTATTTATTTGTGACGTATTTAGTATTTCTCTCCCTCTCTTTATAATTCTACACCCATTTTTTTCTCATGCATTTTGCATTTATTCAGTCTAACTTATATATTTATTATTTGATATTTATACATACTATTAAAACACAAGAACTCAAGAAGTCACAGGTGATTGGGATGACAGTTGTTGGCATGCAGACGGGAAAGCGCCAATGGCCATCCTGGATGCCATTTCACAGCCGCCCAAGCATCAAACCTTTAATAAATAAATAAATTTTAATAAATAAATAAATAAAAGTAGTTATTGTGTATTCATGTAAAAATGACCTTGTATTCCTTCAAAAGTTTGCTGCAGGTTCGCATTTGAACGATATAATTTTAAATATATTTTTTGAATTTTATTGGATTATTAGTATTGAATATATGATTATTTAGTATAATCCATTTTTAATTTTTTTTAAAAAAAAATAAATAGATACGACATTGGCGTCATATCTATTTTTTAAATAAAATAATATATTCCATCGGTTTATGCAAAAAAAAAAAAAAAAAAAAAAAAAACTTAGTATATTCTATAGTATATAATTATATATGTTGGTTCAAAAATTGACACTATAATTTAATATACTATGTCACTACTTTATATGTTGCTTTAATAACTGATGTTAAATCTTATAATTATTGTAGTAGTGCATATTATTAATACATAAAATTTATATATTTAGAAACTACATTAAAAACACTATTAACCCAACAAAAAATAAAAAATAATAAGAAAATATTAAAGAAAATAAATAAATAACAAATAATTAATTTGACTAATGAATAATAAACAATAATGTTAAGTTTCTTATAACTTACGAACAAAATTTGTCATTAAGATATGTCTCGAAAACTACAAATATTTCTCAAATTTTTTTAAAAATAAATATGAAAATAATTTAAATATTGAATTTACAATAAAAACATAATTAAAATTCTGAATAATGATTGGGCGTAGAAGATTGGGGTTGGCATGAGACATTTTGCAGAAAACACAGATTTGGTTTCACACTCTCATCTCAATCAACATGCCGTGAAATATGCGTTCAGTCACCGGTCAATCTCCCCAGCTGGATCAAACATTTTGCTCCTTGGCTCATTTTTATCTTTTATCTCTTATAAAGTTTTTTAAAAAGTAAATAATTGTTGTTATGAAACAAAAGAAAACAAAAGTACATATTACTATCATTGTTATTATTATTAAATTCACAACAATTGTAACATTCTCTCTTTTGTTAATTTTTTATACTCATTCTTTATTAACCTTTAACCTTTAATCCCGCTACAAGTTAAATAAAAGACATATTAGATTGTTTCTTCTTGAATGGTTATTGTGACTATCTCACGGGAGTGAGTATATTTCACTTATCTTGTAATGGGTTTGAATTATGAGAGTAATTATTTTCCTTTTGAATGCAATCATCCACACTTGTTTTAACCCAATTAAATATTTTCACTTTAGATTGGTACTATGTGATTAAACACTTGATCCCCCAAAACCACACTCTTTACTATCTTGTATTCCTCAATTTGCTTGCATTGTTTTTGTTAATTGCTTATACTTTTGTAGTCATCTATCCATCGGATTCATTAGAATAGCTTCACAAGAATATATTAGTAACTAGTGTTTAGTACGTCCGGCTTTCCTGTGGATCGATATTCCGGAATACTCCGAGTATTTGTTTGTCGTTTTGTACTACAACCAAAGCTAAGTCAAATCAGACTCATGTAAAAAGTGCCAAGATAATTTTTAAATATAATTTTAAAAATATGGAGTATGTTTAATTTAATAATCCACGTAGGCACCACCATGACGAGGTAACCTGTTGAGGAAAAGATCAACCTGTTAATTCGTATAATTGAAAAAATTTGGCTAGTTGATGAATGTAATGGCACATTTTTTTAGTTTAATAGTCTTATTACATTTTTGTGTTCAGTTTGATGCCCAATCTGAACATTTTTCCTTTTTTTTTTTAATGTAAAAATCGTAAAGTTAAGAAACTATGACCACTTCTTGTACAACTTTTATATATATATATATATATATATATATATATATAGAGAGAGAGAGAGAGAGAATTATGTACCTCGTCATTTTAATTCAAAATTTATAATACTATGTGAAACTTGGTCCATGATATAAATTTACCTTCCCTTCATGTTCAGGCCCAATTGCATTCCATTATATCAATCACCCTCATGCAATTGGGTCAATTTGTATGCCTATAACCACTAATCAAATATTGTGTAAATACATACTCCGTATCTAATAAGAAAAAAGTAACAAAAGTATAATGAGAAAAGTAAATAAAGGAAGAAATATAAAATCTGCCAAAAATATTTCAAGTATAAGAAAAAGCATAATGTATAAATTATTATATTTAATGGTATTATTTAACAGTGTTAATCACTTACACGAAAAAGAAAAAAAGGGTAAAAGCAAACACAATGTAGAAATTAAGGCCCTGTTTGGTAAAAAAAATTGGCCTATAGGCTAATTTTAACTTATTTGACCACTATTAATTGTGTGATTTAGTTAAAACATCAATATGAATGTTTGGTTAATTAGCTTTTTGCAATTCCAAAAGGCTAAAATTAAAAAAGTTACTCCAGGTAACTTTTTCAATTAGCATTTTGAGAAAACAAATTATACCAAACAGCTATCAGTTAACAGCTAATTTACCAAACACTTTTCTACAATTAGCTAATGTTCTCAACTATTTAAACTCTCTAATTAACACAATCAACTAACAGCTAACAACTATTTTACCAAACAGGACCTTTAAGTACAATTAGGTACACCAACACATTGTTTATTCTTGTTATACCCTAACCATCATGAATACTTAAAAACAATATAGAATTTGTCCAAAAGAATGATTGAGTTGAATAAAACATAATTCTTGTATCTAGCTAGTACACATCATATAGTAATTGTGATTTTTTGTCAGAAAATACTACTTCTATTCTTAAATTATATTCCCAATTTTTACTCTATTTCTCAAAATTTTAATGTTGACATTTTATTGAGATCTACAAAATAAAGATAACTTATCATATTTTATCATGTCAAGTAATAAAAGTAATAGAGTACAAATAGAGAGTTGATGTAGTATAACTCTTTTTTGTATTAAGAAAAAAAAAAAAAAAAAAAAAAAAAACTGGAATAGAAGTTTCATGTTTGAATGCACTTATGCACCTCACCTGCCATTGATTGGTTTATTTAATGCATTCAACTTCTTATTATGAATTCCAATTTCGAAGTTCAGTCTATGGTGAATAGTTGAATTGTAAGAGGAAATTGTGGACCCCTGTTAGGATACAGCTTTCAACCTGTTCAGACATGTAGAGTAGGAGTAGGAAACTTTTCTAATGTAATCATGGTTTCTGATTCAATCAATTTAACTCTCTCCTCAGATAACACTTTTGTAGTTCTCATTAAACGAAGATCACAGGATCAAGTCTCGATGGTGAGATGTTGACTCTTTGAACTGCAATGATTAGAGAAAATATATGACAAATACTATCTTATAATAAAGTCAATGAGAGGTCTTCGGATTTGAGATTCGACCTTTACGATATATACTATATAGAGTGATTGGTTAATGGTTGTGAGATTGAATAAAATTGCAAAGGTGATTTGAATTTTTGGTCACAATTGGAAAAATCATTTTCAAAATATGTTTCATTTGTAAAATTTGAATACATAATCTTGCCAAGGCAAAACCATCTAGTTTCTATGCAAGTGAAAACTATAGCAGAGAACTATCAAATATGCCTATTTCCTCAGGAGAAACTCCCTTGATCTAAGATCATAAAAATAAAAAGTTTTTGGTGAGATTAATGTATTTAGCCTCCCCCCAGGAGTTGCATCCCAGCAGACAACATTGTACCAACAACAGATCATCTGCCAATCCTTTCCTCATCTTTTGTGCATCCAAAACTTCTGTGACAATTCATTCTGTCGAGCATATAATATATAAAATATAAACGTGCAGTCTCACTATCGTTTTTTTTTTTTTTCCTACTTTGTGAAGCTGAATTTGGAGAGAACCGCGGCGGCTTGATCCCCGCCTAGCAAGAAATAAGGATGCCTTAGAGCAGCAGAAGCAGAAAGGCGGTTGCGCCTGAGGGAGCCTCGATCCGAGATGAGTTTCGTAGCGAGATCCCAGCCTCTCCCGGAGTCAAGATCGAGAATGCTGAAATCGAACCTCGATCTGCACCTCTCCCGCCACGTATTCAAGTCGTACCCGGCCTGTTTCAGCTCCAGATTGAAGTTCTTCAGGCCTGCTGTGGACCTCAGGCCCGGAATCGCCATTTGCAGCAGCACTATCCCAGCAGAATACATGTCAAAAAGATCAGGACTGTTCAGCTGCAAATTCAAGAACCCAAAAAAATGATCACTTCAAAATTGAAGCATGTGCTCCATCTCAACTAAAAGCTTAAGCGGTGAGTTGGATTGCACGGTTATGGTTATATGCTCAACACGCCCCCTCACGTGTGCGGTGGGTTCCAAGCAACACGTGGACCGTAGTCGCTTATGGGGTGAGTTGGATTGCACGGTTATGGTTATATGCTCAACATTCAATTCTGCAGTTTTGGAAAAAGGCAATTGTGCTGTGCTTCTTTACTTTACCTGCCATAAAATCGGGGAAAGCAGTGCAGCAATGGGCTCCGGGGGAGGGTTCGGAGTCTCTTCGGGCATTACATAGAGCTCGGGAGGGCAGTAATCGGGATCAAGAAGGCCCCGGTTTGGGACATAGTTTTTCCCAATCCTGAGATCTGTGGCAGCTCCAAAATCTATCAGCTTTATCTGCCCCTTCTTTGTCACTACTAAATTCGATGGCTTCACATCGCGGTGGACTATCCCCGAATCATGAATCTTTTTCAGGGACGCGATAATCTGCCTCATTATCTGCTTGATTATAAGCGCATTTCGCTCGATGGAATCCATCCCTTGCAACACACGGCCAAACATTGCAGACTCTAAGTTCAAAGGGAAGGCGCGGTCCTTCATGTAGTCAGCCAGGTCTCGATCGCCCTGCAACATCGAGTTTTAGCCCCGAGGGGGAATGCCAGGATAGACTGATAGAGATTATGTTTTTGGAGTACCTCAAACTTCCAGACTAGCCATTTCTCCCCCTTTGTGAACTGTGAATTGGTTTTCTCGGCAGTGAAGCTTCCGAGGAACTTGGCACAGGTCTCCGGTGCAGCCCGAGACAGTCTGTAATTGAACCATTCCTCGAATTCGCCACACTCGACGGCGCCCTGGACACCGAGCTTTACCTGTTGGCGATGACACAAACAGATGAACCAAAATGTACCAGAAAGGAACACAACTACAAAAGGGAATGGTTTTAATGTACCTTCTTAAGAATGACCTTTTCTTTGAACCTAGGATCAGAGGCCAGGGCTCTCTGGCTTCTACTTTTCTTGATTCTTTCATCAATTGTGACATTCTTGGGCACAACCACACCAGAATAGACCACACCAAATGACCCTTCTCCTAGTTTATCACCAACCAAGAAATCTGTCATCTTCAAGCTCCTCCTCCCACTCAAACTGTCCAATCCAACTTGCAGAGGGGCAAGAATGTATGCATCAATGGCGCCGATGAGGACACCTGGCCTAGCAGTCAAGTATATCCAACTCAGTCCTGCAAAAACCAGCAAACCCCATCTCTGCCCTTCTGGCAGCTCCTCAGCCACCCTCTGAAACTGGGTGTACCCGGATTCGAACCCGGGGAATTGGGACAAGGCAATGTCTAGATATGAAGAACTGCCATCAAAGAATGCATTGAGGCACAAGGTTTTCCTCTTGGAATGGTGGGATAAGGGGAGGAGAAGGGTGCTTAGTGTGGGTTTTGAAGGGGAGAAGCAAATCAGTTTAGGGCTTTTTTGGTTAAATGGTGTGGCAGCAGTTGGGGAGAGCAAGGAAGCCATGGAAGAATCTTGATCTTACAGCAATTAGCTCCTCATCATCTCAGCAAGAATCTGTACGTGCCTTCACAAAAGTGTCAGCAGAGGCCAGATTTCCTCCACGTGGCACTGTTCCCTTTATCCACTACTTGTGTGGATGTGTGGATCTTGACAAAACAACAATGCAGCAGCCACAGAGATGTGATTAGTTGAATCCCAGATCATAAAAACGACAGCTTTAGGCAAAATATGCTTGCATAGGGTTTTCAAGATTGTTTAGAAACCAAATCATGAAACTGAAAGAGGGATCTGGTGAATTTTGCTTCAGCAGAGATTCAAGAAACCAAGAAACTGTAAAGATTGTTATCTCCATGTTTACAATATGAACAGCCCTGAATTCCAGAAACTAAAAGCATAATCTTCAATTCAACACAGAAAATCAAGAACCCAGATTATAAATTCTAGCAAATTGCAAAATATATTGGCTGCAGAGGTTTTTTGAAGCATGGTAAATCATTGGTTGTGTTAGAATTGAGGTAGGAATCAAGAGAAGAAAAAAAGTTCAGAATTTCAGATTCACTTCCAACATAATAATGAAGATTTACAAGACAACAAAAGTACTACAAGAGACAAGCTCTAATGAAGCTTCTTAGCTAACAGTGTCTACACCTACAAAGGATGTGCACATTCAAAACATCCTAGTACAAGCTAAGCAGCTGCCTCCTCCTTGCAAATCTCACATGGATTTCAAGAATGTTTTGCCATTAGCATAATAGCATTGGAAACAAGAGAATCCAACACACAGGACTAGCTCAAGTGGTCGACCACCGGACCTAAAGTGAGCACTTCAGCAGCAAGGAGGGAGCTTGGGCCCTCGGGCTTCCTTGGGATTAGTGGTTGCGAGTTTCCCTCGTCACTAAAAAAAAAAGAATGCACAATCAGTTATATATATAAACAAATAAAGAATAAAAAAACACCCTCCTAAAATGAGTATTGGAGATGGTTCAAGGGGTAAAAGTAAGTTAGAAAGATTTTGGCATGTATCAAGTTTTAACTAGTCAAAGCAGGAAGCAGAGAAGAAACCATATAGGCAACATTGATTGGTAATGCAGATGGGCAGATACCTGCAAATAGTACACCTAAACCTTTCTAAATGCTTCAATGCTTCCAACAATCAATGATCCTACCAATACCATAAATCAAGGACAAGTTAAGGTGTGGTAATAAAGAACCAAAAAGCAAGGAAACCAAACTCCACCAAAAGAAGATATCCTTGTTACAGACAACCCAGTCAAGTTGGTTGGACTGTTGTTTTGATAACCACACAGTTTTAAAGTTCAATTCTAAGTGAGAGCAACCTATTAGTCTTCTTGGTTTGAACCGTCAACTATAGACAACATATGCTGATGTACCTCGTAGTCCTTTACGGGCTAGAGTCACACGACTAGATTTATAGCGTAAATTACAGACTATCGTATTACATTATTACATATCAATTGCAAACCAACTTCAATACAGAGTTCAGAACAAATATTAAAGTAACCAATTCCACTATCTCAAATTTGAAATTTTCACGGAGTTAATAAAGTTGGGATCTTTAATTGTTAAAGTACATTGTTGTGTCAAAATGGCACCGCAAAGTTAAAGAAACATGTTTCCTTGTTAAAGAAATAGCAAAAATATTGATAAAGAAAAGGAAAAAGAAAAAAATTAAAAGGACTTCCTGCCCTTTGAAGTTCAGATTTCAAATGTTTTCGTGCTTATTGGCGAAGAAAACTTCACGGGCAGAACAAATCCCCCTTGAGAGGGCACCGTTGCGTGCAAGGAACAAGAATGAAAGAAAGAAAGAAATCTGCATAAAAAGGAAAAGCTTTAGAGGGGAAAAGTGATTTTCTTTTGTCCCTTTAGCTACTACTTCGTATTTGATTTGGTCATTATTTAATAGATCATGCAGATATCATATTTGAGCTAATACTCAATTTAGACATCTCACTGCAGTGATTTTTCTTAATTTGTTAATAAATATTTTGTCATTGATTTTAATAATTTTATCCAATTGAATCATATGTTAAGATAACATTATAATTTCACTTCTATTAATACTCAATTTATTCATATACTTTAGTAATTTTACTCAACGTAGTCTTTAATTATAGTATTTTATTCAATTTAGTCATTCGATTTAGTCCTTTATTTTAATAGTCGAGGACTTAATTCGGTAAAATCATGGTCTTTCTATGTCTGTTTAAGGGTTATCCAAGAATTCTCCCTCACAAAGAGAGTTCATTTGCCACTTGAACTACCATGTTGGGTTAATGTCAATGATCTAATTAAGCACAAAAATATGTATATGACTAAATCAATAAAACCCGCTCTAAGTTGAGTATTAATTAACTCTATCATACTCCATATTTGATTTGTGGGAAAACCCATATCAGTTAATCAATAATACACTCTAAATGAACCTCATCTTGTAACATTAACTCAATTGAGGATTGTGATCAAACTAAACTGTTTATGATTTATCAGCTTAAATCAAAAAGATTAATAAGCATTTTTTCACAAGGAGTCGATTGAACATTTTACATCTATACTATAGCTAAGTTGTTTCTTAGCATAAAATATACGGACTATTATTGCAAAATTAAGAGACGAATTTGATAATAATGTGAAAGATTATAGATAAAAGTTTGGGTTTATGTGATAAATTTTGGTAAAATATGTTATGCAGCTAACATTTTCTCCTTTTAATTGGATATCAAACACTTTATGCTACTTTTGTTATTTTTAGCGTTAGTGATAGGGTTTATTTAAGAAAAATATTAATTATCCTTAATTTTATCACTCACAAATCAACCCTTTTATGATGTGTCAAAATTTTAGGTATTAATTTTTGCTTTTATTTTACTAAAATGTCTATGATTTTGCCTTAGAACGATACAATCTTAGACATATAACATGATTCTTTAAGTGATACAATTAAATAAAGTGATGTTTATGGAAAATTGTGATTAATATTGTGTACTTATTTTTACTTTTCTATTGACAATGTCACTCATACAAGGATTATATTCCATCCACTCATCACTTATTTTATGACACAATGTTAATCTTTTTACTACAACTTATAATTATATTAAAAATTTAAACAAAATATTATATATTATTTATAATTAGTGTTACAATAATAATTATTTTTTTTTTGGGTAGACGAAAGGGGGAACCCCATAATCGGGCTAGTACCCGGTTATTACAACAGGAATGAAACACCCAGTATCTCTTATATCGAGCTCAAGGTTCCCCAAAATGAAACCCAATGGTCTATCAAATTCAATCCACTCACACTTTCGTTTCACCACTTCCTTAGCCAGAGCGTCAGCCACAAAATTCTGCTTACATGGACAATGAGAAATCTTCACCTCCCAGTCTTTACCAATCCACTTTTTGCAAGCACGAACGATGTTTTTGGTGGGGCCAAGCAAGATAACCTCGTCATGAGAGCATCTCCAACCCATTTAACACCAAAATACCAAAAATCTCCACCAAATGTCACATCAAAGATAATATTCTCAGCATATTTTTATACCAAATTTTATTTATCCCCATCCCATTACACCAAAACACCAAAAACCTCCACCAAATGTCACATCAAAGATAATATTCTCAGCATATTTCATCAAATTTTATTCTCTCCAACTCATTATACCAAAAACATGTTGCCACTACATTAGAGTGTGCATTGATAAACTCTACTATTGAGTTATAATTTTTGTATATTATAAAAAAATAAAAAATTATAATACGTTAGAATAAACTAAGCATTTTTTATACAAAAATAAAAAATTATAATACGTTAGAATAAACTAAGCATTTTTTATACAAAAATTCTTATCCATGTTCAATTAATCATCTTCGTAATTTGTAAAATATGTTTTTCTCCTGAAAGTCGGTAGCAAAAGCAAAACAATTATACTTTATACTAGCCGTTAGTCCGCTCTTCCTCTTTCAAATTTGAATTACTCTCTCACCTCCCAACATTCTACAAAACACCCAAACACACAAAGCTGCCATAGTCAAAGCTTCCAAAATGTTAGCTCAATCTCCCATCTCTGCAGGCCAGATCCAACACCTGAAAGCCGGCCGGAAGCCTCTCCAGCCAAAGAACGCTCCGGCGACTCCACTCGCCGCCGACGCAATCAAGCCCAAACTGAAACCCGACTGGATCGAGATTTCACTGACCAACAGCTCGAACAACAAGGAAAATGTCCATCCCCTGCACGCGCCGCCGCCGGCGAAGAGCAAGCCGAGCTGTAACATCGAGCTGTGCGATTCCTCGCTGGCGGAGGAGCTCAGCGCGATCCGGGAGAGGCTCGAGCGGTTGAGGATCGACAAGCAGAAGACGGAGGAGATGCTCCGGGAGCGAGACGCGGCACTGGAGTTGCAGATGCGGGAGCTGATGAACAGAGGAGAAATCCAGAAGCAGCTCGAGCTCGAGGTCGATCGCCTCTTCCGATTGAAGGAGCTCCGAGTATCTTGTATGGTAGGAATCGCAATCTTCAATCCATGAATTTAATATCCTTCTAGGGTTTACTCCTGCTCGAAATAGTAAATAAATTCTGAATTATTTTGACAGAGAATATCTCCGATTCAATCCCTCAGAGATAAAGAAAGAGAGAAGAAGGGGAAAGAAGATCAATCCAAGGCAAGATATTCATTTTTTTTTTTTTTACTTATTTACTTTCAGAAAAAAGTTTGATTTTATTAATTAAATCGAAGTATGTACTGTTCTTCAATTCTTGTTGAAATACTATCAGGAAACGGCAGAAACTGAAGATGAAGAAGGATTGGAGTGTGGAATCCGACCGTCGAGCCCAAATTCAGATCTTGATACAGAGGAATGAAAAAGAAGAAACAAAATTTATGAGTATTTTTCACTTTTAGTAACTCAACTTTCCTAATATTTTCACCTATAATCTTTCACCATCATTTTTCCACCATTAGTTTATCCGTTTTGAATTTCTTATCACTTTTAATCATTTTGAAGAGTTTTTTGAGCAAGCATTACTTGAAACTGGCATGTGCACAACGGTATTTCAGGTGATGTTTAGCCTGAAAACTCTTTGAAAAGACTAAAAATGGTAAAAACATTTAAAGTAAAATGGAGTAATAGTGGAAAAAATGATAGTAGAAATTATAAGTGGAAATGACACAAATGTTGGAAAGGGTCAAAAGTGAAAAAAAAAATCAAGATTTATTTATACATTATTTATTTAGTGGTGTTGGTTGGGAGAAAGGGGGGGTGGTGGGGATGAGAAGAAACATGCACAATGCCTTATTGTATATGTTGGGTTTGTTTTGTAGTGTGTTTTGGGGTTCATCTTTGAAGCCACGAGTTTGTGGACAGAAACAGCAATACCACTTTTGTTTCTCCTACATAAACAGTTTACTATGATGAATCGAGACATGCCTAGGTTTGCTTAGTTTTGTGTTTTGTTGGTTGTTGTTGAATGAATGAATGGCCTTTTCTTTTGCCTTTCCAATCTGATACAGGAAATACATATGGTGTTTTGAATTATGAGGTATATAGTTCAGATGTCGTTTGGCATGGAGGGTGATTGGTGTGGAAGAAAATTGTCAATTTTTAAAAGAGTAATGATATCTATTATTTCAAAAAATTTTATTCAAATATTTCCATCTTTAAAAGACATTTTATCTGTTATATACGTTCTCAAATTGTTGAAGACCAAAATACTACTTTCTAAAGTGTTGAAGACTAAAGAATTAAATAAGGGAAAATCAACGATTTGATCCCTCAATTGTTAGCGAAATATCAATGTAGTCCCTGGAAATAACTGTTTTTAGTTGATTTAGCCCCTCCGACTGTAGCCCGTTGAAAATCCGACAATAGCTCCGATTTGGCATGGGTAATATAGTCATTTCGCATTTTGGTCTTCTTCTTATTGCCCTATTTAATTGCTTTAGTCTTCTTCTTCTTCAACTAAACTCCACGAAGACGCCTTATTAAACAGAGAGCATATTTGAAGAGATTGAAGACTCCAAACAGAGAACAGATTTGTACCGAATTACATAGTGTTTAATTTCGAAGAAACTCCGATTGCTTTCATGTCGTACATGATCTGAGCACTCACGATAGTATACTCCAATGGATTGAACATTGGGCGGCGGTGGAACAATTTCCAGTGGCGATTAAGTCACCGGAGATCGCGAAATCAGCGACAACGTTAAGGAGGTCTCCAAAAGCTTCGATTGATGATCAGATGGGGGATTTGTTGTCAGATTATGTCCGCTTTCTAGAAATCGCGCCTCAATGTTACGCAAATTCCAGATCTGATTGCGATCGAGTAGATTTGTTGCGAAGGAGAAATCTGGAGGCAGCGGAGGGTCGAGGTAAGCCGACAGTGGGGTTTTCAGAAGCATAATGGGAGAAGATGGCAACGATTGATGAGAGGCTCGCCTTAATCGGCCGTTTTGCGATAAACGAATTAATTGAGATTAAAACAATCCTATAATCAGTTTGGGTGAAGTAGAAGATAAAAGAAGAGATGAAGTAGTAGAAGAAGAATTGGAGATCGGTTCCATGAGAGAAGGCACTAATTTCCAAATCCAACGCACTCCGGCGGAGGCGACGACGCATCCCGCAATGGCCGATTCTTATCTCAGATATGTGGTTTTTGTATGCCCTGTTTAATTATGGATGTACAGATTTGTATTAGCAGTCTTGTTTTTGGTTCCTGATCTAAAATTTCAGAGTAGTCAGCTTGGGGATAGTAATATATATACTGGACTGTATATTTGTTTTTGCTACTATGCTCAAACAAATTCTTGCAAAAAATTCCTAGAAAATCATTGAAATATGATTCTCTGGACTCTTTGATGAGTGTAGTTCAACGCCAGGTATTAAGAAGAAGACTAAAGACAAGAAAATACCAAAATACCCATGGAAAATCGGAGCTCTCGCCGGCTGAACGACGGAATACGGCCGGAAGGACTAAATCAACTAAAAACAGTTATTTCCAGGGACTAAATCGATGAATAAGCGATTGAGGGATTACATTGATATTTCGCTAATAATTGAAGGATCAAATCGTTGATTTTCCCATTAAATAATTAATATCCCACTACCGAATACTTTCTCAAAGTATTGAAGACCAAATAGTTAATATCTCACTACCGGAGTTCAATCGCGTGACCTTCATTTAAGGGGAGCCACAAAGGTGTCATGCGAGCACAAGATTCTTGACATTTTCTAATTGGACAATTACTTTTTTTTTTTTTTTTTTTTTTTTTTTTTTTTTTTTTTTTTAACTAATGGTGGAGATGCCAAGTTATGGGCACCAATAATTTTAAGCCACATCATGAGAGAAAATATTAGGGAAAACTTTGGAGGGAAAAATATCATTTTTCTTTTTTAAATTTAAATGAAAATATGTAAAACGGTTTAAATTTATCTCTGATGCATTTTATTAGTTTTTATATATTTGGATGAATTTTTTTTGGCAAGTTAATTCCATTTTTTGTCATAGATTTATATGTGGTAGTTCACTTTTAGTCATTTTTTGAATAACATCTCCTTTTGATCATAGTATTATTGTGATAGGGCCATTTGTTGTCCTTCATCGACAAAAACATTTAAAAATTGTAAAATACAAGAGCACTTTGATAGACAATTTAAATTTTTTCAAATAAAAATATAGTTGGTCAACATATTTTGTATAAAAAATATCGAAATGTCATTGTATTTAACAACATTTCAACTATTTTGTTGATAGAGGACAAAAAAAATGATAATGTCACAATGATACATTAATACTAGAATCAAAATGCGATATTTCTAAAATCAACTAAAAGTGGACTGACACTTATAAATTTATGGCCAAAAATAAAAATAACTTTTTTTTAGGTTGTGTTTGACACACCTAGCTGAAAATGTATCTGAAAGCTTAAAAGGAGCTGAAAGCTCAAAAGCTATAAGCTAGGAGCTGAAAACTGAAGAACTATTAAGCTAGCTGTTATGCTTGAAAGTGTTTGGTAAAATTAATTTTTTGATAAGTTAATAAATGTAAAAAGATAAAAAATGACATCTTCATAAAATTTAAATTAGTTTGTTTATATATTAAAATTTAACATTTTGTTTTTAAAAAATTTACATTTTGAAATAAAATTATTAGCATAATCATGATCTAGCATCTTATAATGAAATAACAATATTATTGCGAATCTCCTTCATCTAATAATAATAATAATAATAATAATAATAATAATAATAATAATAATAGTTGCACTGAAAGTTGCAGATAAAGGGAAAGATAAAATGATTTTAATTGAGAAAGGTAAAAGAATGTCATTTATTTAAAATAATAAAGATAAAATGGAAAAAAGTTAGGAAGCTACTAGCTTATTTTAAAACGCTACCTTAGGTAGCGTTCCAAAATAAACTTTTATTTTAAGCTACGAAGCTACGCTACCTAATGTAGCGTTCTAAAATAAACTTTTATTTTAAGCTACAAAGCTACGCTACCTAATGTAGCGTTCTAAAATAAACTTTTATTTTAAGCTACGAGCTTATTTTTGAAACATTTCCAAACATAACTTATAACTTATTCGTAGCTTAAAATAAACTATAAGCGCTGCCAAACAGAGCCTTAAGCTTTCATTATCTTTTCAGCTAGGTTTGCCAAACATAACCATATACGAGTACCTTCAATAACTGCAGCGACAATTTGATGACATTTAGAAAATTTTTCGTGAAAAAAAATATATCAATGTGCATAAAATAAAATGATCAAACAATAATTTAACAACAAATATTTAAGAAACGTGTTATTTAGTTAACATAATAGTCTTATTGATTTGAGCTGAACAATTATAGAATCCTTTATCAATTATGATTATAAAATGAGATTTACTCTACACATAGTTACGAGTTTTTCTCGTCATTCAAAAAATCAATAAGAGGAAAACATTTGATACATTTTTTTAATGATTCCGTTCAAAACTTCAGATTGAATGGAACTTCGAAAATTGAAATCAAACAGTGACAAAATTGCAGGCACCAAATCCACATAGTAGGTAAAAACACAGCAATGTAATCCGTGCTTAGAACTATACTGTGTTCTACGGCAGTATACTTAAATATTTATTAAATTATTCTTAAATTAATTGTTATTTCCATTTGAATAGTTTGTATTACGATAGATAAAAGATTTGGCGTGATAAATTATTAACAATATTAATTTTGTTGATTGAAATTACCGAATTAACGATAGACTACAAAAACAAAATAATGAACGTTTGTATTCTTGTAGGGTATGTCATGTTAATAAATAATAAGTTACGAGTTAAATTATGTGTGTACAATTCAAGCGAACCAACCAGTGTCAGTCGTATAAAAATGAAGATATTATATATCGTAAGCAAAGAAATTACTAAATAGATTGCTTCCGTTAGGAGTTAAAAATAGAATATTATTATTAAGTAAATAAAAAAAATGAATAGATAAAACTTAAAGAGAGGAAAAGAAAACCTAAGATGAGAGAAGTCAAAAGGAAAGGGAAAAAGCTAAGAATGGAGGAGTTAATGGGCTAAGGCAAAGAAGACTGAGTAAACAGATATCAACCAGAAGAAGAAAGCCATAGCGAGGGAGAAAGAAAAAGAGAAAAAGAAAGAAAGAAAGTGAGAGAGGTTTTCTCATTTTTTTCTTTTTCTTAGCAATTGAGTTTTGTTTTATTTTATTTTATTTTTAAATTTTTGCTTTTTTTAACGCCCAAATTTGTGCCTCTCCTTTCGTGTCTCTCTCTCTTCTTCGCGCTTTATCTCTCTCCTCGTTCTCCGTGTCGTCCTCTCTACATCGATCTCAGCCTGCGTCGCTTTCACTATCGCGAAGAAACGATTGCGGGTACATAGTCTAATCCAATTTTGTAAATTTTTGGTGTTTTTTTATGAATTGATTTTAAAAGGAAACTGATCAGGAGTAATGAACTGATCAGAGAGTACTGTTCAGAGATCTGGCTTCTCTCAGATCTGACAATTGTTGCATTATGATTTCGTTTTCAGTGCATTGAAGGATCTCTTGAATCCCTTCAATTTTCGCCAATTCCCAGACGATAGCCTCACTCTGTCATTGGGTTTTCACTGCTTGGTTAACCTCCTGGTTGGCCCTCTCTCTCTCTCTCTCTCTCTCTCTCTCTCTCTCTCTCTATTTCTCTCCCCGCCTCGAACAAGACAAATGATTATCTGATTTCGTGGTTTCGGATTTGTTTTTCTTATTGGAATTGCTAATGTGTGATGATTGTGATGGTACCTCTGCGGTTTGCGTTTTTTTCCTTTCTTTGTCATTTTATGCTCGTGAAGTCGTGATTGCGTCCCGGCAATGATTTCTCCTAATGCGGTTTTGGGTTTATCTGTATTTCAGTTTTGGCTTATCTGCCCCTGGAATTTCGTGCTGGGCGGAGTGAAGCATTATCTGTCTTCCTTCACGTGAAGCTGCTCGGACCCTGCATTTCTTCTCATTTGCAGGAAATTTCTCTTCCTTAGCTCTGGAAGTTAGACTTAAAGAGAAAAAAAGGTTAGTTTTTATTAGTTGTGCATTATTTCATGGTTGCAATGTTATTTCTCAGAATTTATAGAAAATGGTTTTTTGATAGTGATAATGAAAATGATGCAGCTCTGCTATCTGGAGGTTCAGTTTTGGGTATAATTTATTCAGCAGTTTTTAAAAGGTACTTAGTATTAAACATGGACTGGTGAGGATAAAATTGCATTTGCCTCTAATTTGATTGTTCTTACCTGTTTAACACTAACATTAGTTAAAGATTGGTTTTTGGAGAAACAGGCTTTAATTTTCTTGGGCTACTCCAGGTAGGAAGATACTTTGGACGGGTCAAATTGTGGATGGTGTACCAATAAACCTTGCTGTTAGGGTTTAGTTCTACTATCCTCCAATGAGTCCCCACTGGAGGACTCCAGATGACTTCCAGCAAGCCATTGCTGTCATCTACCGAGCCTCTTTGTGAGCCGAATGACCATCCCCATCAATCTCCACTTAGAACAAGCTCTTCGGAAATTATAAGCCCCAATGCTTCATTATCTTCCTCATCTTTAGACAAGACACAAGAAATTGGATTTGATGATGTAAAGGGGGACCTTGAGGATACCGTTGCCCCACTTATTGCTACTGGTGCTTCTCATACTAAGAAAAAGCGAAAGCAATTCCATTCTGCGGAGCTTCACTTCTATTCACAGTATATGTTGGAATGCCCCCCACGTGAGAGAAGACGTCTTGTATCGTGGGGTGGTGTAATGGACCATCATTGTGACATTGCTGCGTTTGAAATTTCTAGTGATCCATCTCGGGTGTCTTCATCTCAGGAAACATCTTCCCGGGTGACATTATCCCGTGCCCAGGAAAAGTTAAACAAATCTCAGAGGCTTTTTCAGAAAAGTATGCAGTTTGAAGATAATTTGTTACATGTACCAAGGTTGATTCATATTAATGATCCTAAGAAGACCAATTCTGAATATGAGTTCACTGGAAATGAGATACGAACTAGCAAGTATACTGTACTTAATTTCTTGCCTAAAAACCTCTTCATTCAATTCCATCGGGTTGCTTATTTATATTTTCTGGCTATTGCTGCTCTGAACCAGCTTCCACCACTTGCTATTTTTGGCAGAACTGTGTCCCTTTTCCCTCTTCTATTTGTGCTCTCAGTGACAGCCATAAAAGATGGTTATGAGGATTGGCGAAGACATAGATCAGATAGGAATGAGAATAACCGGGAAGCTCTAGTCCTTCACTCTGGTGAATTTCAATTGAAAAAATGGAAGAAGATTTGTGCTGGTGAGGTTGTAAGGATCCTTGCTGACGAGACAATTCCTTGTGATATGGTGCTTTTAGGGACCAGTGATCATAGTGGAATTGCTTACATACAAACCATTAATTTAGATGGTGAATCAAACTTGAAGACAAGGTATGCTAGGCAAGAAACAAATTCTTTAGTACATGAAGGGGCAGAAATTTCTGGGGTTATCAGATGTGAACAACCTAACAGGAATATTTATGAATTCACTGCCAATATGGAGGTGAAAGGGCAGCGATTATCTCTGAGCCAATCAAATATTATCTTGCGTGGATGCCAGCTGAAGAACACAGAATGGGCAATTGGTGTGGTGGTTTATGCTGGACAGGAGACCAAAGCTATGCTGAATAGTGCTGCATCTCCATCTAAAAGGAGCAGACTGGAAGCATACATGAATAGGGAAACCCTTTGGTTGTCTATTTTTCTTTTCACAATGTGTCTGGTTGTAGCAGTTGGAATGGGTCTATGGCTGAAGCGCCACAAGGAGCAGCTTGATACTTTGCCATATTACAGGAGAATATATTTTGATAAAAGGAATACTGGACGGAAGTCGAAGTTGTATAAATATTATGGGATACCCATGGAAACCTTTTTCTCTTTTTTGAGTTCAATCATAGTTTTTCAGATAATGATTCCAATATCTCTCTACATCACTATGGAGTTGGTTCGATTGGGACAGTCATATTTCATGATTGGAGATAGGCATATGTATGACAGTGGCTCTAATTCAAGGTTTCAGTGTAGATCCTTGAATATTAATGAAGATTTGGGTCAGATACGCTATGTTTTTTCTGATAAAACTGGAACACTAACTGAAAATAAGATGGAATTCAAAAGAGCAAGTATATGGGGAAGAAACTATGGAAGTTCTGTTTCTGTTGCTGATAACCTTGGAGGTATGATTAAAAAATTCATGCATTACTTTTAAGTCAACTTTCTTATTTTTGAACAGAGATTTGCTATCACTGGCATGATTTGGCTCTATAAAACTGACACTGTAAATTCTGTTGACTGTCTTTAAGCTTTAAAGACTTTCTAGACATGTTGAAGATGATTGAAGATTTATGTAACACAACAAGTTAATTGAAAGCTCAGACTTCCATTCATGAACATTTCTGATAATGATATACTATAAGAGATTAATATTTTTATTTTATTGACTTTCTTGGATCTAAAAGTCCAATTTTGGCTTGGGGGAAGTTGGTTAACTTAGAAAATTAAATAGATATATAGATCTTAAGTTTTACATTGTAGGGACAAATATTTTCTTATTATGTGGCTCTGTATTTTAAAGATAATTCAGGATGTTGCTGCACATGCACAATTGTAGTTTGAAAATACTATTTAATTTCTTGTTCTTCATTGCTTGGTCATAACTGTTTTGAACCATCATCAAAATCAGGTGGATGATACTTTTAAGAGGGATAGTTGACTTCCTTATTTTACTGTCCAGTCTTTAACATGTTCTATAATTAGCTACCCAATAAATATAACTATGGAGTAATATGTTTTAAGTTTCTGTTTTCTTTATTTGGGGCCAGCATATGCCAGACATTTTTTCTTTGTTCAATAATATTTCAACCTATCTGGCTTTCTTATTGATTCTATATTTAGGCTTTCTTGATTGTGATTTAATTACTTACCTGTTATATGCTCTATGTGAAATAATTGAAGAAAGGATAAGTGTTGCATTACTTATCTGTATTTCTTTGCCCCGTCATGGGCAAATACTCACCTGCTAATGAACTTGTGCAGTAAAACCAGCTGCACAACCTTGTAATAGAAGATGGAAGCTTAAGTCAGATATCACCACAGATTTTGAACTCCTGGAGTCATTAAGTAATGATTTAGCTGGGGAAGAAAGGATTGCTGCACATGAGTTCTTTTTGACATTGGCAGCATGCAATACTGTGATTCCCATCCTTACTCAGAGTCCATCGAGTGGCACTAAGAATGAGCCAAGTGGTAATACTGGTGCCGTTGAATATCAGGGTGAATCTCCTGATGAACAAGCACTAGTTGCTGCTGCTTCTGCTTATGGATATACACTTTTTGAGCGGACTTCTGGGCACATTTCAATAGATGTCAATGGTGAGAAACTAAGGTAGATTGCTATCTCACTTCAACTTCTATCATAATTTAATTTGCCCTCTCCAAAGAGCACCTGCAAATTATGTCATGGTCATGTCTCTACCACGTTATGATGCACCTTTTGTTTAATAACACTGCTAAAGAACTATTAACCTAATATGCTGTGAAGTCTGGAGGTTACCGTATAAATGAAGCATTTTTAGGTTTGACATTGGAAGTGTACATGATTCTCTGCAACACTGTCCCCACTTCTTACAATTTTTAGATTGTGAATTAATATTTACACCGTTGGTTTTGCTACTGCAGGTTGGATGTGTTGGGTCTTCATGAGTTTGACAGTGTCCGTAAAAGAATGTCTGTTGTTATCAGATTCCCAAACAATACTGTGAAAGTGTTGGTCAAAGGAGCTGATACTTCAATGCTTAGCATTTTAAAGAACGATAATGAAAGGGATGGCCGCATTGCACATGCCACACAGAATCATTTGAATGAATATTCCTCAGAAGGTCTACGCACTCTTGTAGTTGCTGCCAAGGATCTTACAGGTCAAGAACTTGAGAAGTGGCAATGCTTGTATGAAGATGCCAGCACATCATTGACCGATAGGTCTGCAAAATTACGACAAACAGCAGCACTAATTGAATGCAACTTAACTCTACTAGGGGCAACTGCCATTGAGGACAAGCTACAAGAAGGTGTACCTGAAGCTATTGAATCTCTGCGGCAAGCAGGAATAAAAGTGTGGGTTCTTACTGGTGATAAGCAAGAAACTGCGATTTCTATTGGTCTTTCTTGCAAACTCTTGACATCTGACATGCATAGGATCATAATCAATGGCAGTTCTGAAGATGAATGCAGAAGACTATTGTCTGAAGCTAAGGCTAAACATGGTGTGAAGTCTGCATGTTGCAATAATTGGATCTCAAGATGGAAAAGAGACATTGAAATTGGTTACCATGAAGTTTCTCCTGATGCAAAGTTGTTTAACCTGCCTGTGGAGCATACAGAAAATGAAGAAGGAACTCTTAGTCCACCTTTAGCTCTCATTATTGATGGGAACAGTCTGGTGTATATTTTAGAGAAAGAGCTGGAGTCTGAGGTATGGAATTTTCTTTCTTGAGTGAAAATTTAAATCTCATGTATATTTAGTATTTACTGTTGCCCCTTGATTTCTTGCTCAGGTATGAAATATAATTCAGCACAACAATATGACCATATTTTGTTATATGATCTCTTACGTTTTATAATTCTTGTTCAACAGCTTTATGACCTTGCAATATCATGTAGAGTAGTACTTTGCTGCCGTGTTGCACCTTTGCAAAAGGCTGGAATTGTGGACCTAGTAAAGAGTCGCAGTTATGATATGACACTAGCCATTGGTGATGGTGCGTGGCTGATACTATTTGTACCCATTTTGTACCTTAACTTGAGTTTGAAACATTTTCTGGTTTCTGCACGAAAAGCTTAGGTTTCATACTGGATGTAATGATCAATGCAATTTCTCCTTGAAGATCTTAGGTTTCCTGTCATGTTGCAGCTCCCATTATTCTTTGTCTGGGTTTGATTTGAATTTTTTTTGGTCAGGTGCTAATGATGTTTCAATGATCCAAATGGCGGATGTTGGGGTTGGAATATGTGGTCAAGAAGGGCGCCAAGCTGTAATGGCATCTGATTTTGCTATGGGACAGTTTCGCTTTCTTAAAAGACTGCTTCTGGTGCACGGGCATTGGAATTATCAGCGAATTGGTTACTTGGTTCTTTATAACTTTTATAGGAATGCTGTTTTTGTGTTTATGCTTTTCTGGTAAATTTTCTTCCTCTTTCATTTTGACATTTTGCATTTGCTTTTTATTTTATGCATCCACTTCCAATGCTGACCAATGGAGACTCCATTTCTTTGGGGCCATTTTGTTCATCAGCTAGAAATTTTCTGTGTTCTTACATGGTCAAGACCTCTGAGCTTTTACAAACATGATGAATAGTGTTATTAGTTTACTCACTGCTGAATTTGATGATTATTATCTTCCAATTTGCTTTCTCATTCTCAGTGTCAGTCACTTCTTGATGGTGCTTAATATTTGTTTGTCATCTCTGTTGTGATGCAGCTGATCATGACTCCTTTTCTGAGTAAGATTATTTTTGTTTGTTTCATATAGGTACATTTTGTTCACAGCCTTCTCAACAACCTCTGCATTGACTGATTGGAGCAGTGTTTTTTATTCCGTTCTTTATACTTCAGTACCTACTATTGTTGTTGGTATTTTGGACAAGGATTTAAGTCATAGGACTCTACTCAAGTATCCAAAACTCTATGCTTCCGGCCATAGACAGGAGAGTTACAGTATGCATCTGTTCTGGATTACAATGATGGATACTCTATGGCAAAGTCTTGTTCTCTTCTATGTACCCCTGTTCACCTATCAGGAGAGTACAATTGATATCTGGAGTCTGGGTAGCTTGTGGACAATTGCAGTGGTGATACTTGTCAACATGCACTTGGCAATGGATGTTCAGCGCTGGTCAATGTATACCCATATTGCAATATGGGGATCAATTGTTATTACATATGGCTGCCTGGTGGTAGTGGACTCTATCGTGATCTTCCCAAATTATGGGTTAGCCTTTCCTATCTGAGTCTTAAAATTGCCATTACACATTTAAAATATTGGCGTTTTGTGTCATGAAAGTAACTCTTATACTCTGTGTTTTGCAGTACAATATACCAACTCGTATTGTTGCCAAGTTACTGGCTCACTATTTTGCTTATAATCATTGTGGCATTGCTTCCTCGCCTTATCGTGAAGGCTATACAGCAAAGTTTCTGGCCTTCTGATATACAGATAGCTAGAGAAGCAGAGATACTGAGAAAAAGACCTGGTCATTTTGGGTCTACGCCAGATCAAGACACGAGCTGATTTGTGCTGCTTCTGATGTTGATCAACCCTATTACGATACTGCTTGCACGAGTTTTACTGGTCTATGGCTTTCTCATGGCATTCCAATGTATAGGCTAATTGGTAAGTCACTTTTATTCTTATTATTTTCATAATTATCCTAGTCCTTTCATCAAATATTCCCTGATTGCACCTTGCCAAACTTTCATTTAGGGTGCATTTGGAAACCCGGAAAATGATTTCTGGAAATCATTTTCCGGGGTTCCAGTGTTTGGCTAGAGGGGAAAAATGGAAGTAGTCAATGGATAATAGGGGTGTGGTCAATGGAAAATAGAGGGGATTTTCCGGTCAATGGTGTTTTTTGGGTTCTGTCTCCATATATGTTCTCCAAACACACGAAACAGCAATGTGAAGCTACATACAAACCCCTGCATTCATAGGAAGCCATTAAAGTTAACATAGGAAACTTTTCATGTTTGAACTCATTTTGCCATTTCCAATACAAAAGCATAGCATCCTCCGACTTTTTCATTCCCGAGCATCACTGATGAATTATTGTTTCTTAATTCTCAACGCTCCAGATGATTTATACCCAACCGATTGCCAGCAAGGGGTACACAGCGACAGATTCTGGGCAGGTAAGCTGAACAATGCTCAAGAAACCGAGGGCTAACACGAATCCAAGGTTAGTTGACTGTTCCAATGAGCTTCAAGGCAAGTTGAGCATGTCTGGTTTGGTACATTGTCAACGCAGGCCAAGCAACAGTCTGTCCGCTTATTATATTGTAGAGTCTAACTACTGGCATAGTAAAATGGCCACGTATAGCGAACACAAAAGAAAAATTAGATCGGAGAAAAAAAAATACCAAGTGTACATTAGGCTGATGGAGTCTTGTAAAAAGGGGCAGGTGTTGGTGTTCTAAGAAATAAAAAGAGAGTGTTGTTCTTCTGGTATTATTCAATCTCAGTCTCTCAAGATGATTTGTGTATAGTGTTAGCATATTTCTAGGTTGTCTGATGCAATTAGTTGATAATATAGTTATGGTAGATAACTTAGCCAATTATTACTCACTAGAAGGTTAGAAGTTATAGTTTAGGTAGGGCAACTTGCAGGTGTGCGTTGCGTGAATAAATGTTTTTATTTTTTCATTTAAAAATTTTTGTTAATTTTTTTTTTCTTTTCCCTTCTCTCTTCCCTACTTGTCACTGCAAAAATCACCAAAAATCTTACATTGTTGAGGTTGCTCTAAGCCTATACCCCCCCCCCCCCCCCCCCCCCAAAGAATGTGTGGTATGGTTAAAGTTGTAAAAGATAGAAAAAATATGGAAATATTTTAATAGATACTTCAAATTACAAAGTGCACTTTTTACAAATATAAGATGCACTTTTAGAATTGCACATGTTGAGTGCACTTCTCCGGATCATCAGATGCATTTTGTAATTTTGCTCAGTGCAATTTTAGCAATAAAAGATTAATAATATTTATAAAAATATCACCGCATGTTTTCACGTTCTTAGATCAACTACTAGTATTAGTCTACATTTTTTAGGTGATTTGGTCTCACTCAATCATATATGGGTTGGATCAAATATAAAATGGTCTTATAAGAAGTGAGGACTAATTTCAATAGTATATCAGGATTCATCAATGAAGATTTTAGTAAATAAAACATGAGGTTAATTTTATAATTATTGTAAATTTTTAAATTTGTGATATTTATAAAACTAACTTCACATATTTTGCATTATTTTTCAGCAGCCTTCGACCATTTCCAGATAGATAGTATTAGTCCTCACTTTTTACATGTGGGGTCTTTTCTCACCCGAACCTTACACACATGCATGCACGTGTGTGCACACACACGATTTGGATCAAATAAACGCATTGTTATAAGAGATAACTATGAATCACTCGGAGCAATTGATCTGGGAAGATCTAATGATTTTAAAAGCGAGGAGAGAGAAAAAATGTGATGATATTTTCATAAGAGTAAATACCAGCCAAGGTCCCTCGAGTTTGGTGGTTTCACCAGCTATAGTCCCTAACTTCAGTAATTACCATTCGTAGTCCCCCGAGTTGCGAAATGTGACCTGCTACCATCCTTCCATGATTTCCTTCCGTCTCAGTCGTTAAATGCAGGGGTAGATATGTCTTTTGACATAAATAATTCATTTTTAGTTTCTTTCGTATGGGCCTTCTTCTCCTTCATTCTTCTTTAATTTCTCTCTCTCTCTCAACGTTATCTTTAGATGAATAACAAACAGAACACACCGGACCTTTGCTCACCACCATTGCAATCACCCTAACACAGACGAAACCACCCCAACATGGCCGGAAAAATCGAGGACCATCGGAAACTGGGAACATCCACAAGCATCTCCAATGCAGTCCATACTCTAGGCGCCATTTCAGAGAAACACCATCCACATACAGGGGTCAAATAACAGAGGCGAACACGCCGGAAACATTCCATTCGCCGGACAAAGCACCCAACGCCAGAAAAATTAATAGAAACTCGAACACCAGAAAGAGACATAAAATCCGAGCAATAAATCTGAAAAAATACCTTCATCTATGGGTGGTGATACGTCAGCGAACTCACCCCATGAACCACCGATAAAGTCAACGTTATCTTTAGTCTCTAGCAAATAGATGAGCATTAAAACTTGAGTGCCACTAAAGTTCAATCCCTGCCATAAGGTGTGAGAGTTTGGGTTTGAGATGGGTTCCGAGATATAAACTCTTCGAGTTAGTTCGTGAGCCAGTCGAACGCCCGAGTAATGGAGATGGAGATGTCAAAAGAAAAAAATGGTGAAAATGCCCAATAGATCGATGAGAGCAATAGTAGAGATTGAAAGTTAAAAATCTGAAAATGAAACATTGGATTGGCAATACCTTGGCGGCGCACAAGGCCGGCATCCTAAACTGTGGGCATTGTTTTCATACGTTGTTTATCCAAATCAGAGCCTTGTTGGCACACAAATTTTCCAGCAGGTTTCCGATGAACCTATTGTCGAAAACCTCAAAAGCTTCTAGCCCGAAATTTCACCATACAAGTGATTTGAAAAGAGATGTAAAATCTCTAGTCTCTGTAACTCTCCAAACCTGCCTGGGATTTTGTTTATAACCCCAAAGAAATCGGCGGGCATTTATTCGATTTCCTCTTCGCGGCGCAGGACGCTTCTACTTTTTCTCTCTTGTGGGTGGTGACGCTCTTGGAGTCTCACCCGTGAGTTCTGGAGAGGGTGAGAATGGAGGTGAAGAAGTTCTGGTCACTGGAATCGGAGCAGCCCATCGCTGCCGAGCACCTCATCGAAGACTCTGCAAAACCCGACGTGAAGAATGTCGATCACTGCTTCGTTTTTTTTTTTTTTTTTTTTTTTTTTTTTTTTTTTTTTTTAATTTATAATGTTTTGTTTTATGTCAAAAGACATATCTACCCCCGTTTTTTACGGCTGAGACGGAAACAAATAACGGAAGGATGGTAGCGGGTCACATTTCGCAACTCGGAGGACTACGGATGGTAATTACTGAAGTTAGGGACTATAGTTGGTGAAACCATCAAACTCGAAGGACCTTAGCTGGTATTTGCTCTTTTCATAAATAACTTTAACTTTAATAAAGAAAATGCAATTAATAACACTATAGAGTTTGACTAATAACATCATAAGCCACTTGCTTTCAAAAAAAAAAAAAAAAAAAAAACATCATAAGCGCGTACGTCATATGTATAACTGTATAAGTGAAGTGAAGAGATACACTCTGTAGCTTTGTTTAGTTATAGTTTATAGTATTAATAATTGCACTTTATAGTGTTACACACTTTAAAATTCGAGTTATTTATAAAAATATCAGCACATTTTTTTTCTTCTAATTGCTTCAAACCCGTTAAATCTTTTTAAATAAACGACTTTGATTGATTTCTATTTCAGTCATGGCTAATTCTCACGGGAATGTACTCCTATCTATACACACCCCTAAAAAAATGTAAGAATATTTTTATTATACCAAGTAATTGAAAAAAAAAAAAAAAAAAAAAAAACTTCAGAAGTGTCTGCTTTCCTCATTTCCGTTTGGTCACGGCGGTATCAAAACATGAGATACCAAAGTATTTCCCATTCACACATATGTGGTGTATACAATGAGAAAGTTAAATATTCGATGAGAATGGTAAAATTGTCAATTCAATGTCACCACTCTTTTAAAGAGACTGAATTGAAATCATACCCGTAAAGACTTAGCTCAATGATTCAGTAGGTAGTATTTAAGAGAAGCGGTCCAGATTTAAACTTCGACTGTGACAGTGTAGGGATTATGTCCAAAGTGGACAGGTTCCTTGTACGCATCAGCATTTGACCATGTCTACTTAACTATTGCGTCACCATGATTTATATCATCCCAAATATTCTGATAGATCGAGGTGTAGATCCTTAAGGTTAAAAATTCAATCTTTTGAGAGAAGTGAATTGAAATCATGTTGTATATCTTTAAACCATGTGAATTGAAAATATTAAAAAGGTAGATAATTTACGAAAAGGGAAAATAAAAATCACCATTTAATTAGTAATATTATAGGAAAAGCAAGTCCATCTAAAGTAAAGTGGAAATATTCCATGATTCTATCCTGACGATGGATAGGCAAGACAAGTTGTAACTTGTAAGTGGATATTGATTAACTAAAAAAAAAAAAAAAAAAAAAAAACTAAAAGTATGTTAAATCATGGGAGTCGTCACTGCATGACGCAATTTGGTGGTGTCACTTCGATCGTCATCTAATGCCTGAAACATCGCTATGCTCTCGGCCAAAGCGCGTGTGGTATCTCCTCCCTTGTCATGCACGCCCAAAGTGGTCCTGATGCTGTGGAGTGTCGTCCGGGTTCATGCACCACAGCACCTCATCCGATCCCTTTTATTCTATCCATTTTTGGATAATTTAGTTTCAACCCCTCATCCTTGGATATTACAGAATATTAGCAAATTTAATTTATATGCTATAGACCCATATATTTTTCCAAAAAAAAAAAAATGTTATAGACCCATAGATGTCTATATTTTAAGCCTTTTTATGTTGTCAATAAAATTAAATGATCTTTCTATTATTCTGTTTGTGATTATGTCAAAATTTATCATTATTTTTTCAAAAATTCAGGTTCTTTAGAGTTACTAACATGAAGTATAATTTTTCGTTCTTTTTTTCTTTTTCTTTTTTTTTTTCTAGATTGTATTCTAAGTCTATACGACTTAAGGGTGAAAATTACATACACTGAATTTTTATCTTTCGTTGATGTGATGGAGAAAAGAGGTTTATATTTATATATTTCTAAATATTTAGTCATTGTGTTAGAGTGTAGTTTAGGAGGAATAAGAGAAACATGAGTTGAAATTTTATTATTGGACATGTTCATCGCTCTTGCTCTGGAGATATGTGAAAGAAGTTAATTGCGAGATGTGTTTCAACTGATGACATGCATGTCCCGAAATGCTTAGCTTGTATATTAGTGGACGTAGCAAGGTCAAATTCATACTCCCCTTTTTTATCATTGGTAAGATTTGAGCCCTTATAAAAGTCACTACATTTTTGCCTCTCTGGTATTGTAATTTTTGTATTGTTAAGTGTTTTCAATTTTTTTTTTTTTTTTTAATTTCAAACACCAATCTATTAAAATTTGCAGTGATAAAAATGTAATACAATATTATTCTTACATTATTAATTATTCATAAATCATACTTAGAATTCAAAATGGTGATGAGGTGATCTTGTCCATGCAAGGTTAGAGATGAAAAAAGTGTTAATCAAGGATCTACATGCAACATAATTATTTCATAGGAGAATAAAGGGTCTTAGTGCTATTGTGAAAAGCTTAGGGATGAAAATGAAATTATCATCATATAAAGTAAGCAGACGACGCAATTAGTGCGCGTGGGGGAATTGTTGTAATTTAATCTCACACGAATTTTCCAAGCAACATCCTCCTATTTTCCAAGCGTTTACCCATTTACATTTTATTTATTTATTTGATACATATAAATAAAAGGAGCTCTCAGTCTCTCACATTACACCTCAAAGCAAAAATCACAGACCACTGCCACATCACACATAATATATGGCACACTCTTCGCCGGAAAACTCATCGGCCAACCGCAAGAGGGCCGTCGACGGCCTGATTCTTGGCCGGAACTTGACGTGCCAACTAAGAGAGATGTTGAAAAACAGTGACGGAGGACATGGACCGCCGTCTAAGGTGGTTGCGGAGGATTTGGTGGTCAAGATCCTGGAATCGTTTAATGAGGGCATTTCCGTACTTGGATCCATGGATTCCGACGAGGTTTCTCAGCCGCCTTGCGACGGCCGGAAGTCGGAGGACATCTCTAGCGGTAGTTGCAAGACTTCTGCACCCAAAGATGGTAGAGGATGCTATAAGAGAAGGTAATTAATTCTTAATTATTCTCTAAATTTTACCCCAATCTTTTATGAAATATATATATATATATATATATATATATATATATATATATATATATATATATATGCCCGAGTTTTCAGGTACAACTATATATGTATCATATAAGTGATTAAATTGAATATTATTGATAATATAATAGTCTCAGTAATATTCAATATGCTAAGCAGTCTGTATATATAACTATATTTGATAGTACGAGTTTTAATTGACAAATTATATTTGATTTTTGCTATATATGTGTGCAACATGATGTTTATGCATTAGATTTTTACTATATATAAATACTGTCGAGATATTAGATTTTGGCATTATAATTATTTTAGTGTAAAGTTTTACTTTATAAATTAAATTAAAAATTTTATTATTTTTTAAGACTATATATGTGTGCGTTCGGCGTTGTCATAAAAATTTGATAAGTTATTTGTTGCTTTATTTATTTATTTTTTTGGAAAAATTAGATGACAACTATTAATTGAAAATTACATGTTGGGGATATTTTGGTCTTTTTAAAACTCTACGATGGTGACAACTGACAAGTTAAAGCAAGTGGATAGATGTGCTGTTGTTTATTAGCATCTCCTCATTTTTTCTAATCCGTTAATCAGATCATGATGTGCTCCTTAAGACCATTTTGCCCCTAATTAATCTACCTAATTTAAAACGTTTTAAATATAGAATCATGATGATCTTTATAAAGTTGAATTTGTTATATATATAGTTTAATTTCATTATTTATACAACATGCAACATGCATGAGGTCATAATTTTAAAAATTAATAAAACTCTCTATATATAATTTATTATTTATAATCTTGAAATTATTTTTATCGCAGAAAAACATGTGAGATATTGGTTAAAGATTCCCAAACCTTAGTAGATGATGGACATGCTTGGAGAAAATATGGACAAAAAGTTATCCTCAATACCCCATTTCCAAGGTTTGCTCTTATTCCACCTCAAATTCATTATTGTGATATTATTATTATTATTATTAATTATTATTATTATTATTTCACTTTTTATTTTCAACAATTTGTTAATTTAGTTTTATTGTGTGTGGGATTTACTCTTACAAGTGATTCAATTTAATTTATTTCTTTAAAAAGAAAATAATTATCTATAATTTTATTGTGTGTAGGAATTACTACAGGTGCACTCACAAATTCGATCAGAAATGCCAAGCAACCAAACAGGTGCAGAGGATTCGCGAAAACCCTCCCCTGTACCGCACAACATATAATGGCAATCACACATGCTTGAACTTCCAAAAATACCCTCAAATTATCTTGGACTCCACAGCACCTGGGGACTCTTCTTTTCTACTTTGCTTTGGGCAAAATGGTCAAAACAACAAGGAAGTTGAGAATCCAACTTTAATAAAGCAAGAAAACAAACAAGAGTTTGCTGAGAATTTGTACCATAATGTTCATCATAGCCAAATCCAAACATCAAGCTCCGGTTGTTGTTTGCCGTCCGATGACCGTCCGATGTCGTCGGCCCAGTGGGGGCCGGCGGCGTCGTCAGGGTCGGAATATGGGGACGTCAATTCTTCTGCAGGATGCACTCATGATGATTTGACTATGCAAATGATGAGCAATGTTGATGTTGATGATGATTTCACATTAAGGTTTTTGGCGGACTTCTGATCGAATTCTGCTAGCTTAATTAGCTTGTTCCTCTTATTAGCGATTTTGTCCTAATGTAAATTTGTTTTTAGTACTCTGATCAACGAGCTCTTAGTATATTTTGTCTTTACATTAGATATATTGATTATTCTCAAAGCGAAATCAGTATTAAGAGCTCATTGAAGTGTATATTTTCACTATATATATATAAAGTTCAAATATGCAACTTTTTTTTAAGAAGTCAATTGAACTTAATTATTGTTCACTCAAATATAATGATAGATTGCCAGCGAGTACACTGATGTAAATTATGTTTAGAGAAATGACGTTTAACTAAGTATACTTAGTACAAGCAAAACATAGTTAATTAATATGATTATATTCTATATATGGAATTAAAGCAAGTCTAGTTACTGGAGTTTGTACTAGCTTAGCTAGATTTCATTTATTTGAAAAGTATGCCCTTGGAAAATTATGTTGAAATACTCCGTAGTCTAAAAACATAATAAGTATCAATACAAGTTATGTCCTTGATTTTTGTCCTTTTTTTATATGCTAATAAATATATACATTTTGCTTTAATTGTTGTACATTCATTTGCATTGGACAAAATCACCCTTACACCGTTATAACACCGTTAGTTTTTAATATATCTACCGATCTTACCATACACCTACATCTATCATATCTTTTTCCTATTTTTAATTATCATTTTATTAAAATTATCATATAACAATTAATTTAATTATAAATTATATTTTAATTAAATATTTATATGAATGTTAAATTATATATGCGTATCATATACATACATACATATATATATATATATATATATATATATATATATATATATATATATATATTATTTGTGTATCCATATCAATATATCATATATATGAGTCTTAGCTTAGTATTATTTGTAAATTATTATTATATAAAAATATAATTTTTTATTATTATTATTTTTGATTTGATTACTATATTATTCAAAAATATGATAATTCAAAAGTATCATCACTTTAAGAAATTGCAAAACATAATTTTAATTAATTTTTTAAATTTTGTTACTTACAAATATTTTAATATTAGGCATAAGTTTTCGCGCATTGTACAAAATGCTAGTATTTAATATAAGAGGTGACTTTAAATTCCATTTAAAATTAAAATTAAGATAAAGGTGTCAATAAAGGTGAAAGGATAGTTTCCTCAAAAAAAAAAAAAAAAAAAAAAAAAAAAAAAAAAAAAGGTGAAAGGATAGTGCATGAGGTTGAAATGTTGAATTCAATGAAAAAGTTGATGTGCCGTGTTTATCAATAAAAATTAAAGTAATAATTATCAAATATGTCATTAGATACACATCAAAATGTAATTGAATTACAATCAAATTTTTTAAATGTATTGCAATTAAATTCTTCAACTTACCTTCTGCTCAGATGGTATGTGGTGACCAGGCCCGGCCCTGAGCAAGGGCGAGCTGGGCCCTTGCCCAGGGCCCACACTTGAAAGGGGCCCACCTTAGTTCACCGCTCCTTATATATATACTATGATGGTAGATAAGTAATTTATATACATTTCGGTCAAATGAAGTTAACGTAGCTTAGGTGGTTGGAGCTGTGGACCTTAATGTTGAGGTCCAGGGGTCGAATTCCCATGGCTTGATATATATATATATATGTATATATATATTAATATTATTATTGTTATTAACTTTAAAGCTTTTCACCCAAGACCAATTTAGGGATATTATATTATATATAGTATTAAAATTATAATTTATACAATTTAACTTTCCTTCACTACTCTTTAGAAGATGAATTTAGGAATATTATATAGTACGTATAGAATTTATTTCTATTTCTAACCGTATTTTTTGAATTGTAATTATGTGACTTTTTTATATTTTTATACTTATAATAGTGAGATTTATAATATAGATTGTTTTGTGATTTAAAACAAGTTTTGAATCTATTTCTATTTGAGTAATTTACTAATATTTAGAACATGTGTTATTTTGTGAACCTTATAATGATTTATGTATATGTAATATATTTTGTGTTTTAGTTATGAAATTATTTTAAAAGATAGTTTATTTTTTTTATGAATTATCTAATCAATGTTGTTTAGAAGTTCTATTATACGTCATTCTATTCAAATTAATCTAAAAAAGACTTGAAATTGATCTAACTAACTAAAAAAAAAAATATTTATAAATATGATACCAATAGAGAATATGCATGATTTATAATGTGTTTTCTATTCGAACTATTTTATCTAATTAATCATGTTTTATATTTTGTTATGAATATCATTTCTCACTTTTAAAGTGTTTTTGATTTATTGCATCAATAATTAAGATTTCATGTTTTACTCTTATTTGTAAGTTGTGTTTTATAATTTTGATTAATAATTACTTTATTTTTTATTATAATAACAATGTGATTGTCTATAAGTTTATTTGGTTTTAAATTTTTTATCTACTTTTATAAATTAGAATTCTTTATTTATGAAGTCACATATGCAATTATTGAATATTTTGTAATTTTTTTAAGCCAACAAAGGAAATTCATTTATAACTAACCAAAACATCTAGAGTTGTTTTCAATATTATTACTCTATATGCAAAATTG
Organism: Ipomoea nil; assembly: GCF_001879475.1. NCBI lineage: Eukaryota > Viridiplantae > Streptophyta > Magnoliopsida > Solanales > Convolvulaceae > Ipomoea > Ipomoea nil. Next base: position 4,563,178 of record NW_017617471.1, read on the forward strand.
TTAAAAACTTGTATATCTTATTTCAAGTTATTTGTAATTAATATACTTTTTATGTAGTTATGCAAATATATATTAATTTCATGTAGGGCCCATTTGTGTTCCTACGCCCCGGGCCTATAAAATGATAGGACCGGCCCTGGTGGTGACTTCTTCCATGTGAAAGGTCATGAGATTGAGCCTCAAGTGGAGACTAAAGTCAGTAACATAAGCTCTTAAGTAAGAGCTTATTTTGAAAAAGTTAGGAGCTTCCTAACTTTTTTCTATCTTTATCCTTATTATTTTAAATAAATGACATCTTTTATCCTTCAGAGTTAAAAGTCTTTTGGCATTTTTTTTCTTCTCTTATATTTTCATTCATATTCTTCCGCAACTCTTCACCACCCCCAACAACTCCTTAAAGTTCTAACTCCAATCGTCCGTTCATAAATAAATGACATCCTTTATCCTTACCAATTAATAACTTTTTTTTATTTTGTTTTAATTTAATACATATCTCATATATATTATTATAAAAACAAAAACTTTTTTTATAAATTAAATATATCTCATATATTTAATAATATAAAAACAATATAATAATCACATCATTTAAATTTTATGAAAATGTCCTTTTTAGTCTTTTACATTTATCCGCTAATCAAAAAGCTAATTTTACCAAACACTTTTAAGCAATAATCAGCTAGTTAACAGCTCTTCAGTTATCAGCTTTTAGCTTTTCAGCTTTCAGCTAGATTTGCCAAACATAGTCAAAGTGTATATTAATAATTAATTTTACATTTCTTTTATTTCTTTATTCATCAAGATGAGAACAATAGTTCTGGGAATAATCGTATTATTAATCATTCATAATGTTTGAAGTACACGAAAATATGTATTTTTAAGAATACAAAGAATTTTCCGCACGGGCTTAGCTCAATGGTTTAGTGGGCAGTATTTGGGAGAAGAATACAAAGAATTCTAGTTAATATAGGAATGGTAAATGATAATATTCCCAATAATACATAGAGAACTGAGGGAGAATGAATTCTAGTGTGCCTAGAATACATAGTCCTAATACGCCTTGAAAGGTTCTCTAGGTATAGGTATGAAATGTACCAGATGACTTACTATAACTCAATTTTTTTATATAGTTGTACACTTGTACCTACTAACACCATAATTTATTTTTCCGTCTATTTTTTTTTTTTTTAAATTATCATTTCTCTAGAAGTTAGTTTTTAGATTATTGCTACTATCGTCACACCACCACCACCAACCACCAGTCACCACACAACAACCACATTACCACAACACCATCCACTATGACCACCATACCACAACAACTATCACTATCACCACCACCACCACCATCACCATCACCGCCACCGCCACCACACCACCACACCACTACCATCACCACCATTTATTATTGTTGTTGTTGGTGGTGGTGGTGGTTGTGGTGTTATTATTAGAAAAAATGGTGATTTTAGTCCATCAATTATATTCATATTGTAGACTCGGTCCATTAATTATTATCATACACATATTTTAGTCTACCATTAACAAATTATGTTAATATTAATAATGCATTTTAAATTTTCAAATTATTGAGGAATACCATAGTCATTTTGTATTAAATAATTAATTAGTCGTTGAGTTTTACATATATATATATATATATATATATATATATATATATATATATATATATATATATATATATATATATATATATATATATATATATATACATTTTTGTGCCATTGGAGTGTATGTAGCTAAAAATTCAATATTTTGATTTTTAAGTTTACTAAATATTATTTGATACGGGTAATTCTCGCGTATGTACGGTGTATGTAAAATGTATGAAAAATATATAGAGTATACAAGAAGTAGCTCAGGATCTCTTTTATTCATTGATGTTCATATTTGTAGAGAGAAGGAAGAACATTTAGAGAGAGAGAGCTCTAGGGAGGAAGAGGGGAAGGAACTCCCTAACTTGGAGGGCTAAGACCCTATTTATAGGATCCAGAGTTGGCGGGTTGACCTTGACCCATTGACCCTGGCTCGAACCGTTTGACCCGACCCAACCAGGAGCACGGAGCAAACGTGGAGCCTAAACCCGGGGTATATTCTCCATCATTATTAGTTGAAATAAATATTACGAATTTAAGTATGTTGTTTTCATGTCAATAAGTTAGAGTGAGTCTTCAATCTATAAGCACTTTTAATTCATATATATGTCATTTCCATTTTCTTTAAAAAAAAAGAGTAGTGATTATACCACAATTGCATTTTCAATTTTCCATTTGCAACAACACATCACACACACACACACACACACACACACACACAAAAGCATATTAGATCATAGCAAATCTTCATTACAAATGAAGAGAATAGGATCGGTATATATCTGTGTGTGTGTGTGTGAAAAACTACTAATGTTTTTCAATAATTTGCGAAATTGAAGTGTAATGTTAATTTTTAGCTACATTCCAATGACAAAAAAATGTGTTTATCAAACTCAATGATTAATTAATTATTTAATACAAAATGATCGATATAGATAAAAAAAAAATGACTGTGGTGTCCCTCAATAATTTGAAATTTTAAAATGCATTATTAATATTAACATAATTTGTTAGTGGTGAACTAAATTTGTCACTTTACACATAATTAAATCAAACAATTTTATGTATTATATAATAATTCATGGATTGAGTCTACCTATCATATAGCTATAATTAATGGACTAAAAACATTAATTTTATTTATTATTATTATTATTATTATTATTATTATTATTATATAACAAATAATTGTATTTACATTTTCTTGAAAATAGATCAAATAGACAAAATACAATTTATTAAATTTCACCCAAATAGAAAAAGTAATTTTCTAACATGAGGTCATCAAACACTAGAAAATTTGTGCAGACTGTTTTTTTCCGGCAATCGCCGAAAAGTCGCGGACAAAATCGAGGCCGTGCAGCGCCCAAACCAGCGCCACCGAGGAAACGAAGACGGCCACCGGACCAATCATCCACAACAACACAGGAAACGCCATGCAAAGCGCCCTGTTGCCCACCACGGCCAGCTTGAAACCTCGTTCCAGCACCGTCTGCGTGTACGACGGCGAGGCGGAGAAGTCGCCCCCCACCGCGTTGACCAAGAAGTTGGCGTCGATCAAGCAGGCGATGGCCATGGAGCTGCACATGAAGCTGGCGAGCAGGAAGATGGCGGCGCAGGCGAATTTGAGGACGATGAGATGGGCGGAATGTAGGCCAAGTAGTGGGCCGTGGAAGAGGTGGGAGGCGGCGTTGAAGGCGTTGTTGGTGAGAGCCGCCAGTGAAAGGACGATGATCACTGTGATTGTGGCCGTCAGGATTGACGCCATTAATGTGTTTCTCAGGCTTTGCACCGCTAACATACCCTTCTTGTCATTTCCCTACATGGATCGGAATTCAATTCGCTACTGTTACAATAATATATACATACGTACTTTCATCCTCCATATAATCAATATAAATATTTGAGAAAATAGTTAAATAGACCCCCGAATTTTAGTTGAAAAGTTAATTAGCCCTCTAAGCTTTTTAAATGTGTAATTATATCTATTAACAATTTATTTTGATGCAATAAAGTCCAAAAATCGATTAATGACTATCACAGGTGATTAGGGTTCCGACCACTCTCCGACAAAATTTCAGGTAAAAAAGTGATCGGTGACCTAATAACGGTTGCCGGTCACAGAGAAGGAGACCAAGGTTGACTTCTCCACCGAAGGCAGCCACTGTAGAAGGCGACCCAATGAAGGCGACCTTGGTCTCCTTCGATCTTCGTGACCGGTGATTGTTTGTTGGTCACTTTTTGCCTAAAATTTTACCGAAGGGTGGTTGGAACCTTAATGACCTGTGATAGCAGGTCATTAATCGGTTTTTGAATTTCATTGCATCAAAATAAATTGTTGATAGATGTAATTTCACTTTTTAAAAAGTATAGGGAACTAATTGACTTTTCAGCTAAAGTTCCAAGGTCTATTTGACAATTTTCCCTAAATATTTTGTTTCTCATCCTTTGCCTTTGGAAGAATAAAATAAAAATGAATTTGGTAATTGCCACGTCATCTAATTACCCGGTCAACAAGTTACTTTTTTAATTTGCACGGTTCATGGACGGGATTGTAACTTTTTTTTTTTTTTTTTTTTTTTTTTTTGGAATTGAATAGTCTATTGCAGTTTAGTGTGTAATTCAATAATAACGTATTTAATCTGTATTCTTTTAATTTTCATGGAATTAAAATTACAAGAAAGAAAAATATAATGGACAATTAGATGTCAACTAACCTTGATTCCCCTCTCGAATGACTAACTTTTTACCATATATTAATGGGCAGAAAACCACGAAAATGCCCAACAACTACTACTTGACCAAAGTTACAAACCACTTTCTAGGTTAGTTAGAAAGATTGACCAAGAATTTTGCAAATTTTCAAAGTGGTGTGATTGTTAGTTTCTAATTAATTGGGTGGTTAGAAATACTCATTTTTAAACTCACAATTTGTAACTCCTTTAAATGACTATATATATATATATATATATATATATATATATATATATACTCCCTCTGTCCCATTTTATGTGTCTTACTTTCCTTTTTAGTTTGTCCCAAAATGTTGTCCACTTTCCAAAATTGAACATCACCATCATTATACTTTTTTCAAATTACCCTTCTAGCTTTTGCTTTCTTTATTGTTTTTATTTCCAAAAGTGAAAAAGTGAGGGGCATAATTGGAAAGTGCATAACATTTACTTTAATTCATTAAAAAGCGTGCAAAAAGTAAATGAGACATCCAATTCGGGACGGAGGGAGTATATATATATTACATAAAATTAAATAAAACCTAGCATGGATGGGACAACTCAGCCAAATGAGTTAAACTGTTGATTTGATAATTTTAAGAATTATCTTTTTGAATTGAGTTAGTCACATGGTTGCAATAGGCGCTAGGCGCTAGTCGGGCGGTAAAATAGCGCCTAACGCCTAAACGGCCTAGGCGGGGCCTAAGCAGCCTAGGCGGCTAACTGAAAAAATGAAAACAGTGCATGTGTGTAGGTGCATATATGTCATATTATACATACATACATACATAGGTGCATATATATATATATATATATATATATATATATATATATATATATATATATATATGTCATATAAATGAAAAAAATTAGCAAGGTCGAATCGGCCGGGTTAACTCGGCTAACTCGACAGAAATTGACGAGTTAACTCGGCGTAATCGGCCGAGTTAGGCGCTAGGCGGCCGAATTAGGCGCTAGGCGGACGCCTAGGCGGCCGGTCTCCTAGGCGGGAGCCTAGGGGTGAAATCGCCACGGCCTAGGAGCGCCTAGCGCCTAGGCGCCGATTACTTGGTGCCTAGGCGGGATTTTTGTAACCCTGATTAGTAGTGATGAGCAATTTAGGCGAGTTTATTTCGTTGTGACAAATATAAAAGAAGATTAAAGGGGGTGGGGTCGGGGCTTGCCTGATTGTAATCCTGAAGCCAGGACCTCCGCTTGAGCATGTTGAGGCCGATGGTGGTGGCGGCGGGTTTGTGCTTGAGGCGGTGGCAGAGATAGGCATGGTAGCCGATGGTGAGGGAGAGACTCAAGGGAACCAAGATGGTGTCCAAGAACAAAATGAATGCCATTTTTCATGCCAACTAACTAACTAGGATATATTCACTCCATCTGCAGATCGATCAGATCAGATCAGAGTGTATTATATCGTGGGCGGGTTGGTATGTGTAGTCAAAAGGTTAGAGAAAAGCAGCCAAATATATTTTAATGTTTGTGTTGTTGGAGGATGATAAGATGTATGTGTTGCTTTAATGTGGTGCGTGCATGCTTAGTGGATTTCAAACTCATCCCATCATCAAGTTAGTAGAAGTTGTGTCAAGACCACCATCCTTATAACATATTATCTGATCCGAGTACTTGGTCCATTTCGTTATATTATATCTTAGACCTCATGAATTCGATGTTCATGAAAAGATAAATTGAGTCAATTTTAAGACTTAACATTTCTGCACACAAAAAGTCCAATCAAAGCCCAACTCTTAATAATTCTCTCACCATGTCTGCTCGAAACAAGTTTTAAGTAGAAACTCTCATCTACTATACTAATTTTCTGAAAGCAATGAATCACAATTTTTATTTTTATTTTCTTTCTTTTTTATCAATCAAATCACAAACTTAGCAAATTAAATGTTTTACTCCATAAGAGTTTATATATATGCATATATCATTTTCCAAATGGTTAACCTCTTTTGGGGGATAGGGACTTAATTGCGTCCAAGTGGCATGGTTTGTTTGCATCCCCATCCACTTAATTCTCTCATCTATCTTATGTATTACTCCTACCATATATACTTTGCAAAAAGCATCACCAATAATTCACTATACTATTCTTGTTGGATGCATGTATGTCCTTCAACATCAGCTTTTTTTATTAGGTACATTTCATCATACATTTTAATTAATTAATCGTTCCTTTGTATCTATAATATAAATTCTTTCTTTACCTCTTAAACATATCTCATTATTGGTTGATGTGTTGCAATTATAGTATTTTGGTATTCATAATATAATGTATCATATTCAATTTTACTATTACATAGTCATTAACAGCCTAGCTCACAATGTAAGTATTGATAATTTACAACTCTTTTTTAATTTAATTGCTCCATATAAATTAAACATAAATTAACTTAATTGGTCTCTCACGATTTAATACTCCGTAGATATGATTGGTATCTCAAGATTTTCCATTACAAAAATCAAACCACCTTAAAGTAAAAAGGTGAAATTAAAGGTGACAACAAAGTGACATACACATGCAACTATAGTCGCTAGCCCTAGTGAGTATTGCTATATGAACAACAGACTAAAGCCTCACCCTTTTAAAACAAATTCTTTCCATAGATCGACTTAATGGGCGTTAAATTATGTTGTATTTTGACCTAGGATGTTTTAATTAATTTTTAAAAATGAATTATACTTTTAATTTTTTTTTAATAAATAAAATAAGGATTACCGTACCAATGACCTTGTGGTCTAGTGGCATGAAGTGACTCGATTTTCTAAATGAGAGGTCATGAATTTGAACCCAGTGAGAACGGTAACTATGAACAAATCCTACATTGTAACAAACCACACTAAAAAAAAAAAAAAAAAAAAAATGGGGATGTGCCACTCAAGTGTTATTCTTGAGAGTAATACACTTATTACTTTTGTAACAAAAATATCTCAAATTTTGTTAATGGTGAACAATAGGAAGCAACGTTCCACTTTGATTTTTTTATTTTTTATTTTATTTTTTGGGTAATGAAATTATCAAATTCCTTTAGATGACATCTTCTTTTATCAAACCATAATTAAGGGGTGTATTCAATCATGACTTTCATAGAGTTTTAAAGACTTTTATGAACTTTAAAAGTTTGAAGGTATTCAATTCAAACTTTTAGAGAGTCTTTAAAAGTCAGGCGGTATTCAATCAAGATTTTTAAAGAGTCTTTAAAAGTCGTGTGGTATTCGATTAAGACTTTTAAAGAGTCTTTAAAAGTCATGTGGTATTAAAAAAGTTATGAACTTCTGTAGACTTTTTAATTTTAAGACTTTTGGAGACTTTTCATTCTCAAATATAAATAGTTGAAATCCAACCATCAACCCCAAGATTTCAAAATTTTCTTTCTAACAACTTTGAATATTTTCTCTCTCTATTTAAACTCTATTATTTTCTCCATATTTAAACTTTATAAACCTATCTAAATTCAATAAAATTATTTTTTTCTTCATTATCCTATATTTTTCTCACTATGACTATGTGGTCTAATGGTATCCGTGTTGGACTTCCATTTGGAAGATTATGAGTTCGAGCCTCAGTGGAGGCGTTATTGGTTCTTTGTGTTTCAGTAGGTTGAGAAAGTATATGAACAGATACTACAATGTAATAGAGCCAGTAGTTTTCAAAAAAAAATCCTATATTTTTCTCATACCTAAACTTTACCAATTTTCTCTCTCTCCTAAACTTTATAATCTTTATCTAAAAATTCGAAATAATATTATTTTTACTTCATTATTGCTTGTTTATATTGATTTTTATTTTTTCTATGAATTTTTTATCCCTAACTTTCTCTAATTCTCCCTAAATACATGAAAAAAGCAAATTTTTCTATCTTCAAATTTTAATATATGTTTCATAATATTCATATAAATACTTATATATTTTGATTTTAATTTTGATTTTTTTCTGTTTATATTCGTTTTATATATATATATATATATATATATATATATATATATATATATATATATATATATATATATATATTTTAACAACAAGTTACTACAAATAGCGAACTACTGTTCGCAACAACAATTTGTGATTGCTAACAGTAGCACCTTATTGTTGTTCGCAGTCTCAAATTGCTATTGCAAATAATAGTTCTTTGCGTGATGCCTAGCAATATATCAAGTATAATTTTATATAAATATTATTAATATTAGATTTTTATTTTTTATTTATGCAACTTGTAATTATATTTTTAAATATTTAATTTGATCAATTATTTTATTATAAATTTTATTGTTCAATATTGTTATGAATTTCTAATGAAATAATTTTTTTTTTGTTGATGTTGATTAATAATATATATATATATATATATATATATATATATATATATATATATATATATATATATGTATGTATATAAAAGTAATTAGAAGTCTCGACATACTATGGATAAAAATAATAATGTTGAGAATGTTGATGTGGGTGAAGAACTATATAATAAGAAGGATTTTATGATATATTATAAAAGTTTTGTAAGAAAATTATAAATGATAAGAATCAAAATCATTGAAAGTTTGTAAGGATGTATTCAATTAAGAATTTCAATGACTTTTGTAGACTTTTTAAAATAAAAAGTTGATAAAAGTCTATGAATGTTTTTTATATATACTTTTATAGAGTCTAGTAAAGTTTTGAACGACTCTATGAAAGTCAATCAAAGTTTATTAAAATCTATCATTTTAAAAGTCTTTAAAACTCTACAAAAGTCATGATTGAATACACCCCCTAAGATTCCTTCTCTCCATCTTCATTTGAAAATTTCATTTTAAACCAACAAGTTTTATTTATTTTTTATTTGACAAAAATAGTGTGAAAATAAGATATTTTATTAATTTTTTATTATTAAATAAATGATCTTTAATTGCTATTTTATTATTATAAATAATATTTATTAAAAATGTTTGCTTAAATATTACAGTAATTAATATTTATTAAATTCACTTATTATATAAATAATAAATCATTATTATGAATTGTACTTAAATACTCATGTTTTTAATTTAAAATCATTTTACTTAATATCACTTAATAGTTTTTTTTTTTTTTTTTTTTGAAAAGCCACCATTGAAGGTGATTATATTAGAGATAGGCTGCAATAAAATTCGGTGGGGTAATATCCCAGTACATCGAATGAGTCTGTGCAAAAGCATGCGACGCTAATGAATGCGCCATAAAATTTTCTAATCTAGGAATGTAAATAACTGTGCATAAATTAAAAGACGACAAAATAGTCTTGCATCCATCCACGATATAGCCAATGTATGTTCGCATCCGTGTGGCTTGTGTTGTTAAGTGGTGTTGTAGATTACGGCAATCCGTATGTAGTTGTACCGCGAGCAATCCTTTATCCTTCAACCATGATAATGCCTCCTTACATGCCAAAGCTTTTGCCATTAATGGGGATAGACAATGAGGTAGCCGCATGTTGAAGCATGCCATAAACTCCCCTTCGTTTGAGACTACAACCGCGCCTGCCGTTGCCGTTCCATCCGACGCGTGGAATCCGACGTCGACGTACACTCTCGGCAGCACACCTCCAGCCGTGGCAGTAGGCACAGTATGTACCACCGTGGCTGGTCCTCCCTGCACTGTGCTCCATGCTTGCCACGCAGATGTCGCCGCATTCACAACCCGTTTGGGCATCGGTAGAGCATGCTCCCATACTGCTTGGTTCCTTGCCCGCCATATATAATAGAGAACCGCTGTTGCCATAATAAATTAATTATTGGTGAGTTCTTTCATAATCTCAAGAAACCAAGCCTCAAAAGAATCAGCCATAATATGCATAACAGGCAATGTAGATTAATTGGTTAATAATATACAATTTTACTAAATATTTATCCACAAATATATAATATTATCAATTGGTTAGATTAATTAACAAAATTAGTAAACTGCTATATAATTTAGTAATTGCTAATGGTAAAACAAAATCGTAACAATAAATTGTTTTATCATATTATTTGGGCTGTTGGGGGTTAATCTCTTGCACAATTTGCATTTGATAAAAGGTTTAGCTTATCAGTCAATTTTGACTTATTTGATCACTATTAAATGTTTGACTTTATTAAATAGTCAATATAAGTGTTTGATTATTAATTAGTTTTTTGTAATAGCTTATTGCTCAAAAATATAAAAATTCAAAAGGCTGCTTAAAGTAGGTTTTTGGGAAAAAAAAAATTATATCCTTAATGATTATTTTGCATGTAATCAGCTATCAGCTATCAACTAACAACTAATTTACCAAATATTTTTCTATAACTAGATAATCTTATTGGCTAGTTAAATCCGCTAATTCATTTCACTAACAACTATTTCCCAAAAATCATTAATTTTTTTTTTTTCAATCCTCTAAGTTTATATTGATTAGAAATTAGATACTAAAGATATTTAGGGGCCGTTTGGTTCATGGAATGCTAGATTACCTTAGGGAATGTAAGATTACCTTAGGGAATGTTAGATTCCTGTGTTTGGTTAAAATTGAGGTATGTAATATAATCATGTTTGGTTTAGGGTTATCTTTTATATATATATATATATATATATATATATATATATATATATATATATATATATATATATATATATATATATATATCCTTAACATATTTTCATATATTTTAATAAATTTAATAATTAAATTAAATAAATAAGATAACGGTATCATATATAATTACATGATTTTGAAATATTAACTAAAATCTTGAACTTGAAAACAAAATTATTTTATATGCTAACATAACGTAATAAAAAATATATAATATAATTACAGCAATAATAATAATAATAATAATAATAATAATAATAAGCTAACATAAAATATATATCTTTAAATAATTAGAATTAAAATGACAAAATTCATAAATATGCAAAGTTATCTTACATTACCTAACAAAATGAAGGGAATCACATTCCCTTCAAAATCCTATGTGGAGGGAATGTTACATTCCCTGAGAATGTTATATTCCCTCAGAGAAAATGAACCAAACATAAGAATGTAAGCTCGGGAATGTCACATTCCCTTGGTCAAATAATATAACCTGAACCAATCCCCCCGTCAGATCAACACGATAGCGGAAAACAACCCTAGATGTAAAAAGAAAAAGAAAAAAAAAAGGTGGAAAACGACACCGTTTTGAAATGTTAAGTTTCAGTGCACCGTTGTTTTCGTCCACCGGTCTTGTGGAGACACTTTTTCCAGAGAAGTCTCGTCTTAATCCTCCTCCTCCATAACCACCACCGCCAACTGCCGGCACCGGCGTAGAGAACTAGCAAGCTACTGATGAAAGGGAAAAGCGCCCGCTTTTGGGTCGGATTTATACTGCTCTTACTCTATGCCCATAGCTCAGTGAGAGATGTCTCTGCTTCAGTTCACGAGTATCGAAATGAGCGCTTCATTCCAAAGTCCAACGCCTTCTTCTTCCATGGCGGCACCGAAGGCCTCTTCGCTTCCAAGCTCAAGAACTCATCTGCTAATTCCTCCATTGACAAACCCCTCAAAGGAAAATCCTTCATCAGGTCTCTCTCTCTCTCTCTCTACTTTAGTAACTCACTAGTGCTCAACTTTATATGTATGATTCTGTGTTTCAGCCTTTATACTTGTCTGTGTCGATTTATTCTGTGATTAGATGATGTGGTTTTAACCTTAAAGATTGGATTTTTACAATGGATTTGAGTGTTGGATCGTGGGTTTGCATTTTATGCCGTGCGCCTAGTCATCTGTTAGTCTGGGATGTTTTTTGTGCTTGAAGAAAACGAAATTTGATTTTTTGTGAGGATCCGGTAGATTTTGAGGATCATTGGATGCTAGGAGTTCCTGTCCGGTTGGATTTCACACTTGTAGTTGGATTTTGCAGGTTTGAAGATGTTACCTTTGTGAGGAAAAAAGAATCCATTGATAGTAAAAGTAAGATGCAGAGTAAAAATGGTTTGATTGAGGCCATCATTCTTGAGGTGAAAGACAGAGAGAGAATCGGAGACGCGTTTTCAAACTCTAATGCTATATGTTGCACTAAACAGCTTTCCGAAGATAAGTTCTGTACTGTAGGAGAGGTTGTAATAAAGATAAACCCCGACAACCCAGAGTGGCCGAAACGGATCCAGATATTCTTTGAAGGAGATCGCCAAGAAGCTAAGATGGATCCCCAATCAGTCGAAATAAACACTACGGGCATGTACTATCTCTATTTCATGTACTGCGATCCCCAACTCCAGGGTACAGTTATACGAGGAAGAAGCGTGTGGAAAAACCCTGACGGTTATTTGCCTGGGAAAATGGTCCCTTTAATGACCTTCTATGGAATTGCATCTTTAGCTTATCTCGTTCTTGGTCTATTCTGGTTCCTAAGGTTTGTCCAGTACTTGAAGGATGTCATTCAGCTGCATTCTCACATTACGGTTATTATTGCTCTTGGCATGGTTGAGATGGCCCTCTGGTACTTTGAGTATACGAATCTTAATTCTACGGGAAACAGGCCAATGGCAATTACACTCTGGGCAGTAACAGTTAGTGCTGTAAAGAAGACCTTGTCCCGTGTGCTTCTTTTGGTGGTCTCTATGGGATATGGTGTTGTCAAGCCTACGCTTGGTGGTGTAACCTCTAAAGTATACCTTTTAAGCCTGGTTTATTTCATTGCTTTGGAGGCACTTGAACTTGTTGAACACCTGGGGAATATCAACGACTTCTCCAAAAAAACTAGGTTATATTTGGTATTGCCTGTTGCATTCTTGGATGCCTGGTTTATTTTGTGGATTTTTTCATCATTATCAAAAACACTAGAAAAGCTCCAGGTAAGATTTTGGTTTCAAATCCTTGTCTTTACCTTTTATTCAATCTTTAAAGTACTGATTAATTTTATTCTGGATAGATCAATCTCCTTGCATCCCATAAAGATTGAACTTTGTATAATTAAGTTTATTCTAATATTCCCATGCCTGCAATACACATCCCTTGACTCCCATCATTAACTTTGTTCTTTGATCCTAGTCAATTTTCGGTTAAAATGCATAAATTTTGGAGAATATATTAAGCATTAACAATTGCCCTTAGTTCTGCGCTTACAAGTGTCATATCACCATTTCATGGTCACATGCCTGAAGTTTTCTCTTTGCTGAAACTGCTTGTTCAAATAGAAAGCAAACTTTCACTTGGCTTATGCACAAGTACCGAATAATGCATTAAGGATGGCAAATAATTGTGTGGACCATAACAAAAAGTACATTTTTAATATACTAAAAGTACATTATTCGTGTACTGAATGTACATTATACAAAATAATGTACTTTGACTACTTTCCCTGAATACAATGAACATTTTTAATATACTAAAATGTAGTGGAGCGGTTTTTCTTCTTTTGAAATGTTTCTCATAGTTCTTGCTTTCATCAGTTTCATGGTTCTATTATCCTTTGTAATGCAGGTGCGAAAGAGCATTGTAAAGCTGGATCTCTACAGAAAGTTTACCAACTCCCTCGCAATCTTTGTGCTGCTCTCCATTGCTTGGGTTGGCTACGAGGTAATTTTTTCCACTGCTAATTATTCCCAACAATTTCATGGCATCAATGGGTTGTCTTTAGTGTCACGCAGTGAGAAGAATCTATGGGGATGGCCATGTTAAATAACAGACAACTTGTTAATTCTCTTTTTTGTTTTTAATCTCCTGCTAATATTACATCTGCAAATCATGATGATCTCCAATGTCTGATATGTTGGCTCAGCTATACTTCAATGCAAGTGACCCATTAAGCGAGTTGTGGCGATTTTCTTGGATAATTCCTGCTTTTTGGACAGTCCTAGCATATTGTTTGTTGGTGGTTATATGTGTTCTTTGGGCTCCTTCACGTAATCCTACCAGGTACATTTTCCTGATAGAGGCCTTACTTCATCTCTCTTTTAGTCACATTACCAATTGCTTTGTTGACTGATAGACAGAACTAACGTCTGTCCCAATTTTATTGACAATTTCTTGTTATCGGTTTCACATTTGCATAGAATGTTAAACTGATTGTAGCTAAGTGATTCTTGAAATCCTTATATTGTTCTCATATGCTGCTGCTTTGGATTCCTCTACGCTCCATCTGATTATGGGCAAACAGTATATTACTTCTGCAAGAAAATAAATGAAAACGGGAAAGTAATATGTAGAGGTGTGATATTGTGTATCACTAATTGAAGTATGTGCTCCATCTCAACTAAAAGCCTAAGCTGATAGTTGGATTGCACATTAATGGCTATATACTCAACACGCCCCCTCACGTGTGTGGTGGGTTCCAGGCTCTGATACCAAATTGAAGCATGTGCTCCATCTCAACTAAAAGCCTAAGCTAATAGTTGGATTGCACATTAATGGCTATATGCTCAACATCACTGACGATAATATCTCGGTTAAATTTAACTTTACTGTCTGAATACTAGATATGCATACTCTGGGGACAGCACAGATGACTTTGATGAAGAGGCTATTGCGCTGACAAGCGTGGTGAGGGTGGTTGGCGACACCGGAGCCAAGCTCGAAAGGAAGGAAAAGAAGGGGTCCGCGTCAACTGACCACTTAACCGAGCGAGAAGATCTCGAAGAGGACAAGCGAGAATAGATGGATAGTACGTAACTACTGCACTGACCCCGATGGATATCGAGCATCATTTTCTTGCTAGCAAGATGTAAGGTATCAGGAAAACTTTGATGGGGTAGTTTATGTACAGAGGTGGTGGAATTTGTATAGTGAAACCTCACAAGTGAACTTCAATGACTGATCCCCTCTCTTGCATCATGCCAATGATTCAAATCTCACTTTTCTGTTGCATTTTACCCTTACTTGGAAGTTGATCAATGGTCAGATGGGTTAAACCACACTAAAAGATTGGGTCTCTGCACCACCAATACTCTGTTATAAATTAAGATTGGGTTAGAGTCACTCAATTGGATTATAATGCATATGGATTCAACCGCACTACAAAATTGAATCTAATCAATTAGTTAGTTTAATTCATGGTCTTATAAATTCATATGTTCTTTTTTATTTTATTAATGTGAGACTCTTAATAGGTACCTATGCCACGAGGCAACTAAAAATTTTCCACGATTTTCACGTTGGAAAAAGTCATTTTCTAGTGCTGCATCACAAATTTATTAGATATACCAACCCACCCTATACCGTACTTTTATTTGTTTCACTCTTTGATACATTTCTTCTTTAAAATAAAACACGTGTGCACACAATATATATATATATATATATATATATATATATATATATATATATATATATATAATTTGGTTCAAATGCGGCGTTGCACTTTCATGAGGTCGTGCAAACTCATCTAGACCATTGGATACGCTCAGATCAACGGTTGAAAATCAATGAAATGAAAAAAACATAGTGGCATTTTGATAATTCTTCACCATGTATATTTCAGTGGTGCACTAAGTGTTGGAGTGTGGTGTACTTATGAATACTCTATAGTGCACGTTTGAGTGAACTGTAGTGTACCACAAAGTGATGGTCTATGGTGCACTAATGAAAAAAATGCAGTGGCATTTTGATAATTTTCTGCACCAAGTTTATTTCTATGGTGCACTACGAGCTGGTATGTGGTGCACTTAGTAGTTATATGTGGTGCACCACAAAGTTCTAGTCAATGGAAATGCGAGTATATGGTGCACCTGCTGCACTTAGGAGTTAGGAGTGGTTTGTGGAGCACTTATGAGTGGTATGTGATGTACTTATGAGTGGTATGTGATGTACTTATGAGTGGTTTGTGGTGCGCTTAGGAGTAAAAGCACCACCAATCATATGTAAATGCACCAAGCCGCACGACTGCACAGGAAGGGTTGGTCGCATATGAACCAGACTATATATATATATATATATATATACTCCTTCCGTCTCATTTTATGTGTCTGGTTCGGTTAATGAGCCTTGACTGAAGTTATTTTTAATTCAATTTTTTTATAATACTAAGTTAAAAATTAGTATACAAGATTTATATATTTATAAACTACATTAAAAGTACTACGGAGTATTAAACACACACACACACACAAAAAAAAGTAAAAACTACTAAAGAAAATTAACAAAGAATAAAGAGTTAATTTGACTAATGAATAATAAGCATGACCTATAAAATGTGACAAACGGAATAACTCAATTAGACACGTGGCCTAGTCAAGTCGTGTATTACGAAACTCGAATTCAGCTTGACTTGTTACTCAAATTACTTAAACTCAAGTTTAACTCGCCCAAAATAAAATCATATTTGAACATTCATCCAATTCACACTTTTTTTTACCAAGTTAACTATCTAACCAATTCAATTATGATAGACAAAAAAATGGCGGATGTGGCATTCATACGTGGACTTGAAGTAAAGAGCCACTGGATGAAACACGCAAAGTATGCATCAATTAATGTACGTGGCATTCATACGTGGACTTCAAGTTAAGTGCCATTGGACGAAACAACACATACTGGGCCCACATTCAAATGTGGTCCCATTTTCTTTTTTTTTTCTTTTATATAAAAATCATGCAAATACCAAAAAATTTTAAATAAATAAATAAATAATTGTATTCGTATAAGATACCTAAGTAATTGATGATTAAGACATTTATGTTTTTAGTAATTAACAAATTACAGTATTACACAACTTACACGTGATTAATTAAAATTTATCTAAATGCTAATTATATTGCTACTATATTGGGTGTAGGGTTGCATTAATTAAAACTTCAATTGCAATTTGCAATACTACAAAGCTTTATTAGCATTAAGTATTTAAGTAATGTAAACAGTAAATATATCTTTCACGCACTAGATTAATATCTAATAGTTTATCATAACTTTTCTTTAATATGTGCCCGTAAAAGTGTTGTTTACTAAAAATAGAAAACAATGAATGCAATCTTGTAATTCAAGAGGTTTAATTAAATATATGGTATGAGATAATATTTTTACACGTAATATTGTAATGCTTTCTTTATCTTTGATAAAATTGTAGTCGTTATCTTTTATGTTTTTATTTTGACAAAATAAAATGCACAATTTCATTTAGACCAAACATTGATTGATTAAAAATTTTACGAAAAATAATTTATTTAAGAAAAAATGACAAAATAAGGTGGCGTTGAGATGAGAAAAATGTGAGATATTTTTTCTTTGGCATGGTTTTTAAGATTTTTTAAAATGAAGAAGAGTTGACATCGTGAGTGCGTCGGGTGATCGCAAATTGGCGACCATCCAACTTTCAAATTTTCTCTCTCTCTATTGACACTATTTTTTGATTGATAAAAATTAAAAAAAAAAAATCAAATCATTACTAATGTTCTTAGAATTGAGTTTTAAAAAAATCACTTTACAAATAATTGAGAAAAAAAAAAAGAGTTATACTATATATACTCTCAAATTTTACTCTTTTTTGATGTGATAAATACGGATTAATTATTTCCATCATGTGAATCCACAAAAAATTATTTACATAAAAAACTTGTGAGGGAGAGTAAAAATTAAGAGTATAAAATAAGAGTCCACCAAGTATTTTCTAACCAGAAAAAAAAAACTATTTTATCATAATTTATGGACCATAAATGTCACTTTTTCATTATTAAATATCCTTATGATATGCTGTCATTAGATGGCTAAAGAAAAAGCCTTTTATAAACTAACAAATGCCTATAAAATTTTGTTGTCAATCTAACAAAATCCTTTTAATCAAAAGTTTTTCTTCAAATTTTTTTTATGGTATATTAATAAGAAATAGATATTTAAAAAAAAAAAAAAAAACAAGGGGAAATAGATTCATAAAATATAGTGTATAAAAGGCATGTAATTTATGAAAACTGCATCCTAAATTCTTGTTTTTTATCATAGAAGTTTTCTACTATCCCATTTCAGAGTATACTTTCCTTCACGCATGACACGTATTTACTCCATTGTTTTTTTCCTCAGATAAATCAAGGAAAATGGCCCAGAAACAGTCCTCATTTCAGTTGTTCCTTTGCTTCTCTTTGAAAATTCATAATCACCTCCGTATTTCTTTCTTGACTAGAGCTTCGTTTCTTCTCGCAAGAAGCTAAGTTCAGAGGACCCAGATTTAGGTAGTAAAAGCCTCATCTTTATGCTTGATCATAACTGGGTACGATCTGGTCCGTCATAATTCGCAGTAAAGATTCCATTTTTGTTGTGAATTTGTGACGCTCTGGTAGTTGGGAAGTCCACGCCTGTTTTTGCGGTCTGGGTAGTTGTCTTTGATTGAGGAAGAGAGAGAGAGAGAGAGTGAAGATGAAGGGGAAGTTAGGGCTTATAGTGTGTTTGTTGTGGTTTCTTCTGTGTGGGTCTTGTTTGGGTAGATTTGTAGTGGAGAAGAACAGCCTGAAAGTGACATCGCCGGAGTCTATCAAGGATTTGTACGAGTGTGCAATTGGGAATTTTGGGATTCCTCAGTATGGAGGAAGCATGGTGGGCACTGTGGTGTACCCAAAGGCTAATCAGAAGGCATGCAAGAGCTTCGATGATTTTGATGTCTCCTTCAAATCTAAGCCCGGCGGGATGCCTATCTTTGTTGTTGTGGATCGAGGAGGTATGGTGTTGAATTTCATGTAATTAATTAGTTTTTCTTTTGATTATCTGATTTAATTCTAAAAGATGCTTCATTTTTTGTTTGTGGTTCTTTCTTAAAGAATGCTACTTCACTCTAAAGGCTTGGAATGCTCAGAGAGCTGGAGCTGCTGCGATTCTTGTTGCTGATGATAGGGTTGAGCCATTGATCACAATGGATTCCCCTGAGGAAGAAGATGCCCAGGCAGATTATCTACAGAACATAACTATCCCATCTGCACTTATTAGCAAGACTCTTGGGGATAAAATTAAAAAAGAACAATCTAAAGGGGAAATGATTGTCATAAGTCTTGATTGGAGGGAGGCTCTTCCCCATCCCGATGAGCGAGTTGAGTATGAGTTTTGGACAAACACTAATGATGAGTGTGGGCCTAAGTGTGAGAGCCAGATAGAGTTTGTTAAGAGTTTTAAAGGGGCTGCCCAGATACTTGAGAAGAAAGGGTATACTCAGTTCACTCCACATTACATAACTTGGTACTGCCCAGAGGCTTTTACTCTGAGCAAACAATGCAAATCTCAGTGCATTAACCATGGAAGATACTGTGCTCCAGACCCCGAGCAAGACTTTAGTAAGGGATATGATGGGAAAGATGTTGTTTTGCAAAATTTACGCCAAGCGTGCTTCTTTAAGGTGGCAAATGATAGTGGGAAGCCGTGGCTTTGGTGGGATTATGTTACTGATTTTTCAATCCGATGCCCAATGAAAGACAAGAAGTACACTGAAGAGTGTGCTAATGAAGTGATACGAGCACTTGGTAGGTTGGAGTTCATTTTGGATTGTGTTTCAATCCGTGGTTTTTATTTAGTGTTCTATGTAGTCAAGTCTCACATAGAACTTATTTTGGCATCTCATTTTTAGTGTTTTAGGTGTGTACTTGATATTTCTGATCTTATCTTCTTATATATGTATATGTTTGTATGTGTGTGTGTGTATGCAACTTTTGTAGCTGTGATTCTTTTGGTATGTGAGTATTTTGTTAGTTTCTTCTTAAAGATCTGCTTAGGCTTTCGAGATTGTTACTAATTGTGTACCTTGTTTATTGCAATGGAACATAGGCGTTGATGTTAAACAGATAGACAAGTGTATTGGGGATCCCGGGGCAGATGCTGACAACCATATTCTAAAGGCTGAACAGGAAGCACAGGTGTGCATCTTGAGATAAACGATGCATCTCATCTCTACCATATCTTTTTTTGCACTTCTTGAATTGAGTTTGCATTTGTTTATGTTCATTTTTCAGATAGGCAAAGGTAATCGTGGAGATGTAACTATATTGCCAACTCTTGTTATAAACAACCGACAGTACAGAGGTATAACTCTTCGAAAGCAAATAGGAAGTTGCCTCCGTACTCTATACTTTTACGAACTTGTATGTTGGAAATCCTGATTTTGTGAATGGCTATACAAATTGTAGGGAAGCTGGACAAAGGAGCAGTTCTCAAAGCTATCTGCTCGGGATTTGAGGAGACAACGGAGCCTGCAATTTGCTTAACTGATGGTCATTTTCCTTACTCTCTGACTCTGATCTTGTAACTTGGCAATTTAGCCTCTGCTATCTGTGAAATGGACTTTTTTAGGACAAGTTGTACTTCACATTTTGCTAATTGAGAAATGCAAATAAAGAGGGGCAACCCCAGCCAAGTCGGTCAGGCTATTGATTTGTAACCACTAGGTTATAAGTTCGACGTCCAACAGGAGCAGCCTATTGGCCTTCTTGGTTTGAGCCGGTCAGTTATGAGCAACCTAGGCTGGTTTACCTCTTTGTGGTCTTTTGCTGGCTAGGGTCACAAGGTGGGGTTTACCCAGTGCACACCCTTAGGTAGTGGCTTTTGGTTTCCCTCGTCACCCAAAAAGGGGTGGGAAGATCGTATATTTTAAAATCTTATGTAGTTATCCTTTTGACCATCAAATAGTGTCATGAACTGAGAGTCTGCCATGGAGATCTATTCTCAAGTTATTTTTCAATTTTCTTCACAGATATACAAACAAATGAGTGCTTAGAGAACAATGGTGGGTGTTGGAAGGATAAGTCTGCTAATATTACAGCATGCAGGGTAATCTACTTGTAGTATATTGATTTCGCTAGTATCATGCTCTTTTTGCATCTTCCAAGCTCGCTTTAGCACCAGCTGACACTGTTCTGTTCTACTTTAGGACACTTTCCGTGGGCGGGTATGTGAATGCCCTACTGTGCAAGGTGTAAGATTTGTCGGTGATGGCTATACTCATTGTGAAGGTAAAGCCTCGTATTCATTTGTGCACTAGCAATTCACGAAGTGTTACTATTGAACGCATTTATAATGGATGGATGGGACCAGGCCTCACTTTCTGTCTTCTGATTTCGTAGCATCTGGAGCACTGCGATGTGCTGTTAATAATGGAGGCTGTTGGAAGCAAACTAAGGATGGCATAACATATTCTGCTTGCGTTGTGAGTAATAACGGGCAGTTTGCTCAATACTCAATAGTCATTTCTCAGATCTCAAGAAGGGAACGGTATTAAGTTGATTCTTCGAAAATTTGTAGTGAATGTTATGTGTCTTTTTCAGGATGAACACACAAAAGGTTGCTACTGCCCCCCGGGATTTAAGGGAGACGGGGTTACTCATTGTGAAGGTACACTTGAGCATGATCCATAGTTTTTAACGTTCTAATCACAGTTCCGTTAATGATGATAATTGGTTGTTTGAAGAGAAATTTTCATCCTTCATCTTGGGTCATTCTGCAGATATTGATGAATGCAAGGAGAGAATAGCATGCCAATGTCCAGATTGCAAATGCAAGAACACATGGGGTAGTTATGAATGCAGTTGCCGTGGCAATTTATTGTACATGCATGAGCACGACACATGTATAAGTAAGTATGAAAATAGTGTACTGGTTGGCGGAAATGCTGGTTTCCAACACGTGCTCTGTTTATAAGAACATCCACCGTTCTCATTTTAAAGAGACTTGTTAAAAAATTTACCCCTTTCCTTGCCCGCATGGGCAGCTCAGTAGATTGTGGGCAAGGACACATGATCGAGCCCTCACAACTACAGTGTGGGAGTTACATCCAATGTGGTGGGCTCCAAGCACTGGTCCTCCCACTTAATGGGCCACTGAGTCACCGTGTTACCCCTCCACTATCTTGTTGGGCCAGGGTGTGAGGGCCCTAGGGGCGAGGGAATTTCACCTTTTGTGGGCTAGAGACTTTAAAGAATCTAGTTTGACCATGTCATTTTCAAGGTTTATTTAAGTGGGTTTATAGGGCCTCTTGCTAACCAGCTTGATTGGCGTGAGTGGTCATGCACTCTCGTCCCTTAAGAGAGGTCGGGAGTTCGAACCCCCTCTCGTATGAAAAAACCAATATGGCCAGCACTTTGTCTCTTAATTGGGACGGCCCGGTGTGAACGAGGATTCGTCTGAGTATGGTCCGGGCTTAAAGGTGGTGCCTGACCAAAAAAAAATAGGGCCTCTTGCAATTGTTAACTTTGATTTACTACTATTTAAAGCACTACAAGTTACTTACATATATTGACTTTTAGCTACTTAACTACAAGTTACTTACATATATTGACTTTTAGCTACTTAATTTCAAATGACGGTCCTAACTTCAATTAACTATGCATCACCCACACTAATTCCTTTAGATTTATTGATTTCTAGCTACTTAAATTCAATGAGGTTTTATTTAGATGTATTCTCTATTTGGGAAATGCAGGTAAAGCTGGAAAAGCCGAGTTTAGCTGGGGCTTTGTTTGGGTTATCATCTTCGGATTGGCTGCTGCCGGAGTTGCAGGATATGCTGTGTACAAGTACAGGATCCGGGTATGTCTCTGTCTCCATTTTCTTTACTCATTCACGGGAGCATTTCCTTTCTTGTATCCAAATCTTTGGTTGAGTTTCTTTGCCCTATATCAAATAAATGTTACTGAACTTAAAATTCGAGGTGTTGAGCATATATTATACGGAGTATGTGTAGCCATACTATCTGCTTAAGTTTTTAGTTGAGATGGAACACATCTTTCAATTTGGTATCAGATCGGACGAAGTTCAGAGTCGGGAAGGAAATTTTATAATGTGCATTCCTATAGGATCAACTTACCCAGTTGGTTCCTATCTTCTATCTGGATTGACTTTCGTTTTCTCTCTCTGCATATAACTCCGAAATTCTTGATCTGCAGAGGTACATGGATTCAGAGATCCGGGCAATCATGGCGCAGTACATGCCCTTGGACAACCAAGGGGAGGTCCCTAATCACGTCTCTCATGGAAACGTCTGAGCATCGAGCTATCATAGACTGGCTGGCTGGCTGGCTGGCATTAGCGTAACGAAACCTCCATTGCAGATCAAGAACCAAAATCCTTACAACTTAGCTTTAAGGTCCTTTTACCCAATGCCACTGCCTTCTCGAACGCCTGTTTCTCTTGTTTAATCGAGAAAGATGCTAAGCAAATGTGTATATTCCTTAGGACATGCATGAAACTTGCAGTAAGGTAGAGAATTTTCACGTAATGGTTTCTGTGGTTTTTGCACTGTGCTTTTAACGTATCAGAAATACTTCATTTGCTCTTTTGCTTTTACACAATTTTGTGTATTTATGTACCCCTGCATGGTTGGCACTTGGCATAATGTGTATATACTGTGATTAATAGGTAATAATTTGCATTAATCTACTCATTTTAAGCTAATAATCTCAAAGTAATTAGAAGTTAATTATTGATTGTAATTTGCCATGATCATTTATTTTATTGTCTTTAGCTTTTATTTAGATGTTATGTTATTGGCTTTGTCTGGCTAAGATTTATGTAACTGAACTTGGATTTTTTCCTTGTTAAATAATTTAATATTTTTTTTAAAAAAAATTAATAATTTATTTGAGCCATCCCATACCTTTGTGAGAATATTAAGGGCAGAGTGAAATGTATCCTAACAGATGAAAAAAAGGGTAAAGATTGATGCATTTACTAATTCACCGTCAACCAAAGCATAGATAATAATGTACAGCTTAGCAGTTAGCAATACTCGTATAATAACGCATTAAGCTCGGCAATACTCGTATAATAATGCATTAAGCTCGCGGATAAATACAATAGGAAGAAGAAGAAGACGATGAAGAATATGGCATGTGGGGAGCAAGCAAGCTCACTGAATTCTATCCAGAATCAACCATTGATACTTGGAGATGGATGGTGGTAGATCATATGGTCATACTTTAGCTCTTTGATTGCAATTAACAAAGTCGAGCTGAGCTGCCCTGAATTTCAGGAAAAACACGATGTTCTTATGTACAAAAATGAAGAAAGCCCTCAATAACAGCAACTTAATTTACCTTACATTACCATTAATTTTCCGGCTGTGTTTCTAAATTTGAACCCTTGGTCTGCTCGCCATCTTTTATCATCCTATAGGCAAAGAACGCTGCCATTGAGCCACTGCACGGAACAAAGTTGACTGTCAATTTCTCCAGCTATTAACGACTTACATATGATCTACATAGCTGATACAATGGTTTTAGCAATAAACAATCACTAACTGCAACTCGACCACTTCATCAATTAGGTTTACAAGATTAAGTGTATAGTATATGATAATCATGAAAGTAAAAAAGAAGGAATTCAAAACCTGATCAAGGTTGTAATAATGTTGACAATAAATCCTCTCTTCAAAGCAAAATAATACAAGGTTAGAAATTGACACCAAGTGAGACGTATAACTAAATCATTATTGATTAAAAGAACTCTGAAGTGGGAAAAAGAATAAGACCGAGGAAAATAGAAGTTTTTACCTGAAACAGCAAGCGGAACTCTCTTAGAAATAAGATGGTAGCAATTGCTGCAAAATGGAAATAAATCAGTAAATGCAGCAGTAATCCTCATAAAAGTAAAAGAAATCTGAGTTTCAAAGTGTCAAAAGCACACTCCTCCTGAAAATTAAACTAAACGCCACATACTAATTTTAGAAGTATATATCAACTATTAGTATTAGCATCCCTTTTGTTGAGCAGCGGCTCGAGAGCCGAGTCCAACATCCTGCCATCAAAACGTGACGCTGACTGTTACGCAAGTATAAGGAAATAAAGTTGCGTATTCACTACTAGCTATAGCTTTTGGCGTAGTGGTAGCCAACTGTCTAACACCTTACAAGTCCCTACAGGATTCACTCTATCTATACCAAGCTGATTATCATTAAGTAGCGGACAATGAAATAATGAAGGCAATTAGATCCAATACAAACCTGCCTGTCCTCTTAAGGCCAGGGAATTCGACTCTCCTTTTCTCCAATATCTTAGACTTGAGATACTCAAGGCCAAAAGTGTACCACCAAGTATAACACCAAACCTAATAGCAGGAATGCTTCCTGTCAGCATGAAGCACAAAAAGCCACTAACTGAAAGAAGTGCACCTGCAAAGCATGAACAATTCAATAAGAAAACCAGCATTCTCATCTACCCAAGAGGAAGAAAGTGTTCCCGATAGAACCCGACGAATAAGAAAACTGGAACTTGTGCACGCAAGCAAACAATCTATATGCCTACATACCATATGGTATCCCAACGTAAAAGTCCCTCACTTTGGAGACATCATTCAATTCATCAGTGGAGGAAGCAAACGTTTCAACAATAACCTTTACAGATTCAGGGGAATTCTCAGCAGCCGTAGCTAAATACTCTTTACTCTCCTCGCTGATTTCCTTTGCAATGACACTCAAATCTTGTCTTGCTTTCTCAGCTTGTATCTTTAATTTCTCAGAAGTTTCTTTCAAAATGACAACGGCTTTCTTGGAATACACATCATATGCTTCTTGAGACACACTCTGCATCTTTATGGCTTGTTCTTTGAAAGAATCTAGGGTCTTTTTCCAGGCTTCTTGTGATTCTTCAGCATCCATTTCAATATCACTCTTCTCCTTCTCAACATTGACATCTGAAGGCTCCTAAAAAGTGACATGAAATTTTAATTCACGACAAGAATCATTGTTATGGATAACGAGCGAAAAGCTAACAACAAAACATATAAACTGCACATCAAACTCACACATCAGAGTGCCCCAATAAAGGCCTCTGTAAAATAAATCCAACTAGTGGCTTGTGGCAACTCTTAAGGTTCCAGAAACTTCACCACTTGCAACCCTTTATCAGTATTTAGCAACTTAGTAAAGAACATATCAAGTTTTTACCGGCATTGAACTCATTTCAGTGCCTTAAACATCAATCCACTTTACAAGATGAATTACACATAAGGTCCGTTATTAGTATACTGAAGTCTCATTTCTGATACATAAAATGTCATTCATTTGTAGGTATAGTACCAAAAAATGAAATTTCAATTCATTAAAAATGAACATTCAGCTGCATAACGCCATAATGTAATTAAAATTGAATTTTTATGATTAAAAGAAGCTCACCGATTCCTCACGAGAAGCTGCAAATGCGAAAACCGACCTCTTCCCAAGACTCCGTCTGCAAACAGGGCCGCGGCGGAGGCCGAGGCCGATGCCTTTAGCCACGACCAAGGCTCTGCAGCCGCGACGAGGTCCGACAGCCAGAACGGATTCGAACCTGAGCTTGGTTGCGGAAAAAGGCGGCTTTAAGCAGGGAGTCAAGCTAGGGTTAGGGTTCCCTACTGCGATTAGCTCGGCTGCAGGTGCAAAGCTCATTGTAGAAGATTGAAAGGAGAGAAATGGGTGCGGTGATCAGGGGAGTTGAGTAGCAATGGCTAGAGCTGAGAGTCAAGCTATGAGTCGGCGGTTGGTGTTCGTTGGGGAATGGGGTCTGGGGACGCGTAATTTGTCAAATGTTTTTTGTTTTCTTTTTCTTCCAAAAAATTTCCCAATTTATATTTTGAATCTCCGAATCATGTGATATGGCCTATGGGCGTAAGATTGGATGGTATTTCAGGAATTGAGGGAGTAAAGGAATGGCGTCTGATTAGAGGTATGTTTGATACCTAAGGTGGGTGGTTCTTTAGTTAACACTCCAAGCAAAGGATTAGATGCAGACTCAGAAGCCAAATTTTACTGTTTTTCCGACTCCACCCGATTAATCCCCGTTCGCTCCAAAAATATAGAGAAATTGTCACTTGTAGAAATCAAACCTAAAATTATTCCTAGAATCGTCTACACAAAGAAGCTCATTTGTCACTTGAGCTATCCTTTTAGGTTAGGCAAATTTTACCGTGTTTAACATGCCCTCTCAGTGTCCTTAGAGTTTTGACACATGGTAAGACGCTTGGTGATCATTGTTTAGTTATGGATGAGATCGGTTATGTACTTATGTTCGAATTTGGTTGGCTTTATTTTTTATGTTCATATCCCGATCGGGCGATCGGTGACTCGGCCGAACGAGATCGAAAAATCTATATGCAAATAGACCAATAAGTTTATTTGATAATGATACCGAGAAGATCTATTACTAATATAATGAGACCGAGAAGTAAGCATGTCTTCTCAAAATTGAAAAATACACTAGTGAACTTAGAAAATACACTATATGAAAAATAAAAATAATATAAGTTTGAGCTGACCCAATTAAACTCAACCCAAATTACAGCCCTACGTATGGGGGCATGGGGCTGACCCAAGTACCATAAAACATTGGGTTTTGTCCAATTCATATAAAATATAAATCATTAATCTAATTCACATTGTTATTTTTAATTAAAAATTTTAAAAATAAATGAATAGTTAAGGGAATTAGTGATATATTAGAGATTATAGTATAGTCCAAAATGTCATACAAATACTCGGGATATACCTATCTTTGGTCTCACATTCCAACATCTCATTCCACACCTAAAATAGCCTTTTTGCAGTTTTGCTATTCTAAAAACTCCTCCCCCCCCCTCCCCCCGCCCCACCCCCCAAATCAAAACCGGTCATTTGACAGGTTGAGCTAAAAAGCTAGCCAATTTAACTGGGCATAAAATTCAGAGTCCGCCCCACCTTTTTTGTCAGACGGAATAGGTTAAATTCATTTTGACGGCTCTAGGAATAACGGTACTCGGTTCAATCTAATTGGTCACATTGGGCCTCATCTTTCAACGGTTAACTTATTCAAAGCTTTATTACCAGTTTGCAGAAAGAAATTTTGGTAGCTTCATAACCATTAGTTTATTTTTGAAGTTAGGATGAAAAGAAATTAATTTGTCTTGACAGGACAAAACATATATACATAAGATAAGATAAACAAAATGATTATTCACCAATATCATGAGTAATGATCTATTTAAGACAAAAATGCTCAGATTAAAAGGGTTAAAATTTTTAATCTAGTTTAATCTGAAAAGTTGAAAATTGGCCCTTTTACACTTTTACCAACCCTTTTGCACTGCCCATTGCCCATTTTTGTTTTTACTTGCACTCTCTTCTACTATCACCTAATCCATCAATGTTGTCCATCTCACTATCTCAGAGTCACTATATAGTATATTGCCCTTTATCCCTTTATCTCTGTTAAAAAATAATAATAATAAAAATAATTGTCCAAATAATCTAAAAACAAGAAAAGAAAGACTGGCTTAGAGTTCGAACCCTGTCATCAACAATATGGAGATGGGGCTTTCAAAATTTGACTAGAGTTGAGTTGGACATTTATGTGCAAAAGTGTACACTTTGATGTTGGGACTTGAAGTTGTATAGACTCGATATATCTCTTCGTGAATTTTGGAGGCAAATTTATGAGATTCAAGAATTAGTTTAAAGAAGTTGGGATGCATGTGTTATTTAAAAATAAAAAATAAAATAAAATAATGAAAAGAGAAAGACAGTTTCACTTCTTCAACTAATGATATTTTCCTTCTTAAAAAAAAAAAAAAGGAAAAAGAATGCCTTCTCAAAAAACAAAACAAAAAAAAAAAAACAAAAACAAAAAAACAAAAAAAAAAAAAGAATGCAAAAATAGTAAAAATTAGAGTTTAAAAAAATAGTAGAAAGTAGATTTTTAAAAAATTGTTGAGCATTGATTTTTAAAACTATGTCTGGTTCCGCGGAGAAATCAAATGGTTTGTTTTCAGTAGCCGAAAATCTGGCACTATGATTTTCGTCTCGTTTCTGGCGGACCAGAGTGCCAAAAGTTCATGCCGAAGAAGAAGGAGGTTGTGCTAAAGGATGAAGAAGTTCATGATGAAGGTTGCTGAAGATGAAGAAGTTTGGAAAAATGACTTTCCAAAAAAAAAAAGGAAAGTTGTTTATCCAAAAAAAATAGGCTCATTTTCCTTTGGCCAAGTCTTATTTATTTTCCGTTGACTCAAGTTTTTCTTTGATTACCAAATACAGGAAACTCGAAAAATGATTTCCGCAAATTATTTTTCGGACTTCCAAACACATACGTAGTGAACATTTATATTACATATATCCTATAAACAATGATATATTATCTTGAAATAAGGGCACTCATGGTGCAACCACATGTGAGTTAGTCAAATATTTGACTTAGTAATCACAATGTTCTAAGTTCAATTTTTTGAAGGGATTATCTATTGACCTGTTTGATTTGAGTCGGTCAGTTGTGGTCATTTGTCGGTTGTAGTTGCAAGACGAGCTTCACCGACAATGCACATTTGAGTAGTGATTAGATTTTATCATAAATCAAAGATGATGACACTCCACCCTGAAATGGGTCATGAAGTGGGTAGAGCATAATTTTTATACTTAAGATCACGAGTTTAATTTTTATCAACATTTCTTGATCCACATCTCTTATGCTGTGTGATTTGCAATTTATTATAAATGTGAATATATTATTGTTTTTTAATGGGGATTATAATAATAAGTAGTTGCATGTCATTAATAAGTGTGAATAAGGATGAAGGGTGACTCGAAATCCAAAGTACAAACAATGCCTTTGTCTGGATGCTCTTGTTAGTCAAATAAGCATGCGTAGCTTAAATGCAATGCAATGTTTTTAATTTATTATTATTATCTTTATCAAAGTTCACACATTACTGTATTAAAACTATTTTCAACTTAAAATATAATGTTGCACTTTAGGTGAATTATCTTTATTATCTTTAAAACGCATTAGTGAATTGTACCTTGTGTTTTAAATGTGTCCTTTAGGCACAACACTTAATGCATATTCCAACCTAAAGTACAACATTTAAAGCACAAGGTACAATTCACTAATGCGTTTTAATTTTTTATTTTTTTTTTGTTATTTATAATATTTGTTAAACTAAGATAATGCTAATTCTCTTGAAATAAATAAGCAGCTTTTCCATTTTCCGGTACAAGTCAGATCTGAATCCTCAGAAATGAAGTCAACCGAGAATGCCAGGTAATACCTGTGCTTCGCAGCTTCGGATCCCGCTTTGACCCCAAGAAAAGAATTGAGGCAAAAAGATTAATTAATTCTACAAGTTTAACGTTAATTCAAACGGTAACAGTTGTTTCATGTTTTTGAGAATTTTGGATCGATCTAAATCTAAATACTAAACATTTTTTCTGCTAAGAACAGTCCAAACGTAATAAAGACGCACAGCACAGACAAATGCTCCTTTTTCGCCGTCAAAATCTCATCTATGCTACAATGACTAACACTCCCATTTCTCCTTTAAATGGCTTTACTCGAATTAAAGTTAAAATTTTTCTTGAATAAAGCACTGCACACCTCTGCAAGTGCAGTAATAATGGTTATAATTATGGCTATTGCCTCCCCAGTCCCCAGCTTTTTGAGTCTTATTAACTTCACAATCAAGACTCCCATTTGACCCCCCACTGTCCTGTCCTTCTTCAAAAACGTCAAACACTTTGAACCTTTTGTTTTCTGGGGAGAGAAACTTCTTTTATCTGACGGTTTCTTGGACTTTCCGGCGACATTTGAAACAAAGTTTGTGTCTTTTTTGAAAACCAACACTCTAAACAGTCTTCTCTTTGGTCCCATTTATTTGTTGTTTTCTGGGTTCTTGAGAAGCTGAGGTTTGTGTTCTTGGGTTTGAAATGCTGGGGAGAATATTTACTGTTGTATTGATAGTTCCGGTTCTTGTGAGCTGTCTAGACCCGGGGGGTTTCAATGATGATGTTCTGGGGTTGATTGTGTTCAAAGCTGGGCTGATAGACCCAGAAGCAAAGCTTGCATCTTGGAGTGAAGATGCTGAGAGTGCTTGTAACTGGAATGGTGTGAAATGTGATCCTCTGTCCAATAGAGTCTCTGAGGTTGTTCTTGATGGTTTCTCTCTTTCTGGGCACATAGGGAGGAGTCTTCTGAGGCTGCAGTTCCTGAGAGTGTTGTCTTTGTCAAAGAACAATCTCACTGGGACTGTTAACCCTGCTCTTGCCCAGATTCAGAGCTTGAATGTGATTGATCTGAGTGAGAACAGTCTGTCAGGGCCAGTCCCTGATGAGTTTTTCAGACAATGTGGGTCTTTAAAGGTGGTTTCATTTGCCAACAACAACCTCAGTGGCATAATCCCTGTTTCTTTGACCTCATGCTCAACCTTGGAGAGACTTAATCTGTCTTCAAACAGGCTTTCTGGGCAGCTGCCCTCTGGGTTTTGGTCTCTGAGCTCTTTACAGTCATTAGATGTTTCTGACAATTTTCTTGAGGGTGAGGTTCCAACAGGAGTTGAGAACTTGTATGGTTTAAGGTCAATTGATTTAAGCAAGAACAGTTTTGTTGGTCAGCTCCCTGAGAATATTGGAAATTGTGTGATGTTGGAATCTATTGATCTCAGTGAAAATGGACTTACTGGAGCCCTTCCTGAGTCTATGCAGAAACTGGGTTTATGTACTTCTCTTAATCTAAGAGGAAATTTGTTCACAGGAGAGTTTCCTGGTTGGGTAGGGGATATGAGAAGTTTGGAGGTTTTGGATCTTTCTGCAAATAACTTCTCAGGTAGAATTCCAGAATCCATAAGCTATCTTCAATTCTTGAAGGAAGTAAATTTCTCAAACAATCAGTTCATGGGGGGCTTGCCAGATTCTTTTGAGAATTGGGTTAGTCTTTTGGTCCTGGATGTGAGCAAGAACCTGTTGAATGGCAACCTTCCTTCCTGGATTTTCAGGTTGGGGTTGAAGACTGTGGTTCTTTCTGGTAACAGGTTTAATGGAAGCATTGGGTATGAATATGATTCCATGGAGTCAAAAACACCTCCTCCCTCATATCAAACCCTTCAAGTCTTGGATTTATCTATGAATTCGCTATCGGGCGAAATCCCATCTTCCATTGGGAATTTTAGCAGCCTGCAGGTCCTGAATGTTTCTGGGAATTCTTTGTCTGGTGGAGTCCCATCATCTGTGGGCAAACTGAAAGTGACTAGAGTTCTTGATTTGAGTCACAACGGGTTAAATGGCAGCATCCCTGTCGAAATCGGGGGAGCTGTTTCGTTGCAGGAGTTGAGGCTGGAAAGCAACTTTCTTTCTGGATTGGTTCCTGCAGATATCACACATTGCTCATCTCTATCTTCTCTGTAAGTTCTCTTTCTTGAGCATTTCTTGAACTCAAATCTATAAGAATTGGATTGTGTGCCTTCTGATTCAGAATTTATCAGTTTTGGGTCTGTAAAGTTTGCATCTTTAATGCAGGGTTGTGTCACAGAACAATCTTTCTGGTCAAATTCCTGCAGAAATTGCAGGGCTTACAGGCCTTCAGATTCTTGATTTGTCACTCAACAACTTCTCAGGAAGCTTACCAAAAGAGCTCACCAATCTCACACATCTCATCACTTTTAATGTCTCACATAACCATCTTGAAGGTGAGCTGCCAGTGGGGGACTTCTTCAACACCATTCCTTTCTCAGCTGTAACCGGGAACCCGTCCCTCTGTGGCTCGGTGTTCAACCACTCGTGCCCCGCTGTGCACCAGAAGCCGATAGTGCTCAACCCGAATTCAGATGATTCTGCTCATACCTCCCTTTCCCCGCTTGGCCACAAGAGAATCGTGCTAAGTATATCGTCTCTCATTGCCATTGGGGCAGCTGTGCTTATCGTGCTGGGTGTGATAACCGTCACGATTCTCAACAACTTTCATGTGAGATCTTCTGTGTGGGGGCAGTCTGCTGCCCCCGTGGCGTTTTCTGGCGGGGATGAGTTTAGCCATTCGAATGGCACGGAAGCAAACTATGGGAAACTTGTCATGTTCTCGGGGGATGCAGGCTTTGCCTCGGGGGCTCAGGCGCTTCTCAACAAGGATTGCGAGCTTGGACAAGGCGGATTTGGGGCTGTTTACCAGACCGAGCTGGGAGACGGGCGTTCTGTGGCAATAAAGAAGCTCAACGTCTCGAGCCTAATCAAATCCCAGCAAGATTTTGAGAGGGAAGTTAAGACACTCGGGAGCGTTAGGCACCCGAACCTTGTAGCCATCGAAGGCTATTACTGGACTCCCTCGTTGCAGCTCGTGATCAACGAGTATGCAACCGGGGGAAGCCTGCATAGGCTACTCCACAACGAAAACCGGGAAGAAACCTGCAGCCTCTCGTGGCAGCAGCGATTCGACATAGTTCTCGGGACAGCCAAAGGGCTAGCTCATTTGCACCAGATGAACATAATCCACTACAACATGAAGTCCACAAATGTGCTTTTAACCAGCGCGGGGGATCCAAAGGTGGGGGACTATGGACTCGCGAGGCTACTCCCCGCCCTGGACCGCTACATCTTAAGCAGCAAGATCCAGAGCGCGCTGGGGTACATGGCTCCCGAGTTCGCCTGCCAGACAGTTAAAATAACCGAAAAATGTGATGTTTACGGGTTTGGAATCTTGGTTCTCGAGGTCGTGACCGGGAAGAGACCCGTGCAGTACATGGAAGACGATGTGGTTGTGCTTTGTGATATGGTGAGGAGAGGTTTGGAAGATGGGAACATAGAGGAGTGTATTGATAAGAGGCTGCAGGGTAAGTTCCCAGTGGAAGAGGCAATTCCTGTGGTGAAACTTGGGCTGATTTGTGCATCTCATGTCCCGTCGAATCGGCCTGATATGGAAGAGGTTATTAGGATCCTGGAACTCATCAGATCTCCCCCTTCAGAAAGCCAGAAAGATTTGGAATAAACTTGGAAAAACCATGAGTTTTGCTGTGAAGAGAGGCCTGATCCCCAGTTTGTTGTTTACATAATCTTTTGTTTTTTTTAATGTTTCTGAGGTTTTCAAGAATTTGGTGCATTTTGTGTTGGATCAGATTGCTCAAACTTAGAGCCCTATACAGAATTTTCCAAGTCTTTTGTTCAGTTCTCTAGCAATTTTGTCTGTTTTTTTTTCAAAGCTGGCAAAGTTTGGTTCCAACCAAAGAACATAAACATGTGATGAACTGATATATCAAAGTAGAACATAAAAATTCAATCTTTAGAATTATGGTATCTTGTTTTTCCAATGTTTTTCTTAAAATGTAGAAATGGGGAATGATTAATGCTTAGATGTGAAGTCTATTTTATTCAAAGAGTTTTGAGCCCAAGGCAGATTTCAAGGCCAGAGGAGACCTACTCATTCTTGTAATGAATAAAGTTGTGTAACATCCATCTCAATACTGCACCTATCTCAAAAACTCCCCACTTAGTTTATACATTATGCTTTGCTGTCATGCTCTTCTGTACTATATAATTAATATCATTCTTTTGTCACAATTTAAATTTTTTGACTTTATCAGACTATATCCTAGACCTTATGAACTTACTCCCAGACTCATAAGAAGATGAATTAAGTCAATATAACTTTTAGACATAACATCATATTGCATACTTATGCGCACAAATAGTCCAACGCTAAACAAAATAAAAAATAAAAAAATCAGATTAGCGACTACTCCAGCCATTCAGTAGTCACATAAAGATCATGCACCCGCTAAGCAACTTGGGTGTATGCACTGCCCGTGTTTCTTTTTATTTTCTTTTTAAAAAAAAATAGATTCTTGCAGAAGAATCTCAATCTTCTCTCGTATGTCACCAACATTCTCTTTCTTCCATAACAACCAAAAAACTTTCCTTCGACTTACTCTTATATTATTTATTTATGAACATCTTTTTTAACCAAAAGATTAGTCTTTCATGAAAATTGTCATAGACATTAAGGTTAATTTAATAAAAATTATAAAAAATGATTAATTGTGAAATATTACTCCGTAATAAAAAGGGTTAAACTGAATGTGGTCAAATTAAAAATGACAATATTATAATAGTCCAAAAATCAAAAGCAGATTAAAATTCGCCAATAAAACTAAAAGAATGTAAGAAAATGTGAAAGATTGGAGACAAGAAAAATGAGGCCTACAAGAACAATGAGTTAATATGTAATAATGTAGTGACAAGCTAAGAAGTTTGAAGATGAAGCCAACTAAATTAATCCTGCTACTCATAAAATGATTACTCCACCACCTGTCTTGCTACATACATACTATGAGAGCCCAGACCAGACATTATTCTGAAGTATACTTAAACAGTAAAACAACATCATTAACAATCATCCATGTTCCATTTGCAACATTCTTGAAGAAGTACAATGTAAGGAATATAGATAGATATGAAAGGTCATGTCATCTGTGATGTGTATGCATAATATAATGTACTAATGTACTATATATATATATATATATATATATATATATATATATATATATATATATATATATATATATATATATATATATATATATATATATATATCCAACCAACAATGGTTTGTTCAGACAGTGAGCCATGTTTCTGGGTGCTGCAACTTTATGCCACTCAATCATGAAGGGGGTCAGTCTCATGTGTCCGACCAAGAGTTTCTTCACTTTCTTGTAAAGATCAAATTTTTATTTTTTTTCTTTTCAGTTTTGGAGGCTTGAAGCCTGCACCCACACTTCAATTAGGCTGAATTTATCCCCGCAATATTCTCTTACTTTTAAAAATGAATTCACAATACACATCATCAAATTTGCAATTTATTCACTATTTTCTTTACATTCTTACAATTCTAATTTACTTTTAAAAATGGACCCCATTTACATAAAATAACTCCTTTTTACAAAGCAAAACAATAAAATAAAATAAAGAAGTTTCTTAGTGTTGGAAGGGAAAAATACTACATGGACTCTCATTTCTTATTCTCAATTTCTACCCCTTCTCACAAATCCTTGATGTATATACTTTTCATGGGACCTACATGACGAAAATATCATATTCTTGTTTGCCATGTCAGGAAATATGAGGAAGTAGGATTTGAAAGTACATGTAGTAGAACTCGTATTGCAAGCTTGCAACACACGGTGGAAATATAATAAATAAATCAATCAATCAAAACTATAAATTTTTTTACACATCAAGTTTTGACAATTGTAAGAGTTTCACTCAATGTGATTGACTTATTATTATGAGCATCTCATTTCATGATTTACTCATCCACAATCCTGTCAAGGTCAGAGTGTAGAGCCCTAGACCATAGCAAGCTAAGGGACTTTAATTCGCTTGGTGAGTTTTGAAGGCGTGGAGCCCGCATGACAGCTCAGGTGATAGATTAAGCTGAGTATGAAGATTTAGAATCAAACTCTAATTGTCACAATATAGAATTGAAGTTTTACTTAATATGATGAGCCCCTAACTTATGAGTACTTTCGATCCTCTGATGATTTATTCTTTTACAATTTTATCAAGTCAGAGTGTGGGGTCCTAGGAGTGATGGACTTTAGTGGGTGAGTTTTGAAGGCGTGAAGGACATGAAGAGGAAAGGGGAAAGGGATTGTTTGACTCTGGTCAAGTGTAGGAAAGATTCTTGAGAATGAAGAAAGGAAAGGGTTTGGTTTTCATGGCTTTTGGTTCACTTTAGCAAGACAGAATGATAGTGTCCCTGTAGGCTGTAAGAGTTTGAGTGGGGGAGTGAGAGCTGTATAATGATATGATGTTGGGTTGGGTTTCTCAACACGTGAAGGATTTATGGTTTTAAAATTATATTTTTAGACTATAATCAAAATAAATTGATCGTAGATTGTATGGTAAGTATGCTATGGAATAATTTATTTTTGGATATGTTTTTATTTTTAAAATTCGTCTGAAAATATTTGTGGATCCTTTCGTAATAAAGTATAAATTTCTGTTTTCAAAAAAAAAAAAAAAAGTAAATTTCTTGAAATATTTTTGTACTGTTTCATAATAAATTTAAAATGTGTTTTTAGGATTGATACAAATTTTAATACGTGAAAACTAAAAAGAGTAGTTCAAGTTAGGAATTTATGAATTCGTCAGTGGGTATGCGAGCCTTTGATATGGACTTTACTCTTTATATAAAGGAATGTTCTAAATTTTTCAGTTGACCAGTTTTAAGAGACTATCCAATTGCAAAACAAAAGGAATGGCTTTTCCAAATTTCTAAACGGAAAATAAATGACTTTTTATTATTATTATTATTATCTTCTCTTACATTCGAATTACAAATCTATAAAGACCCACTTCAAGGAATCGCTCCGCCACTTGGGAATGGTGTAATAATAATAACTTTTAACGTGATTAAAACAAGTTTAATAAAAGTTGATGTAAGTGACCAAATGAATAATTATATAATGATTATTATGATATGCATAAACAATTCTTGGTTAGGTAATTGACCATCTTGTACTTCCAAATACACAACCTGTTGTTAACATAAATGAGCAAGAATTCCATTCATTTCATATCCCTTTACATGGTATCAACAAACAAGTTGATCATACAACATCCACCTTAACTCTGGTAATGGCAAGAAAATTAGGAATCATGTTTAACTTCTGCTAGGATTTTCACAGATTTCATATGTTCATGAAATGCAAATTAAAGATACAAGAAAAGCTTCTGCATACCCAGTGATATTAGTAATAGAACAGAAGGCTGAAAGCCATGTCTATGTAGTTTTCATAACGCCTGCAAATGTATACATCTATCAACTCATTATGCAATACATAGATTTACAAAATTGCATTTGTAATCGGGCTTTGATGGAAGCTTCAAAAATCCATATGGGGAATTATAAGTAAGGTGATGAAAACTTATTCCCCAGCAGTGAGCAATCTATGCCCGACTCATGTATTGCCCGGTTCTAGTATCCACCATAATCTCCACCCCTTTGTCTATGAACAATGGAACATTAACAACAGCACCGGTCTCAAGGGTTGCTGGTTTTGATCCACCTGCCATACAGCACAAAATTATAGCCAGACTCAAGAACAGTAAAATGAAACACAAACTGATGGCATGCATATCCTGCATCTACAGTTTCGTAATCAACAATTTTGATCTAATCTAGTAAACTAGTAACTCGTTATATCCATCTCCCATGAGATTCTACTTTACTTTTCTATTTGAAATGTTGGGTAATAAATTATCTTATCCCTTCTTGCAATTGTAACGTGCTAGCTTTCAACCTATACAAGATATAGGCCATGTTTGGTAAATGGCTGTTAGCTGATAACTATTAGTTGTTAGCTGATTGGGTTAATTAGAGGGTATAACTAGTTGATAACATTAGCTGATTGTAGAAAGGTTTTGGTATAATTTCCTTTCTCAAAAAGCTAATTGAAAAAGTTGCTTTGAGTAGCTTTTTGAATTTTAGCATTTTGGAATTACAAAAAGCTAATTAACCAAACACTAATATTGATTTTTTAACCAAAACAAAAGGTTAATAGTGGTCAAATAAACTAAAATTGGCATATAGGCTAACTATTTTACCAAACAGGGCCATAGCCACCAACAATACCTTGGGCTGTGTCTCCTCTAAGACCAGGATCAACATCAACTACTGTTAACTTCACTGTAATTGGGAGTTCAAAGTCAATAACCTACAAAAGTATTAAAATTAGTACCACCATTGTCAATTGTACTTCATAGTGCTCTACTGTTAAAGCAAAATGTGAGATTCCATAAAGTTGTAAATTAATAATGAAACTGCATTCAAAAGGAGCTTGTATAAGTGAAATGGTAAATCAAATTCTCCAATATGTTAATAACAGGACTTTACTTTTCCATTCCAGAAAAGCAAAATGCAGTCCATGCCCTCCTTCAGAAACTTTGTTTTATCCCCAACATCTGATGCATTGAGGCGAAACTCTTCATACGTATTCTGCAAAATACAGTCACCCAAAAACTTAAGCATAACAAAATAGAAACCGAGATCATCTTTTTGCCACCACTGTCTGCAATATCTAATTATTTTGTAGTTTTAAAGACACACGGTAAATGAAGCTGCAATGTGTGCAGTTCTTTAGGTACACTTGTGAAACAAAAGGAAATATACCAGGTCCATGAACACAAACTGGGCACCATCTTTGTAAGTGAACTGTTTTGTCTCCTTGGAAATATCTGCTGCTTCTATCTAGAAAAATATGGGAGTCCATAATTCATTGATCCACATTATGTATGGAAAAAGAGAGGGAGATAGAGGAAGCAGGGGAGGGGGGGATTGACTACAAGGGATATTGTCTCCAAAACTATTACCTTACTTCCAGCTCGGAAAGTTTTCTCAACCGAGTTTCCTGTGACATAGTTCCGCAATGTGGTTCTCACATATGCAGCTCCTTTGCCAGGTTTGACATGTAGAAATTCTGATGAATGCCCACAAAAACAAGTAATGTGAAAAAGTGAAGCAAACTAATATCAAAATATAGACAAAACCTTCTTCCTAATCCCCAATGCACTATCTTTTGTGTAACCCACACAATCACACATTTATACTTGATGAACAGAAATAAAATTGTCCTGGGATTAAGTGTCTTTCTCTTGTCAGAAATCTGTGACAGGCAATTCCTCCAAATAGACTGAACTTAAGGGGGTCAACAAACACCATATTACCTTTATATATTCTCATAATCTATGTGCCATTATTTCCCAGTAAGAAATTCAAGAATTGGATGATGTAAACAATTAAAATAAAATAAAAATTGTACAAAAACGCATAGAAATATTTAACAGAAACTTTCCAGGTAGAAAAGATAGAAGCAGGGAAAGTTTACAAAATGGAGAATCAAAAAAATTACCAACAACCCTCCAAGGAGCTCCGTCCACTTCAATGTTGCTGCCCACTTTAATATCATTGCTAGAAAACGCATATATTCCTGAAAATTGCAAGGAAACATAAACATTAAGCCAGGAAAACTTGTCGAGTATGAGGGGAGGGGAATTTACTTACTAGGGAATTTGGAGCGGAAGGAGATTTTAGGAGATAGCTTTATAGATGGAAATGAGAGGGACGAGGACTTGAACGAAACGACGGAGAGATTGGGGCAGAAGGCCGGCTTGAGGCCGGAGATTCCGGCCATGGCTGTCGTCGACGAAGATGAAGTGAAGATTGAGTAGTAGTAGTAGGAATGGCAGTATTTGAGGGTTCACAATGGTCCAGAGAACTGTGTTAACCCGACCTTGGATAAGGTAAATGAGAATAATAGTCACTTTGAGACTTGAGACTTGAGAGCATGCTTTGATATGGAAAAACCGTAATCACTACATGAAAGTCTGTTGGTGGTTAAACTCACATTGTGACAAATGACTCTAAAGAAGTAAATTAATTGATAAAGTATACATCTCGATTGTCGTAGTATCCGCTTGGTTTCGGTCAGTACCACCTTCTCGGACTCGCGGGTTGCGGAACCGATCTGGTCGACCGCTCTAGGTTGGGCCGGTTGCACCATGATCGGCCTTAGCATGGCCCAGCCGTCTGCCTATGCCCGCCTGCCCTTCGTCCGGGCACCGAGCCCCTGACCTTCGGCCTCGTGCCTCGTAGGCTCCAGTCTAGTACCGCCGTAGCAGAACACGGCC
Source organism: Ipomoea nil (assembly GCF_001879475.1). NCBI lineage: Eukaryota > Viridiplantae > Streptophyta > Magnoliopsida > Solanales > Convolvulaceae > Ipomoea > Ipomoea nil. The sequence goes on from NW_017617471.1 coordinate 4,603,853, forward strand.
TCGGTAACGACCGGTGCATGCTTGCTATGTGCCGCTCATGTCGGAGGCTCGGAGTCTGTCCCATTCCCCTCTTATAAATAGGGCATTTATTGCTACTAGACGAGGACTTTTGGCATAAAACTGAACCAGAGCTTCCCGACCCACTATTAGGATTCCCAAGCTTCAGTACTCAATCAATTCTATACACGGCGACGGGACAGTCAGTCCTATACGCAGGTCACCCTCTACGTATACCCCGTATTTACATATCATTAATTTAGACCCAAAAACAAAGTACGTAATAAACCATATAAGCCAGGTTAACACAGTTGCGAGCATGCTTGTTCGAGTTAGGACCAGTTAGTCGGGACTAAAAGCAACCTAAGGCTGAAATCGTTTCGACCGAGGGGCGCCTATGCGGCCGCCTAGGTCAATTTTTACAACACTAGTTAAGAGTACTAAAAAGTCCAGGTAGGTTCCTGCCAACAACTTAACTTTTCCACGGATTTACCAAAATATAATCTCTATACATACGCATACACACACACAATGAGTGTACCAACCAAGAAGAGAAACTATATCCCATCCTTAAAAGGGAAAACTAAGGGGAAAACATATCTACATAATGTCATTCCCCATGATTTCTTACAAGGAGAATGGCATGGTGGAGAAACCACATCTTTTTATCTTCTATACTTCATTTAAAATCACTTTCCAAGAAGGGAAAGCAAAGCCTAAAAACAAAAATATGTTCTCTATGGATCACTCTCTATGAACAATCAAAAACCTTCAACACTAGTTCTTCGGAGATATGAAGACGACGATCTCCGGCTCTCCAGTCGCTCCAGGTCTTCCATTGAGATGGAGGAGCATGTTCGAGAAGGAAGGGACAAACGCGGTGCACCTGTCCTTGATAGTCTGCTTGTTGGTGGCGAAGGCGAAAGACCTAGCTTTGGGGCGGGGACGACAATCCCGTTTAGACTAGGTGATTTCGACATGTGCTTCATGCTTACTCTTCCTGGCTCCTGAAGTGGAAATCGAGACGGGCACTTCATGTCTTGTGCCGTCTTGAGCTGCTCCACTATAGTTCTCATCGTTGGCCTCCCGGAGGGGTCCTTTTGCAAACATCGTTGAGCAATATCGGCTATCGTCCTAGCTGCTTTGGCTGGGAACCGACCTTTCAGCTGAGGGTCCATGATAAGCGATAGCCTGCAATCGTCGGCCAGAAAAGGCTGGCTCCACTTCACTAAATTCCTTTCTTCCTTTGGATGACCACTGTCCAAATTCTTCCTGCCAGTGAGCAACTCGAGAAGTACAATCCCAAAACTCCAAACATTGCTCTTAGGAGTCGGAAAACCCCTCTCCATTGTCTCCGCAGAAAGATTCGCAAGCACCTGAATAAATGAAAGATGATTGAGAAAAAAGGTTCGTAAAGATAGAAAATAGATAGATAGTGATTGATGCACTCACGGCTGAACTACTGCAAATGTTAGTCTCTTGAATGTGAGTAATGCAACCATATCCCGAAAGTTTTGAACTAAAGTCCTTGTCAATCTGTATATTGGCAGTTGAAAATTCATGGAACATTGCCTGTAAATTCAAAACTAAAATCAGTAAACACGTAAAAGTGTACAGCATTAGCCAAGAGAAATTGAAAATTTAAGAACTATTTCCACTTTTTATCACTCGATAACCAGTGGAATTCCACATATGATCACTGTAACGGTCCCCAATTCCCCAAAAATTTAAAAATTGGATGATAATAGCCCTTCCATTGGCCTGTTGCAAGAACGGGTTTCTAAAGATTTATTGAGAGTCGGTTGAATTCCATCTATACTCGAGTGACTGAAAGTGGAATTTATTATTTTAAAACCACATTAATCATTGTCAGATGACCGTATTGATTACCTGAAAAGGTCCTTCCTCATGCAGGAATGTGAGACCTTGCGCAGCACACAAGGCGATTTTCATTCTAGCATTCCAATCTAAGGGGGGGCCATCAGATCGGCAAAATAAAAGCCTGTCTAAGCTTCCGTGATAAAGCCTTTCATAAACCAACATCCTCTGCCCTGAGCCTTCGCGTGCATGGAAACCAATTAGTTTACAAAGTGAAGGGTGTTGCAATGAAGCTAGTGTGTTAACTTCATTCACGAACTCCTTCAATCCCTGGAAAACCAAAAGAGCCAGTGAGATTTAACCAAAATTTGCAATGAAGTTGTTTATAGATATACAAGTTGTGGTTTGATATTTCTATTTTGATTTAAACCAACCAGAAGATGGAAGGTAAAGAGAGTCTAAAGAAATAAAGCTACTAATTCTCGTAATATGACCCTTCAATAGCAATAATCGAAGTAACAAGCCAGGTTAGCGATAGGTTGGTAGTTTTTTTTTTTTTTTTTTGGTCAGACCAGGAGGTGGCTTGAGCAGGCCCTAACTTAGGAGGCACCTTTAAGCCAGTGCCATACTCAGACTAATCCCCGTTCGCACCGAGCCCGGCCCAATTAAGGGGCAAAATGCTGGCCAGATTGGTTTTTCATACGAGAGGGGGTTCGAACTCCCGACCTCTCTTATAGGTTGCCAGGTTGGTAGTTAAGTGTAGGCAACTCAGTATTACCTGAGAAGACGGGTGGAGACAAGTGACGATCGCGTCAAGCTTCTTTGCACCCAAGGCATCGTCCCCGAATGAAGCTCTGTAGATGATAGAAGAAAGTCTTTCTGACATGCATCGCTCGGGAGAGAAGTTGTGGCAGGCAGCTGCAATCTCTTCATACGAAAAGTTTCTGAGGGTTCCCGTAGGCAGTATGGGAGGCGGGAGTTTAGGAGGAAGTGGAAGTGGACCCGAGGCATTGAGAGGGCCACTCGCATTTCCAATTTTAAAGCTTCCCATAGTCTTCAGGGAGGCAGCACTCTGAGGTGAGGGGAGAGGAAGCGGTTGAGGAATAGACGAGGGATGTTCCTTCATTGACCCAACACGGCACCTGGATTCCTCCTGTTCGTCACATTCATTTGCCATGAGAGTATCCTGTTCTGCGGCATCAATGCTCGATGGGGCAGAGCGTACTCTTATCTTACTGCTGGCTACCCCGCTATTCGACTGAACGGGTTTCACTCTAGTTCTAAAACTCGGTGGAGCAGACTGCAACGCCCGTGTTTGTATTTCGGGCTCAGGCAGTGCAGTAGGCGAGGGATCCTGAGGGTTAACACGTTTAACATGGATTGCCTTCTCAGACTTTTTCTTCTTACTCTTCAAAACGGTGAAACATCCCATCTTCAGCTCGAAGTTTTACTCGCAATCAGCTCTGTCCTCCCTGCAGAAGTGAGAAACACGCACGATTATTCACAAGGCATCACACCCTAATTAGCCTCAAAACCGAGAAATATAAGGTAATGATTAAAACGAAATAATTGAACCCATCAATTAATGAAAACATACATTCAACAACTTAATTCTCTTTCATTCCCATATTTCCTGATATGACATGGGACCCGGGAGAACTGAATAGCCAATCAAACAACAAGCAAAAGCACCCTACATAGTAATTGATTCATATTTCATATCTAAAGGACACCCAAATCTTTGTTTGCCCTAGTGCAAATTGACCCGAGCCTATTCTACATTTCTACAGCTGAGTTCCTAAAGAGAAATATCATAAATGAATAAATGATTAAGAACACACAGAGCTTTACATAAATGATTAAGAACACATCAAATACAATAACTGAATCTAAATCCAATATTAATTTTGTTTCCACCAAAACCAAACTTAAATCCATGCTGTAAAACCATAAATTAACTAAACTTCAATAAGAAAATTTCCAAAAAAAAAAAAAAAAGAATCATTTCATTTAAAAATCAACAACAAAAGGGCAAATATGAAACAAGCTTTCTTGCCACTTACAATTCTCCATCAGAACTATAAACAGGCAGAAAATATTACAAAGTGACATCAAGAAAATAACATAGAGAAAATTACCTGAGCAAATTGAACTGATCTTGAGCTTATTTTGGGGTTAAAGAGTGGATCTTTGGGGATTACAAAGGCACCCGCAGAATGAAATTGATCATTGGGGGAGAGAGAAACCCTAAGGACAAGTCAAATGAAGGGCAATGGGGAAAGGCAAAGAGCAGGTGTTTTGAGAAAGGAGAAGGAAGATGGGGAAGAGAGAAGTGGGGGTCCGTAGGAATGGAGTACAAAGATGCAGTAGTCAAACCAAAAACCCCATGAATAAATTTCTCATTTAAGAAAGATATATACCATTATTCTGTATCTCTATCCAACCACTACCTATACACACGCACATATATATATGATTCACTCAAACCCTTCCTGACATTTTTGTCCTTGGCCTACATCTTTCCCTTGATTTATGTTTGTATCATCTCGTACATCCATCAGATTTTATGCATTGATTGACTTATCTTTTTTTTTTTTTTTTCCCTGAATGACTCTATTACTTTATAGTATCTGTTCAAACATATTTTTTTAATTATTTATAATTTATAATTTTTTTATCCTTAAATGATCTTAACTTCTTCGAACTAATCTAACTCATAAGATTATGTCCTTAGAGTCACTAAAAAAAGAAAAACAACTTTTAGTGTCTCGTGACTTTTGGTGGCCTCCACATTCCGACATAATAAAATATTGAGAGGATGTAAATCATAAGACTCAATCCTTAATCATTATTCAAAAACTTTATTTTTGTAACCAACTGAGTTATTTATATGAACAAAATTTGAAAACATGATAAGGAGAAGTGTAGAACACTCGAGATTAAAAATACAAAAATGCAACTGTCGATGGGCCCATGGCATTTTGGTGAATTCACGTGTGTGAATGGAAAAGTAGCTCGAAATTCAAGGAAGAGGGGCTTTGAGCAAAGTGAGAAAAGCCAGTCAAAGTTGGAAACTCATTTACTAGTATGTATTTCTCTTTTTCTTTTTTCTTTTTTTTTTTATTCTTATTCTTATAATAATAATAATAATTACTATTATTTTTAGCATATGATTTTCCTGGGGGTGGTCGATGGTCAAAGAGACCCGTAGTGATAGATCTTTGACTCTTACATACCGCCGTCGGATCCCCCCGATGACGTACAGATCTCGTCTGACGTGGCCATCTTAACTACCTACTTGTCCCCACTAACATAAACCCTTTTTGTTTTTAATTAATTCAATGTGTTAAAATTTTGTGATCAAGCAATATAGCTATGACTTATTACAGTGTAATTACAATGTAAGATTTTGACTCTTTGTGTTTCAATAGTTTAAAAAAATATGTATAAATATATATTTAGTCTTTTTCTTCTAATTTAAAATTTTATAATACCGATAAATTTTGACCGATAAATTTTCATAACTCCATAATCTTGGTCAAATGAAAATTGCAATAAAATATCAAATTTAACAATGTTAGCAATTTTATGAGCTTAAATATAAAACTAAATTATGAGTGAAAGACTAATTATGACACTATTACAAAAATCATGGAACTAGCAATTATTTTTTTCCTTTGAGTTACGTTTTAAGAAAAATCACAAACCACATAATTATTAATCATTATATATTGGATTCAGTTTCATATCATATAATACACGTTAATTTTTAGAATATTGAAATTGTATTTTTAGTATATTATGTGATCATTTTATACGTTACTTTTTATTATAACTCTTTTGCATGTTTATTATATATTATTACAATATTACTTTTAGTGAAATATATTTATTTATTTATTTGTGGTGTACTATACGTTTTTTTCTTAAAAATTGGTCAAATAAATTTCTAAAATTTATACGAAAAGTAATTAAACTATGAGCTGTTAAAACGTACAATTAAATTCATCAACATGATATTTTCATATATCGAAAGCTACCAATCGGTTATGAACTTGTCATGACCGGTCAATACCATTTTGACGAAAATCTAGCGAACTCCCACGGCTCTTTGGATCGCCTTCTTAGGGAAAAGGCGGTTTGTCAATTGAAAGAAGACGGCCAACAACAATCAATGGTGGTTAATGATGTAATTTTACCCGTAATGTGTTGGATATCAATAAATTATATTTATTTGATCAATTTTAATAATTTGAAAGATTTAATTGCACATTTTTAAAGTTTATATGCTTAATTGTCTTCCCATGTAAAATTTTAAGGGCCTATTCAACCATTTTTAGATAAATGTCTATCTTATAAGATGAAATATGTTCACGATATAATTTGCATTATTTGCCACTAATGGGGTGTTTGGTTGGATGTAGTTATAATTCATTCTATACTTTATTCCATTCTTCCCAAATCAAATTAGAGTATTTAGTTTGAGAGAATTGCAATCCCCTTCTTTTTGTTGAATTACAATTCATGAGTACCCTCTCATGAATTGCAACTCAATGGTTGTAAGAGCATCCACATCAGTGGTGCAGTGGTTATTATGGAGTTATTGGGTGGGGTTAATAACAAATGTGGGGTGGAGCTATTTTAGAAGATATTTATCTTGCAAATATGAAGATAATGTCAGCAAAAAAAAAAAAAAAAGTAAAAACAAAAAGTTAACAATGAATGTGCGCGTTTGCGCACAGCCCATGGCTACACGGGCGCGTGCACTGCACGTGCGCGCCTGACGCAACAGTTTTTTTATTAATTTTTTTTTTAATTTTAATTTTTTTTCTTTTTTTTTTCTCCCCTCCCACATTCTCTCTCATAATCACTTTGACATTATCCCTCAATTCTCCCCAACCATTATAGATGCTCTAAGAAAGGGAAAAAAAAAGTGAAGACATGACAAATATACCATTGGTTATTATTATTATTATTATTATTATTATTATTATTATTATTATTATTATTATTATTATTATTATTATTATTACACAAAACAATTTAGTCTTTATATAGTGTTTGTCATATTACTCCCAATAATTTTATTATTCTATACCAAAGAACGTAATTTGAATTCATACTGTATTATCACATTATTCTTTTTCCTTTATCTCAACCAAACAGCCTGTAAATCTAACCGGCTTTGAAATTCGAAGCCCAAATAGAACTATCTCTGGTTGTTATATTATAGACAATTGTTCGAAAATAACGCCGTTTCTTTAAGTAAATAAACGACAGTCATTACTTTTTAACAAATCTCGTATTTTTTTTTTTGTGTTTATAACAAAATAGAACTGCATCGCATATTGTGTTTATATTATCAAATTAAACTATATTTGAATGAAATGATACTTTATTTGTGTTGAAATGAAACTGAATAATATGTCTCACGTATTAAGTGTATATTGTCGAATATAACTGTAGTTGAATATAAATGATACTTTAGTTTTGCTGAAATGAAACTACAGTATGTATAAGAAAAACTGAATAACATGTCTAACATATTGTTATATATTGTCAAATAAAGTTGTAGTTATATCAAAATGATATTGTAATTGTGTTGTAATGAAACTACAATGTATATAAAATGAAACTGAATAACAGTTTCACATATTTGGGTGTATATAGTTGGTAGGGAATACCCCGACCGACATGCCACGTGTTTTATTGTTGTTTATGCAGGTTTACAGGTCGGGTATCTCTAAAGGAACCCGGTCGGACCCGACTAGCGCATCTCCCGACCAACGTCTTCAACACCTGATCGGTAGCTCTTGGATGTGAGAGTTGAGAAGAAGCACGTGGCAACGTTACGCGCTGACAGGCAGGGCTCACGGGGTGAAGACACGTGGTTGCTACGTGGGTTACATGCCGGCGGGCCGGAGCTATGTCTCCGGCCTAGCGGCTATAAATACCCACGGCGGCAACAGTATGAGGAACTTTTGGAACGATCGATAGGCTATTTACAGAGCATCCCGATCGCAGTCAGTCGGCCCTCGGAATAGCCACTTAGATTGTATTAGGTCCTTTTACACGATCAATAAAAGATTTACTTGCTTTAACTTGGTCGCATTATTACTTTAACCGCACTACGTGGAATTAGTACTATCAATAGTGTCCAATAAAATCGTAGTTGAATTATAATTATAATTTAGTAGTGTTGTAATAAGTCTACAATGTGTATAAAATGAAAGTCAATAACATGTCTCACTGTAATAATACTATTATATGTATAACATCGAATGAAACTGTATGTGAAACAAAATAAAATTGTGGTGGTACTGAAATAAAACTACAATGTATATAAAATAAAATTAAATATTTTATACAAACAAAATTAATTACGCGAAGCGGATGCCGTTTCATGAAAAGAAACGCCACCGTTATGGACCATGGTTGAAAGTAAAATTTGCCCAAGTATCTCTGAAAGACGACATCGTACGACTTCAGCGTGGCCCCCTTTTAGTTTGAGATTCAAAGTGCATATATTTCGCGTTTTGGCGCCCTTTATCCCTTCAGCTTCTCCCGCAAGCTTTGGCAATGTACTGCATACTCACACACTGTAGCTTGAAGTGCATATATTTCGCGTTTTGGCGCCCTTTATTGTCTTCAACACCTCACGGCTTCACTTTCGTCGCAAAATATTGTCACTGATGGGCTCTGGGGACGGCCCTTGAATCTTGATCATCGTCGTCTAGAGACCCGAAAGGCTGCATCAGATAAGTTTATCGGAACGCGGCATCACCGGGAAATTCTGTTTTCCGGTTGTCAAACGCCGGAATCCGGTGACTCATTGGAGCTCTTCCCATTATTCCCACCGCAAACTCCACCTGACGCCAAAACCTAGAGCAATCCTTCCTCCCCAACACCTTGACGCAGTCCCGTCGCCCCCTACCCTCAAAGCTAGGGTTTTTAGTTTATTGGAGAAAAATGGGGAAATCGAGCAGAAGATCCTCAATTCTTCAGAAAGATGGCGCTAACGCGGTAAGTTCATTCATCTTCATTTTCCTTCCACATTGAATTCATTTGTTCTTCTCCACAAAAGCAAAACCCCCTGCCCCAACAGAAATAGGGTGTAACACAGCAACCAACTGAACTACCCGTCTGAGTTTGAATTCATTTTTGAGCATATATAATATATATAATCTAATTATCCCTTAAACTTTTAGTTGAGGGAACACATCTTTCAATTTGAACTTAAGTTGTATAAATGATGATTAATTGAATTATGAAACTTTGTTTGACAATTTTGTAGTTTTCTCATTTGGCATGAGCTTGAAGAGGATTATGCTGATGGAAAGAATGTTGTTGTGGTTTGCACTTTGCAGGTTGGGAATTTCAGTACTCGATTCTCGCTGCCTTCATTTGTGAAGCGAGTCAAAAAATTGACTGAAGCTCAGAAAGAGGCCGTGAGGAGGGCTGGGTTTGGCAATTTACTCCTGATTCCCAACCAAATGCTCTGCAAAAGTCTCTTAGTTGAGTTGATGGAAAGATGGAACTGTGACAAGTCTTCCTTTGTACTTCCTCATGGGGAGATTACCATATCTCTGATGGATGTTGTGTTAATCTTGGGATTAAGAGTGACTGGAAATCCTGTAAGCATAGGAGACAATACACCGTTCCTTAATCTGGAAAGAGAGTACGGTGCTGTCCTCTGGAATCGAAAAATCACAGTTGCCTCAGTAGAAGAGAGGCTTGAGTCTCTTGGAGAGACCGATGATGATGACTTTTTGAGGTTGTTTTTGTTGTACATGTTCGGAACACTACTTTTCCCCACTACCACTGGAAAAATAGATTCCCGTTACCTTTATCTTCTCCGAGATGTGGACAATGTGGATCAGTTTGCTTGGGGTGCAGCTGTTCTTGAAGATTTATTTTACTGGTTGAGCAAGAGAAAGAGGGACAATGTGCAATATGTTGGAGGGTGTCTTATTTTCCTTCAAGTAAGTTTACCAATCTAACTGAATTGTAATATTAATATTTTTGTTTCAGCATTGAATCATTTTTTAATAAAAATGCCCCTTGGTTGATGAATGATGAAACTTTCTGCATTACTTGGTGATTCTATCTGTGCTTTAATAGTTGGGGTAAATAACATTTATTCCTATGCTATTAACTCATCTTTTATGGAATTTAACATTTCCAACATTGATTTGCGCAGATATGGTGTTATGAGCATATTGATATAGCTCGGCCTTGTCTAATAGACAATGCTGTTAAGTTTCCTCGTGTTTGCCATTGGGGAAGTACAAAATCTCATCATCGTCAGTGGTTCATTGACAAGTTCAAAACTCTTGGTAGTAATCAGGTATGCGAGCCAGGTTGAAATTGGTTGGTTGCTATACTTGCTGGTGTATTATATTTCCAAATTTATCCTATATTGTTTCTGGTCTTGCAAATTTAAGCATTCGAGGCTTCAATCTCTGTTTTATTCATTTCTTTTGATTAGAGAAGCCAACTTTTTCTGTAACTTTATAGTATCGTAGGATCATTGTTTCTTTGAGGAACGACTGCTGGTGTCTGGATTACGAATAAACTTTGATTGTACCTAACAGTACAAGTTTGTACAATAAGCAAAAGAAAACACTGTCTAAGGAAGTTTCTGTGGTTCTGTGGAAAGTTTTGGGCAATTAACTTTGTATCAATTTTCTCTATTTATTTATTTGTTTATTATTTTCTTACAGATTATTTGGAGCCTCGAATTGACTTCTGAGGAGTCAGAAATTGGAATGATCAAAGAGTTGCTAGAGGCACAAGGGGAAAATGCAGGGCAAATCATGGAGCAGCAGTCTTCTGCACATGTTTGTAATGTAAGTTTCCCTACCACTTTGTTTCTTTTCATAAAGTGTTCTTCCTAAATAAGATACTAGTAGCAAAGCATGGTATGTCTCTTAATTTTGTTTAATCTAAATACTTTTCCAGATGGTGGAACAATTGGCGGTTGACATGGAGATGGACTCAGCGACTACAATCAGTAGAGAACTCTATCAGGAGCAAAATGATTGTTCGCCATTCAGAAATCTAAGAAGAACATCTTCTAACAGCTGTGTTTTAATCTCTACACCTTGTCGTGTAGAAAGTGAAATAGAACCAGCAGAGAATCCTCCAAGTTCATGTGGAGATTCCATTGTGTTAATCAGCAGTGATGTCAGTATATCCTCTTTAACTTTCTCTTTTGTTTTTGTTTTTCCATATCTTTTTGAGTTTCTGGATTATTTTTCAAGACCTGATGATTTGTTTATTCAGGATAATTGTGAGGAGGATCTGAAAAGAAAAAACTGGATTCTAGAAGAGCAGGTAACTGAACTAAGAAAGGAAATTAATGACCTGAAAAGAGACAATAAAATTTTGAACAATCAGCTCTCATCTTGCCTCGAGTTTGAAAAGCAAAATGTGGGACTGAGGAAAGAAGTTGAAAGTTTGAGACAAGAAAACCTATTGTTGAGTTCATCAGCACACACTCTTGTAGCTCGACTTGAGAGAATCGTTCTTGATGGGAATACAGATACAGTGGATGTCGTGGAAATTGATAAACTTCTGGGTACTGCAGGAACAGTTGACTAAAAAGCACTCATATATTCTTTCCCATCAAGATTTTCTTCTCTGGATGTCAACCATGTCTCAGGTATGTTCCTTACCTAAATTTATTTCTATATCTTTGAAATCTAATACAGATATATATTAGCCTTTCCTGACTTGACATGAATTTGATCCTGAGGTGTAGCAGAGAAACTATAGGTTCTGTGATTTAAGAAATGTGTAGTGACCAATGATGAAAAAGGGATATAGTCCATCTAGACACCACACTAAAAGATTGAATCCAATCAATTAGTTAGTCTAACCCATGATCTTTCTTATAAACCTATATGATTCTCTCTTATTTTTCAATGTGGGACTCTTATCATCATGAATACACTTTCCAACATGAATTTACTTACTCCATACATGCAGTTTCTGAACTCTAAAGTGGGCATGCATGTGGTTGTGAGAGAGAGAGAGAGAGACTAGAACACTCAAACATTTTCCATTAACAAGAGGTTGTTTAAACAACAACCTATTAATACACGCAACACGCAAGATTATGACAAATAGGAAGGCACCATCTAGGGTGACAAGAAAACGTAATTTAACTAGAATGGCTCCATGCATGTGGAGTTGACAATTGTCACCATCTTTATTATGTTTATTCAAGTCGAATCTGCTTCAGGTAGCCCTGGGAATAAGCTTCAATTGATCCTGCAACACAATAACAATACTCAGCAAGCGTTACAATAAGCTAAAAGATGTAGGAACCAGAAGAAAGAGGAATTCAGAGAGATACATACGTTGCACAGTTCATGGATGGAGTGATCTTGAATGACAAGTTGACGCCGCACTTGGGAGCAATGGTTGGAACAGCAGCAGGATTGGGAAAGGAGTTAAGAATTGGCTTCAGGCACCTACAAGCAGCTTGGCGATCAGGCATGGTTCTTGTCTGAAGGTTGAGGGATCTAGCTCCGGCACAGCAGGCTGGCGGAACTGGACCTATACCGCCTCCATTGAGGTACACAATGCAGGGCGCCACGCTGTTGAGGACTCCCGCGCAAGTCACAGCAGCTTCAGCATGGGATGCAATCACTGCCAGGCAGGTGAGCACCACTGTGAACTTGATCATTCCTGAACTTGCCATTCCTCCCAATTATCTTTGCTTTGCTTCTCTTGCTATGGGGTTTACTGTTTGTTGTGCTTGCAAAATGCAGCTAATCTAGTGGGTATATATAGTGGCACTGCCTGAACCAAAGTACTGATTGGTATTGGGTACATGTCATTTTGGTTAGTCGAGAGTTGGATTTGATTAAATGGACTTTCCCTTCTCCTTCGTGATTGTTAGCCACATTAATGGCAAATTATATCATAAACTAAAAGTCTATCTTGCATTGTGGACTTTGATCTAAAACGACATTCACATTATATCTCTGTAATTAACATATTATGTACATTCAGTTAACAGATTATGTACTTATAAATAAATTGAAGGTACATAATATGTTAACAATATATACATAATTTATTAATTGCATCTACTTAATAATTTAATTGTAGATACATAATTTGTTAATTGTAATAGATAGATACTCCGTAGTTTATTAACTGAAAGTACATAATCATAATGTTGTTTTGGATCAAGTTCCACAATGCACTGTGGACACTCGGCCATGGTATAACAATCACACATTAATAGTAACATGCGGAATAAGTAATTTTGGATTTAATTATACTTGTTTATCGGGTTAAGGGATTAGATGATTTTTTTTAAGTTAGAGAATTTTCAGTTGCACTATTAGTTTGATTTAAAGAGTTTATTTGATATTTTTTCTTTATTTTAAATTTTTAATATAGATTAAGGTATGATCATATCAGTTTCAGTTTTAAATAAGTTAATAGATTTATATGTTCTATACACCAACAAAAATAATTATATTTTTCTAAGTTGAGAATAATATTGAAATATTGTTTCTAAATTGCACTTAAGTTACACTAGCATAATATTATGCAATTAGTACGAATGATTATTATATGTCAAATTAATGGATTTTTAAAAATGAAGGTGTAACTAAATTCAAAGTTGGGTTAGAGTTTTTGGAGTTAAAAAAATAATGTTATTATTTTATCTTCTCATGTGGTAATATATATATAATTATTTATTGATTATTGTAAAATGAAATGTACTTATTAATTGAATATAAAAAGAATCAATCAAATATTAACATGTAAGGAGGTAAAGTTAGGAGAGCAATATCAATATCTCTTTATTATAATTTTACTTATATTTCCTTTTATTTTTGTTAATATATCATCAATATTATTTTTTTTTAAAATGACCATATTTATTAATACACACAAAAATTTGAATATTTTTCATCGATATTTATGGGTAGTGTATTTATAATGGGCAGAATTCAGCATAGACACACGAACTTAAAGGGTAGGCCTTAAGGCCAAACTCCCTTAAATAGTTGCATGTGGACAACCCCATAAACACGACGGGCCAACCCAGACACTTCACATGCTGAAGTACTATTCAATTAAGTTCTTGCAAGTAAATGACTTGATCCATGTAGTAAGATAAACCTTAATATAAGTTTATTTTTAGTAAATGAAATTACTAAAAATGAATATGTAATACATAAAATGAATTTATATTTTATATTATACATGCAAAATACTTTCACCAAAACCCATACCATGAATTTATATTGTATATTATATATGCAAAATACTTTCATCAAAACCCATACCATTACCAAGTATTTGATTCCCATGTGCTTACCAAGCACACCCTAAATCTTCCCCCATAATTTTTACCTCCATACACGCTAAGCTGTTTTGTCTCATTTTATATGCTGTATTTAGTTTATGATGATTAAATAAATTGGTTATTTGGTAAGTGTCATATACAATCACTTTATTTTTCCTTGCATTTCTTAGTATTTTGTTTGTTACTCATTCTGCATTTTGAACAAATTTTGTTGCTTATTTGATTGTTGGTTGTGTCTAGATGAACAAGAAAGTTGATGTTAGTATGTTACCATGACAGGAAGATATCACTAGGAGGAAGAGGACCAACCGGTAGTGACCATGGCTGTGGTTGCAGGCAGCAGCTATGATGATGCTAGCCACAACTAATCCTATAGTAGGCAGAGCTTTGTGCCACTTCCAGGCTTAGCTGTGATGTAAGTTATTTCAGTTTTCTTTTGTTAGGAGATTGACCAAGGCTGTGGTTAGGTCCCTGTAGCAGCCCAGCCACTGAGGCTTTTATTGCATTTTGAAAGGGAGATTTTGCTACCTTTTATTTTTGTTTTGTGTATGGATTTGGTATGTAATGTAATGGATTAGGTATTTTGTTGATACATCTCATTATGTGTCTCAATCAATTAATGATAACTTAATACATTACTTCTTTTTTAATTCAAATAATTAATTTATTTTCTCTCTTTAATTTAAGATGTTATGACTCATTTTTCTCGTCAATATTCGAAATAGTGATTTTGATTAAAAATTGAACTCTGTACTTGCAATATTTGCTATAATGGTGTCAACTAACAAGTCTATTTATTCTTCTCTCAAATATAGTCTATTGAACTAGTAAGTTAAACTCACGTGTGGTAATGACATTACTCTGAATTAGTTGAGACATGTTAATCATTCATTTTTAAGAATGACACTAGTATTTTACCATTTTAACTACAAGACCCGTGTTCAAATTTCTTAGGAGTTAAAATTAGTTCTTAGACTCGGTTAATATTATTACTATTTTTACCAGATTTATAATGGATCCAGATTGTTTTGTATCGTGATACCTAATCATATGCACACCTTTTATATGAGAAGCCATTATTAGGTATTATTTTAAGAAATTCTATATTGTTTATTAGTGGTTCTTAACTTCTTTTCATTATCTTATGCTCTATGTATTTACTTCTAGTCTAGTCTAGTACAATAAACATAGAACTGTGCTAGACAACTTTACATGAAGTACTCACTATGCTAGACAACTTTTTTGACAACTTCTAGTCTAGTCTAGTATAATAAACATAGAACTATGCTAGACAACTCTACTTGAAGTACTCACTATTAATTACTCCGTGATACCTAATCGTATGTACAGTTTTTAGATGAGGATCCACTATTAGGTATTATTTTAAGGGCATAAGAGTCAAATAGACTCATGTATTAATATTGATTGTTCATTTAGTACCATAAATTAAAATATGGTACATTTGGATTATTATACTCTCAATTATTTTTTCATCTAGCATTTTTAGCAAGTTTCTAACAAGTAACCTATCTAAATTGCTTACATGAAAAATAAAATAAAAACAAAATGCTGACATGTTATTTTTTTCATCTAACTTGCTGTTTTGTCTCTTTTTAAAGTTTTTTTCGGTTAAAAAATTTCATTTTTTTTTTACATATTTCTAGATTATGTTGATTTCTTCTACGAATTTTTCAAAAAAAAAAAAAATACAGTACAGTGAATCTATTTTTCTCGTCGGCTGTGAAATAAGTATGTTACCGCTTTTGTGGTTTTTGAACCCATTTATTGGGATTGGTTTTTATTTTGGTTTTGGATGGTGCGTTTATGAGGCTCTTCTGTACACACTTGAGATTGAGGAGTTTAGAAAAAAACTCGTTAATAATAGACTAAGGGACGACTTGATTTAATGTTTGAGGTATAACTTAATTTACCGACTTCCTTTAAGTGTAGATAAGAAAAGAACATACTTACGTTTACTAGCTACAACTACAATCTGATTGAAGTAACAATTAAGAAACTTCATGTTATGAGGTATAATGTGCAGCATTGGAAAGAGAAAGAGATATACAACGAATAAAGGAGACTGGCCCTTGAGGGAAGCGGCCATGTTTTTGAAGGCAATGGGGTACCCCTCCACGACAAAAATATACATTTTGCAGGACAAATGTATGGTAACAACAACATGGATGCATTCCGCTTAGAATACCCCTACGTGTTTTCACACTCAACACTCGCAACATATGAGAAGTTGGAATCTTTCAAGCCATATAAAAAATCAACATAATCGAAAATATGTTTTAAAAAAATGAATTTTTCTACATAAAAAAGTGAAATAAACAACAAGTTAGATGAAAAAAAATAACATCTCAGCATTTTGTTTTTATTTTATTTTTCCACGTAAGCAAATTAGATGGGTTACTTGTTAGAAACTTACTAAAAATGCTAGATGAAAAATAATTGAGAGTATAATGACCATATTTTAATTCATGGTGCTAGATGAACAATCAATGTTAATACATGGGTCTATTTGACCATTCGGCCTATATTAAGAGATTTTGGGTGTGGTAAATGTCGGTTAGTTGATAGCTGATTGAGTTAGTGAATGTGACTAGTTGATAACATTTTTTTTTTTTTTTGAAAACAGTTGATAACATTAGTTGATGGTAGAAAAGTGATTGATAAATTAGTTGTTAGCTGATTGCATACAAAATGACTTTCTCAAAATGCTAATCGAAAAAGCTACTTTGAACAACTTTTGAAATTTTAGCATTTTGGAGCAATAAGTTGTTACAAAAAGCTAATTTATCAAATACTCATATTGATTGTTTAACCAAATCGAATAGCTAATAGTGGTCAAATAAGCAAAAATTGACTGATAGACTAATATTTTACCAAATAGAGTCTTTATATTGTTTATTAATGGTTTTGAACTTCTTTTCATCATCTTATGTTCTATGTATTTACTTCTAGTCTAAGTACAATAAACATATTTGTTTGGCAGAACTTATTTAAGAGCTTATAGCTTATTTTAAGATACTAATAAGCTATAAGCTCTCTATTTGATGTCTCATTGTCTCCAAGCTGTCGGACCTTCGACGTTTTCTTTTCTTTTTCATTTTTTATTTTTTTTAAATTTAAAATTATTAAAATAAAATTTAAAAAATTTATTTTTAATTCAATAACCTACGTCAGTCATCAACAGGTAAACAAATCATTTTTGTTCAATTACATTATTTTATATTGTTGAAAGACCCAATTATAACTTTTTAGTTCGATGATCTAATTATAATTTCGTGTGTAGTTGGATAGCCTATTTTATTTTTATTCCTAATAATTTAATATATAATCTATATATAATTAAAAGAAATTTAAACCCTTTTCAATTTTCAGCTTTTAATCTTGCTCAATTTTCACTATCTTTCATTTTCCTTTCCTAATTTTTGCCCTAGAAACTAGCCAGTTAGTCACTAACTCACTAGTCAGTACCGCGCTACTGCCGAACAAGACTCGCGTCGGTCTCTCCGACTCGGCGGTCTGCCGGTGGGACACGTGGACAACTAACGACGTGTCGGCGCCGGCTGGCGACGGCCGGCGACTAGCTCCCGACGGACTAGACCTCCAGACTCCAGTGCTCCCTCTCCTGCTGCGCATCTGCAACAGAACTCACGGAATTAGGTAATTCGACACTCCGTGCCTCCTACAGTGTGTTGTGAACTTGTGATTTGTGATTCTGTGAAAGAAGTTGATTTAATTTCTGATAATTTGTTATTAAGTATTGAAGTATTGTGTATTTCATTATTTGTGTAATTGACTCTTTGTGTGCTAACTGTTCACTTCACCTACAGATACAGTAAAGCACAATGCAATGATTTTCAGGATTTAATCTGTATAAATTCAAACATCTACATGTGTTCATATATTCAAGGTTTTAAATACATGTATGTATCTGTGTGTGCACTATATATATATATATATATATATATATACACACACACAAACACACATATGATTAGTCTTTGGAAGAAACTAAACTCTTTATTTGGTGACTGAACTTTGCTACTTTACAGGAGTTTCATTTCTTTTACAAGGAATGTGTACTTCCCATGGTCCCTCTTTTCATAATCAAGAACCTCAAATCACCCCGCCAATTCTATACTCTGGAACCTCATCTTCTAGGAACTTCTTGTCGAGCTTCTTCGTCATTCATCAGTGGCTACTGTCTGTTAACTCACCACAAAGCTAAATATAACTGGAATACAACCCATTCCTTTGTCCTCTCCAATCCACTCCTCTCTCTTCTCGAGAATCAATGCAAATGCATGGCACACCTCAAGCAAATTCAAGCCCAAATGGTCACCACTGGCCTCTTTTCAGATGGGTTCGCTTCGAGTCGCTTGATTGCTTTCTGTGCTATGTCAGAGATGGGAAGTCTTGATTATTGCAAGGCGTTACTGTATCATATGCAAAACTCAAATTCATTTTCTTGGAATGTTGCCATTAGAGGTTATACTGAAAGCCAAAATCCGATTGAAGCTCTATTCTTGTATAAAGAACTGTTAGTGTACATTGACAAACACAATGATGATGATACTTTAAGGCCTGATAATTATACTTTTCCATTGTTGTTCAAGGTTTGTTCCAGATTGTCATTGTTTTATATGGGTTTTGAGATTCTTGTGCATGTTATGAAAATGGGTCATTATCAGGATAGGTTTGTGCATAATGCGTTGGTTCACTTCTTGGTGTGTAGTGGAGAGTTGGAAGTTGCAAAGAAGGTGTTTGGTGAATATTGTGCAAGAGATGTGGTTTCATGGAATTCATTGATTAATGGGTATGTAAAAAGTGGGAGACCTTGCGAAGCATTAAGGGCTTTTAGAGAAATGAGAATTGAGGGTGTTGAGCCTGATGAGATCACTATAATTGGTATGGCTTTAGCTTGCAGCCAGCTTGGAAGTTTGGAACTTGGAATGGAATTTCATAGATATGTTGTGGAAAAGGAAATGAATTTGTCTTTACCTCTTTGTAATTCACTTATGGACATGTATGTGAAATGTGGTGATCTCGAGAAAGCAAAGACTCTGTTTGATAGGATGGAAGAAAGGACTGCTGTGACTTGGACTACTATGATTGTTGGGTATGCGAGGTTTGGATTTCTAGATGATGCTAGAAAGTTGTTTGATGAGTTTCAACTAAAGAGCAATGTCGTCACATGGAATGCCATGATTGGAGCATATGTTCAAGCCCAGTGTGGGAAAGAGGCTTTGGAACTGTTTCAACAAATGCAAGCCATGAATGTTAAGCCTGATGAGGTCACCATGGTTTCTTGCTTATCTGCTTGCTCACAACTAGGAGCTCTTGATATTGGATGTTGGATTCATCATTATGTCGAAATCCACAATCTTTCTCTTACTGTGTCTCTTGGAACTGCTTTAGTCGATATGTATGCCAAGTGTGGCAATGTCGAGAAGGCGCTTAAGGTCTTCCACGAGATGCCTGTGAGAAACTCATTGACTTGGACAGCTGTTATTGGTGCTTTAGCCCTTCATGGAGATGCACGCAACGCGTTATCCCATTTCGCAATGATGGTGGATGCTGGTGTTTCACCAGATGATGTCACATTTCTTGAGGTCCTGTTGGCCTGTTGCCATGGAGGTTTAGTAGAAGAAGGTCACAAGATTTTTACTGAAATGACCTCCAGATTTAACGTTCCCCCAAAATCTAAACACTATGCTTGCATGGTTGACCTTCTTGGCAGGGCTGGCTTGCTGAAAGAGGCTGAAGCACTGATTGTGAGCATGCCAACTAATGCAGATGCTGCAATTTGGGGGGCCCTCTTTTTCGCCTGTCGCGTTCATAGAAACGTTGAGTTGGGTGAAAAGGCAGCTCTGAAACTTCTCCAGCTGGATCCCGATGATAGCGGGACTTATGTCTTACTTGGCAACATGTATGTTGGAGCAAATATGTTGCATAAAGCTAGGGAAGTGAGGAAGATGATGAGTAAGAGAGGACTAGAGAAGACTCCAGGCTGCAGCTCCATTGAAGTGAATGGTAATGTTTTTGAATTCACTGTTCGAGACAGGTTGCATGCTCAATCAGATAAAATTTATGAATGTGTAATTCAGTTGACAAGACAAATGGGGCAGGATGAATATGTACCAAATACTCCATTGTATATATAGCTTTGAAATTGGCTGCTAAATATGGCAGTTACCTTGTCCAGTTGGGTAATATCCAACTAGGGATGGCAACGGGGTGGGACGGGGAGTCCCGGCTTCCTGCAGGGAATTTGGTAGGGACGGGGAATCCCCGTTCAACTTTTAATCAAAATTTTAAATTATTGTAATTTTTAATTTCAAAAATTAAAAACTTAAATTTTAATTTAAAAATTATATATATATATATATATATATATATATATATATATATATATATATATATATATATATATATATATATATATTTCTTTTAATTATAATAATTTTTCGGGAACGGGGCGCGGCAGGAAGGGTATCTACGTCCCCAGCCCCGTTCCCCGAAAAATTTCCAATCCCTGTCCCTATCGGGGATCCTAGTCGGGGACTGGGCAAATTGCCATCCCTATATAGGGATGGCAATTTCAATCCGACCCGTGGATATCCACCCGAATCCACCCCGCATGGATCGGGTTTTTTTGGGTGATGGTGGGTGGTGGGTCGGGGTGGGCCTTAAAAAAGAAAATCCGTAGTGGGTCGGGTTGGATTCGGGATCTATGTACAAGACCTGCCTAGAACCCCACCCGACCCACCATGTGTGTGTGTGTATATATATATAATAGTAAAATAAGTACTAGTATGTAGTTATTTATAATAGTTTATATAACTTCGTGTATCTTTTTACTATTTTTTATATCAAAACTACTAAGTTTATTTTTAAAAATTAACAATTTAGTTATTATATTTTTAAATATTTTCATTATTTATGTTTTAGTATCACTAATGGATTTTATTTTTTTCATTATGTGTAAATAATTTAAATATTATTTTTTGAAAAACATAATAAGATGATAAGTGGTGGGTACCCGTAGTGGGCACCCGCACCCGGTGGGGGTGGGGTGGGGTTCTGAAAAAGTTCACCCGATGCGGGTTGGAGGTGGGGGTGGGTGGAGAAAATATAAGGTGGGTCGAGTGATGGATGTAACCCTCCCCAACCCACACCTGACCCATTGCCATCCCTATCCCTATATCCAACTATTGAAATCTATTGGTAATGATAGTTTAAGTGCTTTGATCTATAGCATTCTTTAATCAAAGTTACATGAAGATTTGATTTTTCCGCGAACACATTTGACTTGAACATAAGGCAAACTTTTGGCGGTGAGTCCCTTGTGAGACTGTCTAATAGATGGGTCATGTTAATATGAAAATGTAATTATAATCAAGAATAATTTGATTGTTACTTATAAAGAAAATGTATAGTTTTAAATCAAAATGTAATATAAGGTCATTAGAGATTGAATAGTTATTTGTTCGAGATAAGAGTAATATTTATGATGAAAAATATAATATTAAGAGTTAAAGAATTTATGAGAAAAATTGTACTCCGTATAATACTTATATAGTAAATGTAATATTTTTTACAAATTTTTTTGACTTCATTTAAGAGTGTCATAGTCATGCCGCTTGATCACGAGGTTTTGACACATACACCAATTAATGTTATTAGGTGTCAAAGCTAAGATTTTTTTTGAATGTTTCTATTACCAATCAACATTGCATGGATGGCATAAATACTTTCCTTAATTTCAATATTACCAACTAATCCTAATATGCAATATTGAACCACCAACCAGCTTAGATCCTTAGATATGATTGGATGATAGTCGCTTTGTTTTGTTTGGTAACACGAGGATAGTGACTACTTTAGTGTTGGTCGAACCTAACTAAGTTGTGTTCAATATTGTCGGAATTATCGTCAATATTTTTTTTATCGCCAGAATTATGGATGGAATTGTCGTTGGAATTTTGTTGACCAGTTATTTAAGGTGAATTATCGGTAATTGAGTTTAAATACACTAAAATGATAAATTTGAATGTTTCGAATAAAGTTCAATGGCCTATTTGATTTTTTTATTTTTTTTTTTCTTTTACCATCGAAATGTTTTTTGAGAAAACATTATAATTTCATAAATTCATATCAAAGTTATGTTAATTTCAACCTTCGTCAACAGTGTTGTTGCTTACACTAAAAATGGAAAACACTCAAACACTATCATCCATAGCAATCCCAAACTAAAGTTGAAGTATCCAAATCGACCAAACCAAATGAAAAATACAACACGGCATGTGCCCGCTGTGCACGTAAGAAGCAATTTTATTTTTTCCCCCCCTTACATGACACCTTACGTAATACAATTAATTAAAGATGGTACGTACATCAAACAGGAAAGCATGCACGACTGTACGCATTTACTTTCTTTCTGCAATGGACGGTCACAAGTTAATAACCCCTTTACGTGCATACCATTTTCTTGAATTTAATTAGGTGACAACATTCAT
This sequence comes from Ipomoea nil, assembly GCF_001879475.1. Lineage (NCBI taxonomy): Eukaryota > Viridiplantae > Streptophyta > Magnoliopsida > Solanales > Convolvulaceae > Ipomoea > Ipomoea nil. Next base: position 4,626,539 of record NW_017617471.1, read on the forward strand.
CAAAATGCATTCAATTTCTTTAATCACTTCCAACTACCATCTCTCCAACAAAGTTACTTGTATTCTTCAAGAAATAGGACCAACAAATTAGAATGATTCATCCACTATTCCAGTGATGCAGGGGCTTTTGGTAAACTCCGCCTTGTGACTCTAACTACTTGGGAACGATATGATACAGAGAGTTAAATCAGTCTAGATTATCTATTGCTAGCTATTCAAATCAAGAAAGTTAATAGACTGTTCTTACGAAAAGTCAAACTTTGAACTTTATAATTATCAAAGTAATAGTCTGATAGGGCTAGGGTTGCCGGATTTTAATATAAACTTGAATAACATAATAATGAACATCAGTCTAATAGGTGCACCCCATACATACATTATAGCTCAGCTCCCTCTTCTATATAAACAGCTTCTCCCTACACCATTCTTCACACAAAGCATTCTACTTCCTTTCCCTTCCAATTCTAAACCTTTCTCCAAGCTAATTAAGTCTCTATTTCAACAAAATTACCGGCGGTCTAATGGCAAAAGCGGCGTGGATGGTGGTGGTGGCGGTGGCGGCGATGATGGTTGGCCTGAATGCACAGTCCATGTCGTGTGGCACCGTAGTAACCGACTTGTACCCGTGCCTGGACTACGTGAGGAACGGCGGTGCGGTTCCGATGAACTGCTGCGACGGGATCAGATCCCTCTATAGATCCGCCGCCACCACCGCCGACCGCCAGACCGTTTGCAACTGCATGAAGAACGCCGCCGGCTCTGTCCCCGGCGTGAGGCTCGACCTGGCCGCCGCCCTCCCCCAAAAATGTGGCGTTACCCTTCCCTACAAGATCACCCCCTCCATTAACTGCGCAACGTACGTACTACTAAGTACACTCTAGCTTGTTTAAACACATAATTCTTACTTGACTAGACACCAACTAAAGATCCTTCAAACTTAATTATACCCGTTACAATTATATATGTTTTTAAGTTGTATCTTAATTATATGTTAACTCTTCCCCGCATTACATATTCTGACCCTAACTGGCAAAAAACTTTGTAAACCAGCTTAGATGGTCTATATGTCACGGGCCTAGAGTCCAACACAACGACCAACGTCCATATGACGTCCCGAGGTCCCTGCCATGGGCTCATCATCAAGGAGCTAAAATAGCTCCCAACCATTTGTGCCCATGGTAGAGCAAAACCAGTTTGACACAGGTTAAGGTTGGTCTGCGTGGTAAGAGGGGTCTCGGGTTACGCTGGACTCTAGCCCCGTGACATATAGCTTATCAGTTTAAACCAAGAAAATCAATAAACTATTATGAAAGTCAAGCTTGTAAACTATTGTGACCCTAACAGATAACTAGTATAGGTTATTTATATAGCTGATGAGCTCAACAATTGATGAACTTGACTAGGGTTTTACGGGTACTATCCACACTTAGATTTTCAGTATTCTAACATAATTATTTGCTTTTCTTTGTAATGTATGCAGGGTGCAGTAAGCATGAGAAGACGATAAATGCTGCATCATGGAGTTGATTAAATAAGAGGAAAAAAGAAGATTCTCCAGCTATGGCGTACAGACTCCTTGAGTGCAGCTCTTGTTTTATATATATATATATATATATATATATATATATATATATATATATATATATATATATATATATATATTGTCGTCTGCCGCCGTCGTCTTTAGGATTTCCGGGCGGTGGCGTCTAGGTTTCTGTTTGGTGTTTCTTTTTCTGTTGTACTGTCCGCTAGTGTACTCAGTACGTGGTTTCCAGAAATATTTATGAATGGATCGGAGTGAGTCGTGGTAGTTTTACACTTGCTTTTTTCCGACAAACTTTCCGTTCATTTTCATCATTCTCGTCCCCGTCGCATATGCTCGGAACCTATGGCAATATTGCCGGAAATCCACTTTTTCTGATCAGCAAAAAGTGGTTGAAACATGCACTTATTTGGTAATCAGTAAAAGTAGTAAAAAAAAACTCAAATTTTTTAGCAGTGCAAATTAATTCCAAAAAGGGTAGTCGAATGAGTGGAACAAAATACTTGAGAGCACGAGATTTTCCGACCACCTGAAAGTGATCTTAAATCAAGTCGAAAGTAAAAAGTGGTCGGAAACAGCAACAAAGATTTTTCCAGATACCAAAAATGGTCGGAACAAGACTTTCGACTTAATTTAAGATCACTTTCAGGTGGTCGGAAATTCCATAATTTCCAGCAGTAATCTCTATCATGATTTATGTTCTTTTTTTCTTATATTGTCAACCATATATAACCCAAAAAAAAATATATTTAATTATACTTAATAGTATTAGACAGTGAACCAATAATACTAATACAACAAAATCAAAATAATTTGAAATCATTAATGTTGATATTAATAGACATCGTTGTCTTTCAATCTTTCATTTTCTTTCGGAGTGATGAGAAAAATTAGTAATCACTATTCAAAAGTATGTAGGTAAACGGTGTGTCTTGTGACTACCTCAATTTGTAAAGGGTCATAATTAAGGTAAATCATTTTATGTTGCTTATAATTAACCGGCTTAACCCAAAAAAAGTCAAAAGCCGCTCAGATTGCAAATCAAATTTAACTTATAATCTTGTAATTACCAAATTAACAATGAGATCAATTTAATTGAGACAAAACATCGTTGTCTCTCATTGATGCGCAGCTATGCACATGCATATTGTCAAAGGTTAATGGATATACTCTATACTCCGTACTATGTGTTCATAAATGGAATTAAAGAATGCAAGAAAAACTCAACCACACATAATAATTTATATAACTTACAGAGTAACATTTGTCAGCAGATGAATCTGTCTCAAACCAATCTAGGTTGTTTATAGCTAATCGACTCAAATCAAAAAAGTTAATAGACTGTTTTTACGGAAAGTCAAACTTTGAACTTTGTGATTATCAAAATAATAGTCTAACTGATTTGGGTTAGGGTTGTCAGATTTTAATATAAACTTGAATGACAAAATTGAATAATGACCGGAAATCAGTCTAATAGGCCGGTGCATGCACCATATATACATTTTTATAGCTAACCTCCCTCTTCTATATAAACAGCTTCTCCCTAAACCATTCTTCACACAAAGCATTCTACTTCCTTTCCCTTCCAATTCTAAACCTTTCTCCAAGCTAATTAAGTCTGTATTTCAACAAAATTACCGACGGCCAAATGGCAAAAGCGGCGTGCATGGTGGTGATGTCCATGGTGGTGGTGGCGGCGGCGATGATGGCTGGCCTGCATGCACAGTCCGTGACGTGCGGCACCGTGGTAACCGAATTGTCCCCATGCATGAACTACGTGAGGAACGGCGGTGCGGTTCCGATGAACTGCTGCGACGGGATCAGATCCCTCTATAAATCCGCCGCCACCACCGCCGACCGCCAGACCGTTTGCAACTGCATGAAGAACGCCGCCGCCTCTGTCCCCGGCATAAACCTCGAATTGGCCGCCAACCTCCCGGAAAAATGTGGCGTTACCCTTCCCTACAAGATCTCCCTCTCCACTAACTGCGCAACGTACGTGTACACTGTAGCTTTAAACACATAATTCTTACTTGACTATACACCAACTAAAAATCCCTCAAACTTTTCAACATTTTATATATATATATATAAAAGTTGTATCTTATACTATTAACTCTTCCCCATTACATATAACTTTGTAAACCGGACTAGATGGTTTATATGCCACGGGCCTAGAGTCCAGCACAATCACCAACGTCAATGCGACGTCCCAGGATCCCCTGCCATAGGCTCATCAGGGAATTGACGAAGATAGCTCCCGGCCATTTGTTCTCGTGGTAGAGAAAAACCAATTTCACATAGGTTAAGGCTGGTCTATGCGGTAAGAGGGGCCTTGGGACACCACACCGGTATTGATTGCCCTGGACCCTAACCTGATATAACTTATCGGTTTAAACCAAGAAACATCAATAAGTTATTATGGAAGTCAAACTTGTAGACTATTGTGACCTTGACAGGTAAATCAGTATAGATTATTTATATAGCTGACCAGCTCAACAATTTAATTAACTTGACTGGAGTTTTAGGGGTACTTAATCACACTTGATTTTCACTATTCTAACATAACTTTTTTTGCTTTTCTTTGTAATGTACGCAGGGTGCAGTAAGCATGAGAAGACGATAAATGCTGCATCATGGAGTTGATTAAATAAGAGGAAAAACGAACATTATATTATCCAGCTATGCTATGGCGTACAGACTCCTTGAGTGCAGCTCTTGTTATATATATATATATATATATATATATATATATATATATATATATATATATATATTGTCGTCCGCCGCCGTCGTCTTTAGGATTTCCGGCCGGTGGCGTCTAGTATAGGTTTCTGTTTGTGTTTCTTTTTCTGTCGTACTGTCTGCTAGTGTACTCAATACGTGGTTTCCAGAAATATGAATATAATGGATCGGAGTGAGTCGTGCTAGTTTTACACTTGCTCTTTTCCGACAAACTTTCCGTTCATTTTCGTCAATCTCGTCCCCGTCGCATATGATCGGAACCTATGGCAATATTACCCGAAATCCACTTTTCTGATCAGCAAAAAGTAATTAGTAAAAGGCGTTTTCGTCGCAATAAATGGTTAAAACATGCACTTATTAGCTAATCAGTAAAAGTAGTTAAAAAAAAACTCAAACTTTTAGCAGTGCAAATTATTTCAAAAAATGCAGTCGAATGAATGGAACAAAATTTGCGTAACAGAAAGTTACCTGTTAGCACTGGATTTTAATTTCTAGTGACTTAATATGTAGATTATTATATAGGAACGAATTTACCTAATGCATATTGACCCCGGATTTTCCTTATCACACGAAAATAAATTTATACTCCGTAATAACTACTATATATTCTAATAATCTAAAAATGTGAGTAGTTCATAAAAAAATTAGCAACTACAACTACAACTACAACCACAACCCTACAGGATTGGAGGTTCAATTAGAGCTTTTTAAATAAATGTTTTATCTATAACATGCAAATAATGAGATTCTGTAGGTAGAAAATAATACTTCTTATTAAAAAAAAAAAAAAAAAAAAAAAAGCTTAGTTTGTCACGGGTGTTAGTGTAGTGATTCGTCACCTGACTTGATGTCATGACTGAATGTGGCACTGTAGAAGTTGAATTGGATTGCTAAGTATTAAAAAAAAAAAAAAAAGCCTTGTCATTTTCACACAAATAACAGAAATTAAAGTTGGTGACGCTAGGTTTAATATGAATGATGTATTATTCCTCCCAAAAGGTTGAATCTCCAACCCCGACAAAGCATATGGGGGGATGTAATTAAATCACGACTGAATCACTGAATTAAACCACAGAGGCTAGACCTTTTTTTTATTGCGCACAAGGAGCCCCTCACTTTGAGAGGTTGCTCCCACACTGCCGCCGGTGTTGCGAGGATTACTTAAGTATTAAAAAAAACCTTGTCATTTGCACACAAATAACAGAAATTAAAGTTGGTGACGCTAGGTTTAATATGAATGATGTATTTTTCCTCCCAAAAGGTTGAATCGCCAGATGTAATTAAATCACAACTGAATCACAGAGGCTAGATCTTTTTTTTTTTTTTTTTTTACTACGCACAAGGAGCCCTCCTCACTTTGAGAGGTTGCTTTCACACTATCGCTGGTGAGACTCAATCCCTGGTCATTCTTCTCAAACTTCACCCCTATGACCAATTGAGCTGTCCATGCGGACATCTTGGTGATGTATTATTGGACAATGCAATTGTGAACAGAAATTAATATATGTATGTTTAATTAACTATAAAATATGTAAGGTTATCTTTTCTATCTAGTTTGTGAACTATTATGCATAAGTAAAGTTTATTTTTTTTTTGAATATTATGTTTAATTTGGATTTTATTTATTTTCTTTGATAAATTAATGATCTTTCGTTGTATTGCAATAATGGTATTTTAAATCACTCAATTATGATCAATGTAAAGATTTAGTAATTTAATTATTTGATATGTAAATTTTGTCCTTCAATTATTATCAAAAAGGTGAATTTAATATTTTAAGGACTAAATTTGTAGTAACTTCTTGACACACTTTAATAATAATTGAATAACTAAATGTGCTTTGCAAATAATTAAAGCATTAAATTTATGTCAAATACTTTGTGCTCATATGACATGTTGAGATTGAAATTCAGTGGAGATGTTATTGACTCTTTGTGCTTCATTATAATTTTGGGACTAAAAGTATCCAAATCAAACACTCATAAATATTGGTAAGTTTCTATATATGGGTGTGTATATATGTTTTGCAAAATTCATCGCATCCCTACCATTATATTATAACTTTCTATTAGCTAGCCATCTCAAAAAAAAAAAAAAAAAAAAAAAAAATCTTATTATCATAAATTACTGATAAATTGACAAACTCCACTCTGAACTAATAAGAAATTTACTTGTTGAATAAAAAAAATGACACATCAAAAATGATAATTGTAAGTATCTGAATAATGATTTATGTTTTTTCTTTTTTCTTATATTGACATCATTTTCAAGTATATATAACCAAAAAAAAAAAAAAAATCATATTTAATGATACTTAATAGTATTAGACAGTGAACCAATAATACTAATCCAACAAAGTCAAAATAATTTTAAATTAGGAATAAGGGTCAAATAGGCCATCGAACTACACATCAAACTTCAATTAGGCCATTCAACTAAAAAAAGCTACAATTAGGTCCCTGGACCGTGCAAATTCAAACAATTGGACCTAAAATGACCTGTTAACCGGGTAACTAGATGACGTGGCGGTTACTACATTAATTTTTATTTTAAAAAATTATTTTAATATTTTAATAATTTTTAAGTAAAAAAAAAAATAAATAAATAAATCTGCCGGCCACCCCTTCCCCTCTCCCTCCTTCGTCTTCGCCGGGATGAATAGTACGTGTTGGTGCTCACTCTCAACACCGCCCTCATCTTCATCGCCCTCTACAACATCGCCATTGGCCTAATCTTTGGCATCCCCATGCTTGTCTAGCCTATGAAGTCAATCGCCGCTCGTCTCCAAAACGCTGCACCTCACTCTTGCCCCAATCGCCGCCGCACCGTACATGATATCAAGCTTGGCCCATCGAAATTTCAATTCTTGAAAATCACATGGGAGGATTGGATAATTGGCCCATTATCAATTCTGAATTCAGTAATTGCAGTTTGTAAATTCCGGTGGAAACGAAGGAGGGAATGGGTGGCCGGCGGGTTTTTCCTTTTTTTTTTTTTTTTTTTTTTACTTACAAATTATTAAAATAATTTTTCAAAATAAAAATTAATTTGGTATTAACCGCCACGTCATCTAGTTACCCGGTTAACAGGTCATTTTAGGTTCAATTGTTTGAATTTGCGCGGTTCAGGGACCCAATTGTAGTTTTTTTTAGTTGAATAGCCTAATTGAAGTTTGGTGTGTAGTTCGATGGCCTATTTGACCCTTATTCCTTTTAAATTATAATAGATATCGTTGTCTTTCTTTGTTTTTTTTTTTTGTTTTTCTTTTCTTTTGAGTGATAGAAGAAAATTAGTAATCACCACTCCAAGTATGTACTAGATAAATCATGTGTCTTGTGATCCTAATTGTCAGATGCCATAAGAATATAAATTATTTTATATTGCTCATAATTGATTCGCTCAAGTCAAGAAGATTAATTGACCGCTCACACGGTAAATCTAACTTAACTTATGATTTTATACTTATCAAATCAATAGTCAAATCATCTTTCCTTTTTTTTTTTTTTTTTTTTTTTTTTTTTTGGGGGGGGGGGAGGGGGTGTGCAACAAAGGTGCAAAAACGCTTTATCTAACTCTAGCCATCCAAACTCTGTTGAGATCCCCTCAAGACATCTTTGTCTTTTATTTATTTTTTTTGGTATACTCAACGTTTTTAACGTCGAACACAATGACTAATCCCTCACTATATTGTAGGCACCTCTCTTTTAAATGAAATAGCTGGCCTAAAAATTTAAGCATATTTTATTTTCAAAATATAAAATTAAACCCTTAACCTTTGATTAAGAATGAATGAACCTTTCACTCAATTAACCACGCCTTTGAGATTATCGTTGTCTTTCATTGATGCTATGCACATGCATATTGTCAAAGGTTAATGGATATACTCGACACTCCGTACTATGTGTTCATAAATGGAATTAAAGAATGCAAGAAAAACTCAACCACACATAATAATTTACATTAACTTACTGAGTAACATTTGTCAGCAGATGAATCTGTCTCCCCCACAACCCGGAAGCTTGTAGAACCTGTGCATTTATTCTCCGCAACAACTTTTCTTACAGGTGGTACTCGGCTTTAAAAGAGAACAATAATTCTCGTATTATTTAATATTTTCGTGATTCGATCTGATTCATCATATCTGTAATAATATATTTTATGTTTTTAATTTATTTATATACACATAAATTATTAGTTATATGTATATAATATATCAACTGGAAACACGTAATTTTTAAATTAAGATATACAATGTAAGATGAATATCAATTCATTGTATAACAATTGTGAGATTAGGGTTTGAGCTTAGCTAGGCCACTTGAGCTTATATGAGTGTGCTTTATTTTTGGTTCAAGCGTAAACCTAACAACCAAGGATTTAGTCTCGTATGAGACATGTTTAAAAGATCTAAAAATAATAAAATTAATTTAATTCAAAAAATTTAATTACACAATTATAAAAATTGATCATTACAATACATTAACACAAGTACTAAGTTCAAAAATCACAAATCACAATCTCCAGAATTACATACCAACCTAAGTGCAGTGCAATCATTCAAACATACTAACTAGTACATTATATTTACAAGCTCATATAAAATGGCATCGCCTAGTTTAAAACAAGTTCAAACCAAACACAATAACTAGTCCAGAATCATTAAAAAAAAATAAAAAAATCATAAGTCCATAACAATTCATACACAATGAAATCATAAAGTCACACAAACATTAATGGCTTTAATAGCATACATTGGGCTAATACATTTTACAAATATATAAAATGGGCTATTTAAAATTGGATTTCTAAGATTGGGTTATACATGTACGTGCTAATACATCTCTCACACACATGGGTGAACTCAAATGAGAATAACCTCCTTGGTCTTCCTAGAAAAAGTAAGGACATATCTCATCAGTTGTCCAGTAAGATTACGTTCATCAATTATTGAAAGTTTTAATAAAAAAATGATTGAGTCAATTTAATATTATTGAAAATTTCAAGTTTCAATAATTATAAAATGAACTGAAACTCATTTTCTTCCCTTATTTTATAGAAATCCTCAAGGACTGATCATACCAGTCCTCACCTTTTACATGGGAGCATGTTCTCACATAGCATATTTACCTAAATGGATAGTAATATAGACTCAAGCTTGGCTTTTCCGTCGAGTCGAATCGAGTCAAACTAGGTTGAGTCATAGGTCCCTATTTGGGACCTATTTCCATCCCTAGTTAGGCGGGGATCGACTAGGTTACCAATTGTCCATTAATGTCATATTTGGTAACAAATTCAAGTCTCTTTGTCATATTCGGTAATAAATTCAAGTCTTATGTGAACTTTTTGAGTAACTCTATTATAATGATATATATCTTCATAAATTACTTTCTTAACCTACAACACAAATTAAGAATCAATATTGTTCTTATTGAAAATTAAATTTATGATTATTGAAAATTAAATTTATGATCTCTCATTTAAAAAAAGTTATTTCGTACCACTAGATCACAAGGTCATTGGTCAAGTCTCTTGAACTTAGTTAACAACAATATATAACAACAAATTTTAATCTATAAGCACGCTGTATTAACTAAACCTAGATTGTGGGTCAAGATTTGAATTCTGTGAAGTATGAACCATACCTAAATTGGAACGCAAACAATATGATAGGTAAATAATAAATATATAGTTCAACTATTAACTTAAAATTTTAGTTAGATAAAATGTACTTACTAGTATTAAACATAATACTAGTAGTTAAAACAGAATATAGCGTTTAATAGTCCACTTAAGTAACGTAGCTTAATTAGTTCTTGAATGGTAAATTATGATAAAGAAGCAACATTATATACGTATTGATCCTCTCACCTAATAAATTATTGAATCGCTGTAACTTATTTATTCACAATCATATTGGCCCCTTGATATGAGAGGATTTCGCTTTCAGTGGGCTAAGAATTTATTGTTGAATTGAATTTTGGGCCCTACCATACGCCATTGTTCTTTAGATCTATCTTACCCCTCAACGTTGGGCAAATTATGCTATGAGCACGTGCCCACGTTGCAAGGTGAGCACGATTTCATATTCATAATTTTTATATTGTAGATTCATAATTTCTATATTGTAGATTCATAAAATTTATACTTTAGATTTTAATTGTTGAACTCTATTTTCACAAATCAGAGAACTATATGTTTATAATTGATAACTATATAGTTTATAAATTATGAATTTATAGTACATAAATTATGAATATACAGTACAGATATTATGAATCTACAGTATACAAATTATGAATCTATTGTATACAAATTATGAATTTACTGTATTTAAATTATGAATCTACGGTTTAAAAATTATGAATCTAAAATATAAATTTTATGAATTTACAATATAGAAATTATTGATCTACTATATAAAAATTATGAATCTACAATATATAAATTATGAATATAAAATTATGCCTACCTTCTGAGGTGGACACGTGCTTACAGCATAACGTTCCTCGTCCTCAAGTCTCTTGTTTAATTATCCGATCCTTTTGTCATATTTGGGAGTTTCCAACTCAACTAACCGATTGAAAGCATTGAATGGCCTGGGCATTGAGATGTGAAATAATGGAATTGTAATAATATTATTTCTTTCTTGTGCTGATGAAATTTGGAGATACGTGCACGCCATATATGGCTCATACTTCCTCTGCATTAAATACTGCTTCAATTGGCCAATGCCCAGTGAGGTATGAACTTTCAACTTGTGGTAAGTCATAAGTGTACGTACGTAAGGAATCTCTTTTACTCTTGTCGGTTGTGATGTCGATCTAGATGTCATGTTTAGATTGGTAGAAAAAAGTAAATCCTACTATTTATGTCAACTAATCTACATATTTAATTTCTTATAGTGTGTTTAGAAATTTGGAAAATAATTTCTATAAATTATTTTCTTGAGTTTTTAGTGTTTGACAAGGTCTGAAAAATTAAAATTATAAAAAATTAATTTTGATTAAAGGAAAAATCACTTTGTTTTTTTGAAAAATGATTTTTCTTTTTAAAGGGAAGTCATTTCAAGGCTTCTTCTCTTTGCCCCGAATATTAATCATGAGCCATATTCTCTTACCTATCTCCTCGGCTACCAACTGGTCACCTTCCATCGGAGAAGGTGACCAGTGGTTGACCAACCGGTTGCGTTCCATCTCTGGTGGAAGATGATAGGTCGAACAGTCGCCAATAATCAATTTTATCTTCGGAGTTGACAAGATAAAGTTTAGGGTGTTTGACCTTTTTTTCTCTTTTTAAAAAATGAACAAAACACACCAAAGACAGTTCTAAAAATGATAATATAATATTTTTTTGAGAAATCTCTTTTTTCATAAAATAATTTCAAAAATCATTTTCCTGATTTTTAACCACACCCTAAATCTCCATATCGGTGTAATGCTATGCGCGGATTATGAGGTGTTGATAAGGGATGGTTCAATTCTTGACAAATTAATTATATTTTTTGTGATTTTAATTTGGCACATGCCTTTCTAATTTTAGTGGAATAAGAAAAAGACAAGAGAGTAAATTAATAGAAGGTATCTTAGTTGAGCTTGCAGCACATGATTTTTTTATATATCATTTATAAGTTATTACATAGGAGTATTGTTTACTCTGTACACACCTTTAATTTACAGGTTTCCTTCGTACCCAAATTAAGTAAGTCCAACATTATTTTTGTTTAATAAAAATGATCTTTTGCAGAAATTTGTTTAAATTATTTCATGTTAAAGTGATAGTGTGCTTTTGAACGAGTGCGTGTGTGTGTATATATACAAGAAAACAGTGGTGGTTAAATCTGATAGATATATAGATTATAAATAGCAGTGAAGTACATATTGATCACCATTCATATTTGCGGCACAGTACAAACCAGACAGAGCAACCTTACGTAAAACGTTAAAACTTAAAACAAAAGACCATTAAAAAAAAAAAAAAGAAGAAAAAACATAGTTGAAAGCTGGTTTCCTACAAATCGGAGCCCTAGCTGCAGGGATCACAAAAAGATATGATCCCCCTCTTATTCCTCTGCATATATTATTCTTATGATAATAACGATGATGTCACTATTCCGGTCGTCGTAGTTCTCTGTAATGGCCTGTCTGAGAAACCCTGCACTCTCCCATAATCTGTTCTAGTGAATCCTGCAACACAAATAATCATAGTATCAAACAAAAACATATAGCGAAATCGTCAGATTACAAGTTCTTAGATTTAATTAACTGGTCAGCTATAAACAACCTGATTGATTTTTAGAGTATGATTTTTAGAGTGTTTAGTGGTCTAATAACATTTTTTTTCGTTCAATGACCTAATTGTATTTTTAAGTTACGTTCCGTGGCCAATTTAAACTTTATTCCAATAGATTAAAAGAAAGAAAAGAAAGAGGCCGGAGTATAGTACTTGGAGCAGTCGGTGGAGGTGCTGATGGGATAGCCGACGTTGACGCCGCATTTTCCAGGGACGCCGGCGGCGAGGCCAGGGTTAAATCCGGAGAGTTTGCCGGCCAGGGATTTGAGGCAGTTGCAAGCGGTCTGGCGGTCGGCGGTGGTTTTAGCTGCGGCGGCGAGATCCTTAACGCCTTTGCAGCAGGCTGCGGTCAATGGTTCAGTGCCCTTGATGTATTTGAAACAAGAGACTAAGCTACTCGCCACCGTGCCGCAAGTAATGGCGGCCTCTGCGTGGGGCGCAACCACAACCATGCACAACACCGCAACGCAAACAACCTTAACCAAACTAAGATTCGCCATTGCCTCTGATCGATCTGGGAATGAAAGACAGGATATATATGTGTAGCTGAGCTTTGCAGATGCTCTAAGTAGTAGTGATTGTGGTGATGGAGTGGGAGAATGGCTGGGGGATTTATTTATAGCAGAAATTTTGATGGTGTGAACGGAGGAGCTAGTGTCACTGTACACTGTGAGACCATTAATGGAGCTGTTGGCAGTTGGGACCAATAAATGCATGCAATCAATCAATCAAACGTTGCCCAGAGTGAAAGGAAAGTGATAGCTAGATTTCTAGTAAAAATTTTGTCATTTATGTTTCAATTTTGATTTTTTTTTATTGAATTAATCAAAACATGCATGCCACATTAATAAAAAGTAAAAAATCAAAAAATTAAGAGTACCTTTAGCCAAGTTGATCATCAAACTGTTTACTTGTTAACTACAAGATTACAAATTCTGTCCCCTATGAGAACGAACTATTGTCCTTCTGAATTGGTTTGAGCTAGTCCATTGTGGGCAACTAGTTTTAGCGGATAAGCTATTAGCAAGTTAGTTTTTCTCATTGTAGCTCTTAGCTAACTACGGTCACAAGACGGAATTTACCCAATGTATGCTCTTTGGTAATGATGGTAAGTTTAACCCATTACCAAACCAAAAAAAAAAAAAAAAAAAAATCTAAAAAAGGGTGGGTAAGTAGATAAAACATAATTTTCGATCATACATGAAAGTTATAAGTTTATTCCATTGAATTCTTCTAGTGTAATTTATCTTACACATGAGTATATATAGTTTACCCTAATGCACATGGTGTGTAGTGGGCCTAGCAGCTCAAATTGAATGCATGCATGCATCCAGATCCCGTGTTAGAGCAAGGCCATTAGTCATGATTTTTTGTAGGTTTTTATTTCCTGGTTTTATTGCTTTTTTTTTTTTTTTTTTTTTTTTTTGTTCTCTCCGTGCAGGTTTTACAAAAAAATCATTTTACTGCAAATGTAATTTTTTCTTTTTTTAACAAATCATCATTTCTCACTTCCAACAAAGCATAAAAATAAAGAAAAATTATTGATGGGATGCTTATATTTCTTGCCTGGCAAGAAGGGCAGGGATGCGAATATGCGATGGGACCAGTATGAAATTTTGGGATATTCATGTGCAACACATGTTTAAGGATGAGTAGTATATATCACAAGTCCACAAAGATTTAATTTCCATTTTATTTTTGGAATTCAAAATATTATGAAGCAACATTTAGGAGTGAGTTACGTTGGGTGTAACACATGTTTAGGAATGAGTTGTATCGCTGGCCTTTCATTTTATTCTTGAAATTAAAATACCATTAAACAACATTTAGTTCTAACAACATAAGATATAATCAAGGGATAAACCCGGGATGATAAGAGATCAATGCTTGTAATTACAATATCACAAGTTTGAATCTTTGTCCTTTCAATTTGAGCTTGTCAGCAAAGTTACCTACACCAAAATGGGCTTGTAACCACAAGGTCACTAGTTCGAATCGTTGCCGCCTTAGTTTGAGTCGATCATTTATAGATAATCTAGGCTAGTTGACCTCATTGTGGTCTTTTATCGGACACTTTCAAACTGTGACTAATAGTACGTTTACTCGTCACTCAAAAAATAACATAAGATAATAAGATATATGAATATATAACCTGTTTAGTTATTTAGAGTTATTATCTTTTGGGCAACACATGCTTATGAAGTAACATATAAGAAAACTGTGGTGGATAAATCTGATAGATATATAGATTATATATAAATAGCAGTGAAGTACAGATGGATCACCATTCATATTTGCGACACATACAGTACAGACCAGACAGAGCAACCTTACGTAAAACATCAAAACTTAAAACAAAAGACCATTAAAAAAAAAAACATAGTTGAAAGCTGGTTTCCTACAAATCGGATCCCTAGCTGCAGGGATCACAACAAGATATGATCCCTATCTTATTCCTCTGCATATATTATTCTTATGATGATAATGATGATGTTGCTATATATTCCGGTCGTCTGAGAAAACATGCACTCTCCCATCTGTTCTAGTGAACCCTGCAACATAAATCATAGTTCCAAACAAAAAAAAACACAAGTTAGATCAGTTTCAACCCTACTTTTACGTTCTATACAAAAGAAATGGAGCAACCCAGCAAAGTTGGTCAGTCTGTGCACTCTCAAGAAGAGCAGTTTAATGGTTTTTTTCGATTTGAGTCGCTTAGTTATGGACAATCCAGATTGTTTTATTTGGTCCTTTAATTTGTTAACTAAGGTCATAAGGTGATATTGTTGAGCATATAACCAGTAATGTGCAATCCAACTTTCATTATTATGCAATCCAACTATCAGCTTAGACTTTTTGTTGAGCTGCAGCTGTGACTGCGTGTTTTCTCGTCATCCAAGAAAAAAAAGAAAGGAATGAGCTGAGGCTCAGCTTACTTGGAGCAGTCGGTGGAGGTGCTGATGGGATAGCCGACATTGACGCCGCATTTTCCAGGGAGGGAAGAGGCGAGGTTAGGTTTAAGGCCGGAGATTCTGCCGGCCAAGGATTTCAGGCATCCACAAGCGGTCTGGCGGTCAGCGGTGGTCTTAGCTGCGCCGGCTAGGTTCCTAACGCCGTTGCAGCAGCCTCCGACCAAAGGTCCAGTGCCCTTGAGGTAATTGAGACAAGGGCCTAAGCCACTCGCCACCGTGCCGCAACTCATGGCGGCCTCTGCATGGGGCGCAACCACAACCATGCACAACACTGCAAAGCAAACAACCAAACTAAGCTTTGCCGCCATTCTTCTGATCTGATGATAATCTATCTGGAAAAGGGAAGGTTTTGTAGAGATTTATAGATGCTAGCGAGGGGTGATGGAGTGGGGAGCATGCGAGGGGTGAATTTATAGCAGAAATTTTGATGGTGTGAACGGGAGATTCTTACAGTCTTACTGTGTTCTGCGAGATCAGACCATTAATGGAGGTGTTGTTAGTTGGGAGCAATAAATGCAATCAATCGAACGTTCCCGAGTGAAACCAAATCTGATAACTAGCTTAGCTAGATTTGTAGTAATTAATAAAGTTCTTGTCATCTTTCAATTTTCAAAGAATGGAGAATTTTCAAACTAGTTGGTCTGCCGTCTCCTTCGCCGGAGAAGGCAACCAATCGACACCAGTCACCGTTTCACTGGTGTTTTAATTTTTGGCAGAATATGGTTGGAGTCCAGCCAGAAGTTGGTCAGATCCGTCAATCAATTTTTAAGTCATGTTTTAAAATAATATGTTTAAAAGCTTAATTGTAACTTTTGAAAATTTAAGAGACTAATAGAGTAAATTTTAAGGACGTATTTGTTCTTTTCTTTTTTCCAAATTATAAATATGATTAGTGTAATATATGTTATACAAAAATATAATTTACCTAATATATAATACATTAAATACATGTCCTCGTTTGAGCGGCCCAAATGGAAAGTAGGATGCATGCATCCAGATCAATCGTTATATCGTACATCAGGATGCATGCATTGTGCGCCCGGCACAAAACGGCGTCTTTTTTTATGTTAAGATTTTATGTATATTATGTTAAGAGTTATGTGTATTATGTATTATGAATTTATGTGTATTCTACTCTACAATTATGTACATATGAAGAGAACTTTTTTTTTTTAAGTTAATGACAGAAACCGAAAACAGAATTTTTAAAAATATATATATATAAAACAACGTCGTTTTGGTCAGAGCGCACAATGCATTGTGCGTCCTGTGTAAGATATAATTTGCCCATCCAGATCCAATGTTATATTTCTTGCCAGGAAGGAAGGGCAGGGATGGGTTGGGAGCTGATATGAAATTTTGGGATATGTGCAACACATAATGTTTAAGGATGGTCGTATGTATATCACAAGTCGGCAAAGATTTCCATTTTCTTCTGGAATTCAAAATATTATGAAGCAACATTTAGGAGTACGTGAGCTGTGTGCAACACATGCTTAGAATGTTATCCTTATCTTTATAATACTTCCTTACATTTAAAAACTTATCTTATTCATACATTATTAAAATTGCATTTCTCAAACTATTTTTTTTTTATATCTTTGTAATTTTAACTATATGTATATAATGCAATTTTCCCATGCCTGGAGGGAGGACAATAAATGTACTGACAAACTAGCTAACATTAGTCAGTTTAGTGTTTGGGAGACGACAATCATCTTTGAAGATTCTCTGAATTACCTTATTGATCTCTTACGAGTTGATGCTGGGGCACGTTGACCTGGAGGATTCCTTAGCGAAGGCCTTGGCCTTCTCCATGGTACCAAATAAAATAAAATTTGAGCACATAGGTGTAATATAACTTAAATAATGTAATTCAATATTTTGTGAACCAAATGTCCTCTAATTCTAATTTGCATGAAATAGTTTGCATTGCTTAGTGAAAGAAAATAAAAAGAATGCACCAAATCGGTGACCTGGTGGTCAAGTGGGTGAGATATAATTCTTATATCTGAACGTCACATGTTTGATACTTATCAACACGTTGTTGGTCAAACTTGTTGCACATTATGTCTTCTTAATGCAAGAATGCACTATGCGCTATTTCATAAAGATGCATAATTATGTGAGAAATCGATGTTGACACTTAAATTTTGATAAATATTGATTATTTATCAATATTAGTATATTTGAATTTCTGTATGGATGATATTGATATTATCTAATTTGTTAATTAGATAATATCAAAAGAGTTTGAGCTTATCAAAACTCTCTATCCTACAGCTATAAATTGGGTCTTTCATTTCTATGCAATCACACAGATCTTAGGAACAATTCATAGAAACATCAAGTTTATTCAGAGATCACAATAAAATGTGATGCTAAAAGTAAAAGTCCATCCTCCCTGTTGATCCAAACCTCCTTTGAAGATCAAGCCATGCATGTTGATCCAAACCTCCATTGAAGATCAAGTCATTTGAACCCGGAGGCCCTTCAAGAAGAACAAGCTATATATACAAGCCCTTCTTTGAAGATCAAGCCACTTGAAACCCGGAGGCCCTTCAATGGTGGAGTGTTCAAGGCATCAAATTGAGAATCAGTGGACCATCCAGAGACTTGTACCCACACCGCATTGATACTTGATATGTAATTCAGAATTTTGAATATTACTAAATTTTATTCAATTTTCTTTGTTTACAATCGATAATGATAACACAGAAAAGATTTTTGAAAAAAAAAATGATAATAGATTGAAAAATCTATATGAGAAATAAATTTCAAAGTGTTTTTATTGGAAAAGGAAAACGGTTGGAAATACAACTATACAAGTGCTATTTTGCTTTAGGGATATGGGCAAATCGAAATATTTATCATAAGTTTATTTTATTAATTTGTGGTATAATTTATTAATTGAAGATAATTGTTGAAAAAGTTATGATACTTATTATAAACTACGCATTTTGATGAAATATTTAGTAAAAAAAAGAAGTACAAATTATAGTTTGAATTTGTATTTGCTCCTAAAATAAATATCTTTACCACAAAAAAAATTGAAAAATAATTTTACATTTTATGTTACCAAGTCAATATTTGAAAAATAAATTCTCTATAACAATTTTTTTTAATAACAATTGCCTGTGAAGAAATTAATCTTTTTTAAAATAAGATCTCGAATATGAATATACTTCTCTAAACCATGTAAATATATGATTTTACTAGTTTTAGTTATTGCCCTTGATATACTCATATACTTGAAATTTTGAGTGTTTAGACATGTAACTTAACCACGTAAATATTACTAATTGTTTTAAACAATTTATTTTAAAAAAATAACATTTTTAGTTTTATTTGTGCTCATTAAAAGTTTTAAAGGTGAACTACAATGCAAAAATAATAATTTCCATATCCCCCAACGTCCATAAATTTTGTCCTTATTAGGGTTTCCAATTTCCAATGTGAATGGTTGTGTGATTGAAAATATGATTCATTGAACTTTGAGGGCGGCAACGCCACTGAAAATGAGTTTTTTTTTTTAAACATTATATCAAAGTTTATTTTAAATTATTAATTTGTGATTACATTTATTAATTTATTGATAATTATATAAATGACGTAGTAAATACGGTGGTATTCATAAATACGTATTAGGATCGGATCATAGGAAGATCTTTGACCGGTCTGCTTGTTGGTTTAAGCTATTAAGTTCGGTTGTTCGCGTGACAAGGTAAGGTTAGAGAGTTCCGAGCTATAGTATGGTAAGTAAGAATGCAAAAAAAAGCCCTCACTTCTAACATTAAATGTGGCATTTATAGAGGAGGATATAGACACGTGTCGAGTTTTCGACATGCTTGACACGTGTCGCGATGTAATCAGCTAGCTCGGAGCTAGCTTGGAAACAGCACCACGATGTGCTTGGTACAAAGTCAGGAATGTGGGTCTCAGTGTTTAAGTAGTCTTGTTCGGGGCGAACTTCTCGACCTAAGAAGGTCGGGGTCGACCCTAGAGCGGGTGGAACAAAGACTAACGTTGACGAAGCGTTCTCTCGATCGTCGTGTGTAGGTCAGGCACATCAAGCTAGTGGTCGATCAAGGTCGGGAATGATTCTGGCCTCTAGGTGACCTGACTTGATATCAAATAAGTATACAATACGTAAAGAGATGTATACTCGTAGAATATTCTCTATGAGTAATAATCCGTATTAAAATATTTATACTTATTGGAAATTATACGGAGTGTTTTTATTTAAAGAAAAAAAAAACAGAAATAATTCCGAGAAATAAAAGATATATGGAGAGAAAAAGAAAAGTGAAATAGTCACACTTGTAATAAATGCAATTCTGACGGAGCATAAAAACAAGGTTATGACTGCCATGCATGTGTCAAAAAAATTATTGATTTTTGTGATTTTGTCAAAACATATATTATTGGACCGTGATAAGTAGAAATTTGTGCCCAAACTTTTCAACATTGTACTACATATCAATAATTACTTATGGTAAAAATATCATATTTTTAAAAATAAAATAATATATATTCAATGAAATATTTTACATAAACTCTACAAGAGATTGTAAAGTGATACTAGAAAACAAATCTACCTCTAAATTCAAGTTAGCTTTTGTATGTTGTGGAATTATGATCGTCTTCATGACTTGATGATTTATCAATTGGCACTCTTATTGAGTGATCAGTTCATGACCAAAAAAGGCTACCTCTAGAGTGAAGGGCACTTTCACTTATTAGTGCGAAATACCAAAAAGAGTTTGAAGTGTGAGTTGCCGATAGCTTAACATTTCAAGAGGTGAACAATAATATTATCCACACCGACTTCAAAAGATATTATAGGATACTCCGTAGTATTTAAATTAGGATCAAACGCTACTCTTGAACTTACTTTTGTACGGGATAGTATTAAAATGTTGGCTTTAAGTAGCCCACCATTGATAATTGATATGATGCTCTCAACACGATTACATACACTACTCAATTCAATCTTTTAACTTACATGATATTCTTCGGAAAAAAAAAAAAAACTTACATGATGTGAAATCAATAAATTTATTACTCATTGCTGCCACTATCTTATTAAAAAAATAGTCATTGATAAATTTATTATTATTATTATTAAAAGTTAACTCTCAAGACTCAGTTTAACTAGTCAATAAATCTAAAATAAGTTTAGTTTTACTAGCAGCGTAAGGTGTAGATCAAATTCAAATTTATTAAAGATTGAAAAAGGGAGGTATGAATGTGTACAAACATTTGGGTGCATGAAAATATAATGTTAAATAAGTATGAAAATATAAAACTAGCTTAAAGCTTTTTAAAAACCTGACTTTATTGATATTCCATTCTATATATTGCTTCTTATGGACTTATTTTGTTAGATATCTAACTTATATTCACTATACTGCATCGTTACTTTTTTGTTTTGTTTAACACTTTTCATTTGCAATGCCTACTTTACATGATTGGTTGTTGATGAATTTTGGGATATATTTTGTTCTCAATTGCTTATTTGGGATATAAGGAGGCATTAGTGAATCAAGCTGAAAATGGAGCATTTTAGTGAGATTTAGAGGTAGTTTTGGTAGTTGAAGATGACAAAAGGACGTGGCATAGCACATAAGGTTAAAGGAGCACGATTCGGAATTGGAAACATATAGGTGGTCAGGTTCAAGCTCACATTGTGGTGGAGAATGACATGATGAACCAAAGACTAAAGCTCGGATATCACAATTGGATTCATGTCGTGATAGCCATCGTGGCACCCAAGACTCACTTCTTGAAGTCGAGCATCACTCTGGTGGTCACAAACATAACTTGTAGCGCGACAAAGGAAATTCGCGAGCTAAGGCAAGATATCATGGTCATAACCAGCTGAACCTGAGAACTTGGAGAGACGCCACGATGTGGAATCAAGCTTGATGACCATCAATAATCCCATCATGAGAATTGAAGTGCAAAATATTATTGTATCAAGCATCACGATTGGCGTCATGACATAGCAGCAATCATGGCGTTGAGGCTTAAGCAGTACTTTTTCCTATTTTGTTTAGCGCAATTTCTAACTATTTAAATAGATATTAACAAATATTTTTAGATCACTTTTCGTTATCCTTTTCTTCTCTAAATCTCCTAGCTAAAACACTTTTAGATTTAGATCAAATTCAAGCAAGGATTCCTTTCAATTGTTTTAAGGGTGTGTTTGGTTCGCACATAGGAATCAAAATCGGAATGGGTATCAAATACTTGGTAATGGTAATGGGTTTTGGTGAAAGTATTTAACATGTTTGGTAGTAGGGTGGAATGAGAATAGTTACAAATAGTAGTGCTTGAAAATAAATAAGGGAATGAAACCCTGTATTTGGGTATGGATTTTTCAATTGATGGGGTATTCGAAACCCATAGTAGTGTTCTAAAAACCTATCAACCAAACAACAACAATCACTTTCATACCCATTCCTATGGGCAAAACCCACCAACCAAATACACCCTAAGATTCAAACTAAATCCTTTCAATTGCTTTTTTTTTTAATTCCACTTCCATAACAAGCTGTTAACTTAAGGGTGTGTTTGGATCGCACATAGGAATCAGAATCCGAATGGGTATCAAATACTTGGTAATGGTAATGGGTTTTGATGAAAGTATTTAACATGTTTGGTAGTAGGGTGGAATGAGAATGGTTACTAATAGTAGTGCTTGAAAATGAATAAGGGAATGAAACCCTTATTGTATTTGGGTATGGGTTTTTCAATTGATGGGATATTCGAAACCCATAGTAGTGTTCTAAAAACCTATCAACCAAACAACAACAATCACTTTCATACCCATTCCTATGAGCAAAACCCACAAACCAAACACATCCTAAATTGTATCTACCTTATATGCAATTCCTTTGTGAATTTATTTTTTACTTCAATCATGAAGAAACGATTGGTCTAGGTGTCTTAATGGTCACTGGCGGAGCCACATAGGGGCTGCCCCCACTCCCCCATCCCATATATAATATATATATTAAATATACTAAAATTTAAGTAAAAGATTAATTTGGCTTAGTTGGTAAGACTTTATTATTACCATAAAATATAAAATATGAAATCACTTGTTGTTCGAACCCTTTTTTATTTGTAATATTGTGGGGTTTTTTTTTTTTTTTTTTTTTTTTCATTTCTTAATATTAATAATCAAATGAGTGAAATTTTGTTTCTATTTGTAATATTGTGTTTTTTTTTTCATTTCTTAATATTAATAATCAGAGAAATTTTGTTTTTGACATTTTTTAAAAATATTAATAGTGAGAATTCTAATTGGATTTTTTATTTGTAACATTGTGACTTCTTTTCTCTCTCTCTCTCTCTTTTTTTTTTTTTTTTTTAATATTAATAGTGAGATCAGTGATTTATGATGTATTTTCCATTCAAACTATTTTATCAAATTAATTATGTTTTATATTTTGTTTTAAATATTTTTTATCTTGATGTATTTTGATTTTTCGTCTATAGTCAACAATATTATATTTATAACTCGGTCTCTAAATGTTTCAATCTTTTTTAAAATATCTCGTTAGTTTTAATCTTTCACCCACACTGAAAAGTTTTCTGAATCTTCCCTTGCTAATGGTGATGGTATCATGTAAAAATGGGGCAAGAGGTCATATTTATAGTGTTTGCACCATGTGAAACGAGTGGTTGACGTGCATCGTTAACATATATATTATGTACCTTAAGTTAATAAATTATGTACCTACAAATAAATTGAAGCTAAGGTACATAATATATTAATTGTAATAGGTATATCTTTTACAATTAAAAATGAATAATATATTAACTACATGTTCATAGTGCATTCACTATAATAGATATATAATTCATTATTTGTACGTATATAATATGTTAATTGTAATATGTATATAATTTATTAAGTGAATATATATAATACGTTAATTGTAAATATATAATTCAAATGTTATTTGGACTATGGTCCACAATGTAATTAACGCATCAGTGGGCTATAAGCCCATTACCATTGTCCCAAAGTCAACTTTCCTTCCTAGGCCAATGCGTGTTTGGCCATGGCCCATTTACCCGTTAGTGTTCGAATCCGAACCGAAATGGGAAACCCGCGGGTGTCCCTGATTGAACCGGAATTATGCCAATCCCTATTAGTTACGGAGTATTACTTATTAGGCTATATAAACCCTAAGCCAGATTTACATGCATCAATACTTCTATACATTCTTCCCGTCAATAGTTGAGTCGCAGCGCTGTATCGGTCTGTGAAGTCTGTGAAATATGGGGCCGCAGGTTGAAGAAGACGGATTGAAGAAACTAGAGTATCTATCTCTTGTTTCAAAGGTGTGCTCGGAGCTGGAGACGCATATAGGCGTCGGAGACAAGGTTCTAGCGGAGTTCATCACGGAAATTGGCCGGAACTGCCAAACTGTGGAAGAGTTCGATGAAAAATTGAAGGAGAGCGGTGCTGAGATGCCGGATTACTTTGTTCGGACGCTGCTCACAATAATCCATGCAATTCTTCCTCCTAAGCCTAAGTCTGAGTCCGAGAAGGATTCGAAGAAGCCAGGTGAACAATTTTCTGCTTTGAAAATAAAGGATGATAGGGAAAGGGTTAAGGAGTTGGAGAGGGAGATTGAGGTGGAAGCGAAGAAGAACAGGGGAAAAGATGAGGGAGAAGATAGGCGGGACAGAGATGATAGACGAGATAGGAGAAGAGATAGGGATAGAGACAGTAGAAGAGATAGGGATAGATATGATAGGAGGAAAAGAAGAGATTATGATGAAGATAGGGATAATGATAGAAAGAATGTGATGCATAGATCGGAGGAACCTGAATTGTATGGAGTGTATAAGGGGAGAGTCTCCAGGGTAATGGACACAGGCTGTTTTGTTCAGCTGGATGAGTACAGAGGGAAGGAAGGATTAGTTCATGTTTCACAGATGGCAACTCGGAGGGTTGCAAATGCAAAAGAATTGGTGAAGAGGGATCAGGAGGTATACGTGAAGGTAATTTCAGTGACTGGGCAGAAATTGAGTTTGTCCATGAGGGATGTTGATCAGAATACTGGAAAGGATTTGCTACCACTGAAGAAGAGCTTAGATGATGATGGTTTGAGGGAAAATCCATCTCGGGGAAATATGGAGGGGAGTAGGACGAGAATTGGGCTTTCAGGGATTCGGATCACAGAGGATGATGTTGTTGTCGTCCCATCAAGAAGGCCATTGAAGAGAATGAGTTCGCCAGAGAGGTGGGAGGCACAACAACTCATGGCTTCAGGTGTCTTAAGTCTTAAGGAGTGTCCTATGTTTGATGAAGAAGGGGATGGAATGATGTATCAGGAAGAAGGTGGTGAAGAGGAGCTCGAGATTGAGTTGAATGAAGACGAACCGCCTTTCTTGCAAGGCCAGAGTCGGTACTCAGTTGATATGTCTCCTGTGAAGATTTTTAAAAATCCCGAGGGTTCCTTGAGTCGAGCAGCTGCACTCCAATCCGCTTTGATAAAGGAGAGGAGAGAAGTAAGGGAGCAGCAACAAAGAACAATGCTTGATTCCATCCCTAAAGATCTAAATAGACCATGGGAGGATCCAATGCCCGAGACAGGTGAGAGGCATCTGGCCCAAGAGCTGAGGGGTGTTGGTTTGTCAGCCTATGATATGCCCGAGTGGAAGAAAGATGCTTATGGTAAAGCACTTACTTTTGGACAGAGATCAAAGCTTTCCATTCAGGAGCAGAGGCAAAGTCTACCCATTTACAAGCTGAAAAAGGAATTGGTTCAAGCTGTACACGATAACCAGGTCTTGGTTGTCATTGGAGAGACAGGTTCCGGCAAGACAACACAGCTGACACAGTATCTAGCTGAGGCAGGATATACCACGAGAGGTAAAATTGGATGTACTCAACCACGTAGAGTGGCCGCAATGTCAGTGGCGAAGAGGGTTGCCGAGGAGTTTGGTTGCCGGTTAGGGGAAGAAGTTGGTTACGCCATTCGTTTCGAGGATTGTACTGGGCCAGAGACTGTGATAAAGTATATGACAGATGGTATGCTGTTGAGGGAGATACTGGTGGACGAGAGTTTGTCTAAGTATTCGGTTGTAATGCTCGATGAAGCTCATGAGAGAACCATTAATACTGATGTTCTCTTTGGTCTCTTGAAGCAATTACTTAAGAGAAGACCAGACCTTCGGTTGATCGTCACATCTGCAACTTTAGATGCAGAGAAGTTTTCGGGATACTTTTTCAACTGTAACATCTTTACTATCCCAGGGAGAACCTTTCCAGTGGAGATACTTTACACCAAGCAGCCAGAAGGCGACTATCTTGATGCAGCTTTGATAACAGTCTTACAGATTCATTTAACAGAACCTGAAGGTGATATCCTTATTTTCTTGACTGGTCAGGAAGAGATTGATTATGCTTGCCAGTCTCTTTATGAGAGGATGAAAGGTCTGGGTAAGAATGTTCCTGAATTGATAATCTTACCTGTTTATAGTGCCCTGCCTAGCGAAATGCAGTCTAGAATCTTTGAGCCTGCCCCTCCAGGGAAGAGAAAAGTAGTTGTTGCTACAAATATTGCCGAAGCTTCTTTAACAATAGATGGCATTTTTTATGTCATAGATCCAGGTTTTGCTAAGCAAAATGTATATAATCCAAAACAGGGGCTTGATTCATTGGTGATAACGCCTATATCACAAGCCTCAGCGAAGCAAAGAGCTGGGCGTGCTGGACGAACGGGACCAGGAAAGTGTTATCGTCTTTACACAGAGAGTGCATTTCACAATGAAATGTCTCCCACATCAATCCCGGAAATTCAGCGTATTAACCTTGGGATGACAGTGCTTAATATGAAAGCTATGGGTATTAATGATCTTTTGTCCTTTGATTTCATGGATCCTCCCTCTCCTCAAGCACTAATATCCGCCATGGAGCAGCTCTTCACTCTAGGAGCTCTTGATGAAGAGGGGCTGTTGACAAAGTTGGGTAGGAAAATGGCGGAATTTCCCCTGGAACCTCCACTGTCCAAAATGCTACTCGCCAGTGTAGACCTTGGATGCAGTGATGAGATTTTGACCATCATTGCAATGATTCAGACGGGCAATATTTTTTACCGACCTCGGGAGAAACAAGCACAAGCTGATCAGAAAAGGGCAAAGTTCTTTCAGCCAGAGGGTGATCATCTAACCCTGCTCGCCGTTTATGAAGCATGGAAAGCCAAAAATTTCTCTGGACCCTGGTGCTTCGAAAACTTTGTACAATCGCGATCTTTGAGGCGTGCTCAAGATGTCAGAAAACAGCTCCTTTCCATCATGGACAAGTACAAACTGGATGTTGTGAGTGCTGGAAAAAATTTTACGAAGATAAGGAAGGCCATAGCTGCAGGTTTCTTTTTCCATGGTGCTAGGAAGGATCCACAAGAAGGGTATAGAAGCTTGGTTGAGAACCAGGCAGTATATATACATCCCAGTAGTGCTGTATTCCAAAGGCAGCCCGATTGGGTTATTTATCACGAGCTCGTGATGACAACCAAGGAATATATGCGTGAGGTGACCGTGATTGATCCCAAGTGGCTGGTAGAGTTGGCACCGCGATTCTTCAAAGTGGCTGACCCGACTAAATTGAGCAAACGTAAGAGACAGGAGCGCATTGAACCTCTTTACGACAGATATCACGAGCCTAATTCTTGGCGCTTGAGTAAAAGGCGTGCTTGATATCTACATCAACAATGTCATAATATATCATGTGTTCACACTCTGCTCAATGTATATATCTTGCTATGTTATAGGAAGGATGAGTAATTAATTATAATATAGCTTTACTCTTTCAATTCGAATGCCATTTTCCATTTGTTCATGCTTTCATGTAGCCGGATAACGTTTTGTGATAGTTACTATCGTCACAAATTTGTATGTACATAATATAAATAACTTCAATAATTTTTATATTCATTACAATTGATAAGATTATACAGCAAGTCCGCTATTATTATAACTTGAAAGCTAACTAAATCAGGATAAATTTTAATATTTGAGCGTTGTTGACAAATAGGTCATTTACGTTGTCATTGCACCATAATCACATTAAAATCTAACAATGTGTCTTATCAATTTAAACCACCACCATCACTCCACCACAACAATGGATCTGAATGTGAGAGTTAGGCATGTGAATCCTCACCTTTGTTGAGGGATTTGAACTTCTCTAAATATGCAGAACTTGAGCAAATCACTTTATAATAAAAGCTAGTATCACTTTGAGACAAAATAGCATCGTTTTTGGTAAATACACAACACTTTGTGTATAAAATATTCACATAGATTATATAATATATATATAAGCCATATCAATTTAAATATAAATGTTGTGACATTTTTATAAATATATAAAAGTTTTCACATATCAGTATTAGGTAAAATCACATCCTTTTGTTGAAAACTCAGATCATTTTATACTAAATGTACATGAATATATCATAGTGTCATAGCTTCAATCCATTAACGCACTTAATTGGTAGTCCGTTGCCAAGTCCCAATGGAGTGAAAAGGGATTTAATTTCTCTCAAGTTTGGTAGTCTCGTTTGAGGATTTAATATCTCTCAATTCATCAAAGTGGTTGTTTTAGTCCACTACTAACAAACTATATGTTAATATTAATAATGTATCTTAAATATCTAAATTATTGTGGGACACTTTAGTCATTTTTTATTTATACCACTTTGTATTAAATAAATAATTAATCGTTGAGATTGACAAATACTTTTTTTTTTCAAATTGGCCATTTGCCTTTTAATTACACCCAAAGTAGTTCTCTGACTATAGTGAAAATTCTGAATTTCCAGTTTTATCCCTCATTTGAACACCCACTTAACACAAAAATTAACAGTCCATTTTGACTTAAAATTCAACAGTCGGAGGATCACTTTGGATGCAATTAAAAGTCAAGGAATCAATTTAAGAAAATGCCATAGTCGGAGGACATTTTGAGAATTAACTCAAAAATTATATTTTAAACTGCCTTTTTCATTAAAAAAAAAAAAAAGGGAAATAAGGATTTTTTTACCCAATGTTTTTTTTTCCCACTTTCCTAAGTTGATGTGACCAAAATGCTCATACTTTTTCCATCTTTGGAAAACAAGTATGGTAGGGAGTGACATTGTAAAATTTTTCATATATATATAAAGAAAAAAAAATGTTATTGAAATATTTCACATGATGCAGTCGTTTTAGTGTAATTAAAGCTAGTACACGAGTAAATGAGATAAATTGATATCTCATCCGAGAAATTAAAAGAGATTAATTAAAATGTCTTTAAATTTTGTTAGTTTGGATGAATTTAAATTCAATAAATTAAACATAAAGTGTTATACTTCCATTTCGCATGCGCATCAAACATGGAAATGGAAATAGCTGAAAGTGCCATAGATAATAATGGCAGTGTAACAGGAGAGGTGGGAGTAGGGTCTCAAACAAATCAATCAATAATCTAATAAAAACAAGAAAAAAGTGTCAAATAAGCAAATAAACTTATTTTGTATTGTAATTGGATCACTGAATTTAAAGAAGAGTTAATACCATCCGATGTCTTTCGAGTGAGTGGTTTTGCCACGTTTAGTCCTAAACTTTTAAATTGACCATCTGTGGTCTTTCGACTTTTAAATTTAACCATTCATGGTCCAAGTTAACCACCCATGGTCCTTCAACTATTAAATTTTGACCAACCATGGTCCTTTCAAAAGGACCACAATTGGTTAAATTTTGAAACTTGAAGGACCATAGGTGGTTAACTTGGACCACGAATGGTTAAATTTGAAAGTCGAAGGACCACAGATGGTCAATTTAAAAGTTTAGGACTAAACGTGGCAAAATCACTGTACTCGGAGGACCTCAGATGGTATTAACTCATTTAAAGAATATGCAATTGAGACATTTTTCTGTTTTCTTTTAATGCAATTTGAGTTAAATCATTTCAATCTTTACTTCCAATTAATATGATAGTAGAAAGAGCAACTCCTAGTACATACCATATAAGAAATATGATCGAATTTTACTAGAAAAAATTAGAAAATATCTCAATTGCACATTTTATTTGTTTGATAGTTTGATACATGACATACATTGTAAAAAGTTCAATGACCTATTTGATACATTTTCCTAAAAACAATTTCATATTCTAATATGGTGAAATTCCTTACTTTCACTATTCGAAACTATTATAATTATATATATATTTTTTTTTAACAAAATAAACGGTAGAAAAAAAATGACATATTTAGTCTCTAAATTATATATAAATTTAGTCATTTAGTTATGGTCATGTTTATTTTTTAGCCCATAATTATTCTCGGAGTTGCTGTTTTATTTGGTCCTAAGAATTTGATTTCCTCTCGTTATATGAGACAAACGTTTCCATGCAGTGTTAGTCATTTCTAATGAGTTTATTTGACAAACTTAAAGCTCTGACTTGGTGGAAAGAATTCGTACCTTTGTTCGACAGGTTAGAGCTTGAAATTTGTCACATTAATAAATCAACAATATACAAAGAGATTAACACAAGATAACGTCTTTATAGTATACACAATATAATAACTGCTAACTCTATATATGTTTAAGTTGGTTGTATATATGAAGTATGAACTGACCTGACCCTAGCTATATATGACTTTGAACAAGTTCGTTAGGTACGCTATCAATTAAATTTAAACCTTTGTTAGGTGTTGGGTCGATTCAAACGGCACGTTCACTACTTGTTTGAAATTAAAAATAACTGTACACATGCACGCCCACAAAACAATTACTTTGGCCTATAAATACGTTAGCAATTAGGTTTAATTTACAATGTAAGTTCAAACAAGCATTATATACATTGTCACCCACTCTTTGCTAGCTAGCTAGCTTGTTTATTCTCAATGGAGAACTTCCATTTTCCATTTTTCATCCTTGTGCTTGTTCTTTGTTTCCACAGCTCTTGTGGGACGTTCTTCCATGGTGGCGAAGATCCTTCCGCCCCCGGCGATTGGAAGAATGGCCACGCCACCTTCTACGGCGGTGCTGATGCTACCGGAACAATGGGTGAGTACATTACATACATACATGCATGCTTGTACGGGTAACTCAAGTGGTAGATTATAGGTAATTATATATGATTGAGACCTGTTAGTCGCAATATGATAGGCTCGTTGTAGGCACAAAACACTGGTCATTCTCACCTAAGATGTCGTTAAGTCACCCTGATTTATCTATCCACCATCATGGACCAGGGTGTGAGGTCCTCGGGCCAAGAATTTTAAACTGTATTTGTTTGATTAACACATACTATGTCAGTCAATCTTGTTCACAAAAGACAAAACTCCCTAGTCCTTAAAGTCCCACACCTCGTCCCAACAAGATAGTGAAAGGATAAATCCATCTTACTACTTGGCATTGCATGTATTGATTTGGATACCCGCATGGGTAGCTCAACTGGTCACCTCTCAAAGTGAGGGGGGCTCCTTGTGCGCAGTGAGCACCGGTCTAGCCTCTGTGATTAATGTTCAGTTGAGTCACCATGATTTACAACCTCCCACCGCTCTGTCGGACCGGAGTGTGGGGGCCCTTAGGGTTGGGGTTCAGCCTTTTGGAAGAATGTATTGATTTGGATTCCAAAGTCGATCAAAAACCCTTTTTTTTGGGCATTTTAATTTGGTACGCATGCAGGAGGAGCATGTGGATATGGAAACTTGTATAGCCAAGGTTATGGTACAAACACAGCAGCCTTAAGTACAGCATTGTTCAACAGCGGGTCGAGCTGCGGGGCATGCTACGAATTGAAGTGCAATGAAGAAGAATCAAGGGTGTGCCACCCCGGCAGCATCACCGTCACCGCCACCAACTTCTGCCCACCTAACTTTGCCTTGGCTAACAATCACGGCGGGTGGTGTAATCCTCCTCTCCAACACTTCGACTTAGCCGAGCCCGCTTTCCTTCAAATCGCTCAATACCGAGCCGGAATTGTCGCAGTTGCCTACAGAAGGTAACAGTGAATTCACTATTACCCTATAACTCAAAGATTAATACCAAGGAGGACCAGTAATAGCATATTTTCATGTAAAAGGAATGGGTCATTCCCAGAAATAAGGAATACAAATGTTTACAAAACAAATGAATAGACCTGGGAATGCTATGTCATTCCAGGCCTATTCCAAGAACCAAACAGCCCATAAAAGTGTTACAAAATCGGATTAATTTATTTTATTTTGTTGACTAGAATTGCTTGTGAGAAGAAAGGAGGAATGAGGTTCACCATCAATGGACATGCATACTTTAATCTTTTGTTGATAACAAACGTTGGGGGAGCAGGAGACATTGACTCAGTGTTCATCAAGGGGTCAAGGACAGGGTGGATGCCCATGTCAAGAAATTGGGGGCAAAATTGGGAAGCCCACTCTTATCTCAACGGTCAAAGCCTCTCTTTTCGGGTCACCGCCAGCGACGGCCGCACCGTCACCAATTTGGACGTCGCTCCGCCGGACTGGCAATTTGGTCAAACTTTTGAAGGTGGTCAGTTTTAAGAAGAATAATGTAACATGGACATGGCTCATGTCTTTATCCATCAAATATTATATTGTTTTTCAAATGGAAAAGACAGATGAAAATACTCTATTATTTTTCCTTTTTTGTTTAATTGGTATTATTGTTTACTAGTATTAAGTGTGTGCAAAAATTGAATAATAAATAGCTTAAGTAGACCTATGGGAGGAATGGTTAAGCTATTTCTACTTCTGTTTTCAGTTTTCTCTAATTTTTTTCACATGTTTTTTTTCTGCTGTCTAAACTGTCCTTTTGGTCAAACCCGTCACATAGAGTCTTTGTAATGCAGTTTAATTCATATGTAAGATTTGTAAAGTATTACGCAAAAATATGATTTATCCAAGACAGATAGTGATTCCGAATTTTTCTCGTCACTCAAAATAAAAATTAAAGTAGGAAAAGTTAATCTTTTAAAGAGCAAGTTGTGAGAAGCAAATGCAAGCATTTAGGGGTTGAGCGACTTTGGTGTGTTGACAGTTGCCAGCTTAGGATGCCTTAAATTGTTATAACTCCACTGCCATATGTAATAAAGTCTTTATTGTTGTGTCATAAATTAACTTAATGATATTGAAGTTAACTTATAAATTTTTATTTTTTTTATTTAAAGTATTTTGTTTGATTCACATTTGAAACATTAATTTGTGATTAAAATTTTGCACACCTAACCCAAGGCAAAGCGGTCTGGGCTAGTAAAACTCAGCCCCACCAAGGAGCAGACTTTTTGGCCCGGCCCACCTAGCCCGTAGCTGGTGAACTTAACCCGTATTAAGAGCATCAATATTTGTGATTTGTTGGGAGTTTATGTCAAAGAAAGAAGCCAAGTAAACAGAGAGAAGCAAGAGAGAGAATCTTAAGGTTCCTCTACAAGAGAGGAAATAATGGTAAAAAGTGAGTCCCATTGGAAAATGAGGCTAGCCGTATCAGACATTTGTGCGCGGCCCGAGTGCACCCAATGGGCGCGTGCATTGGGCGCCTAACAGTGACCGTTTTTTTTTTTAAATCAGTTTTGTTTTATTTTTTTCTCTCACTCTCATATTCTCTTTCCTAATCACACTTACAAAAACTCCTCAAAGACCACAAAATATCCCTACTATTATGGATGCTCTAACAGCTCTACCAATAACAAAGGTAAAAGGGCATCAAATATGCCATTTTTTCCACCAAAAAACTCACACACACTCTTAAGTAGTCTATTTTGGCAAAAACCATTTTGCAGCATATACTAGAAATAAATTTATACATGAAAACCCAACTAGAAGGTATAAACCAAAACTCATCAAACAGATACAATTCACATTTATGAAGGTAAAAAAGGGAGGCCAATATACACCAAAACACTGCCCAACTACATTAATCATGGAGGGGATGCTTCTGCTGCTGCATTTGAGTTATACCTAATAATTAAGCAAAGAATACTTCAGTCTCAAAACAATTTTCCCCTTCTCCACGCTCAGTTTTCCGCCTGTCACCAACCAATGCCCCGGAGGATCTTGCCCTCCCTTGCACATCTCGGTCATATCAACGAATTTCGCCAGCTTATTGCCGGCTGTGTGCTCCCCCGAATCCACGCTCGTATCCCCGGGGCTGGGACTAGCAGTTTGTTTCTTCGACTTATCAGTCGGGGCGTGGTCCCACAATGATCTCCGGATGGTGCATCCTGGTACCCTCGAGTACAGGAGCTTCATGTATAAGACGTTTCTTGACCCGAAATCCCACACCCCGAGCTGTGCCCCGGTGACTATGTACACACCGGAGAGGTCGCCTATGAATGTCTCGGGGCTGTCTATGGGTGCGGTGCTCACGTGCGAGAAGTTCTTCCATTTCACGGGCTCAAACCATCTGCTATCTTGTTCCTCTGGTCCTTGCCACTTTGGTGCACCGATAGCCATGTGGGAGTCCCAGTACGGCTGAAGGATCCTAGGAAGAGATTGCAGATGTTGAAGATGGATGCTCAATCGGTTCTTCTTCACCCCTTCCAGAGTTAGCCGCATGCCCGTCACCGGCTTACGCCCAACTGAAATCTGAGAGTTAAACCAAGAAAATATTTTAGATCAATAATGGCTCCTGTTGAGCATATAATCATTAATGTGCAATCCAACTATAAGCTTAGGCTTTTAGTTGAGATGGAGCACATGCTTCAATTTTGGTATCAGAGCCAGACCAAAGGTCATGGGTTCGAATCTCTACGTCACCCACCACACACGTGAGGGGGCGGGGGGCGTGTTGAGCATATAACCATTACATGTAAATGGGCACGGAAGAAATAACATTTTCAAGATTGTAAATTGTGAACGGGCACCTGCTCTTGGCTGACGAAAAGCTTTTGCCCCATCATGCTAAACTGCAATGACGGGCAAACAGGTTCCTTTCTTTGTTGGCCGGGATGTCTGTCCTGAAGAGGTGCCCAAATTCGAGGGACCTGAAACTCCAGGAAATATCTCAGCTCTTCAAGTTGAGGCTTGTCTGCAAACAACGATATCAGAATAAATAGCCGCCAATGTAACAGTTGCTTAGTGTTTCGATGGAATAAAAAAGGGGGAGAACGGACTTCTGTGTTACAATATCCTTACATTCAAGATAGAGACTTATAGCACGAGACAAATGCTCCTTTCCTTTAACTCCCTCGAGGAGCATTGTAATCGGATAGAATGACATCTCGATGACATCGGGTGAAGACTTGACTGTTTTTGCCCAATGAACGTGGCTTTGCTCCAGATCGTCTCCTCCCCTTCTTCTGAAAATGACTGTAACGTCCTGCATTAGATCCATCAAAAAATTTCAGGCCTAACAGCAGGAAAGAAACTTTTAGTTTCCATTAAGTCACTGCACTTAGTTAATAACATAATTATATACCAAGTCACATGCATTTCGTTTTTTGTTGTCAGACCACGAGGTGTCCTGAGCAGGTCCTAACTGTAGGAGACACCTTTAAGCCCGTACCATACTCAACTAATCCCCGTTCGCACCGGGCCGGCCCAATTAAGGGGCAAAGTGATGGCCAGATTGGTTTTTACATACGAGAGGGGATTCGAACTGCCGATCTCTCTTAATGGACGAGTTCACATGCATTTCGTTAATATGGAGAAACATCATATATTCATATGAATGGTTTTATCTTCTTTTCTTCTTTTTAAATACATTAGGTATCCCAGCTTACGCCAGACTAATCTTAAGCCCCCAGAGCCCCTGCCCAACATTACGTAAATCACGAGTTGCCCCATTAGTCCCCGGGTTCCGACCCCTAGCTATACACCTTGTGCACAGGGAGTCTTCATCATCTCTGATCGGTCAAGGTCTCCCAATGACCCCCCAGGTTCCCAGTGAAATTCGAACCCCCACACTACCGCTAGAGCAAGACTTTAGGATGAATGATGTTCTTCATTAAAAAAATTCTTACATGTATTCATTTGGATTATACGTTATACCCTATATGAGAAATGAAAAAAAAAAAGAAAAAAAAAAATCTGAATACCTCTTTGCCATTCCCAGCAAGAAACGGAGCACTAGTGGGTTGAGGGTATATCCCTTGACTATTGAACAAGGATGGATCACTACCCTGAAAAATTGAACTAGCAAGAAAGCGTAAGCAGATAAATCATAAATACGCTAAAGAGTGATAAGAGAAGGAAAAAAAATTGCCGAAGGGAAAAAAGGTACAAGTGAACTAGCCTTATCCTTGTACTTCAATAATCCCGAGCTTGTAAGGCTCTCTATGCTGGAAAACCTCTGGTTTCCAATATCTTGAACATAATTCTTAATCTCTACCGTAGATAGAGGGGACGAGAGATGCTGCTTAACGTAAATCACATCTTTACCACCAATAGTTATGGATGTAATAACATGCGTCCCAAAATTTTCTATGAAACTGAAAGAGTATAAAATTGTTAGTAAAATACGTGCTGCAACACAGTAATTTACAAGAATATTTGGCACGTCCTAACCTTGCCAACGCGGGTGGGTCCCATGATGTCGGCACCGCTCTTTTAACATTTTCTTGCAACACCAGAGGCATTTTCATCAGCTGAACTTTAGCAAGCGGAATGAAAAAGCCATCCATACAAAGGGTCTTTGTGGCGGCAGCATCTGTTTGCTTTGAACCGGTAAAACTGAATGCAGCATTGAAGCTGCCAAGAGGAGCATGGCCCGGTAGATTGGCCTTTCTATTGAAAAACTCCACCATCTACATTAAATTTATATGTCAAGCAAGTTATAGTTAGTATGCACCTAAAATCCTAAATAATAATAATAATTAGAATTAGCCAATGCTAAGTTCAACGCTTTTATGCAGCACAGACACATGAATGAGCTATCAACCTCGCTCCCGGCCCCGACTCTTCACAGCCATGGCCAAAGTATCATCTCCAATTGCAAAGCTGAATACACTCTCAAGCCACCGTGTTAAAAAAATATCCTTTCCACTCTCCTAAGTCCTAACTTTTTATTTTTTTTGGGTATACCCAGGCTTTCTACCGTCGAACACAGTGACTAATCCCCTCGCTGAATTGTAGGCACCTCTTTTGAGTGGGACAGCTGGCATGGAGATTTAAGGCTGCTCCATTCCCAAAGCCAAGGATCGAACCGTTAACCTTTGATTAAGGATGAATGAGTCCCTTCCACTCAACCACACCCTCCAGGTTCTCCTAAGTCCTAACTCAGCAACAGTTAACCACATAATCCTATCCTTGAACATCATGTTCCAATCTCTGCAAAGTCATATCACGGTTT
The DNA here is from genome assembly GCF_001879475.1 of Ipomoea nil. Lineage (NCBI taxonomy): Eukaryota > Viridiplantae > Streptophyta > Magnoliopsida > Solanales > Convolvulaceae > Ipomoea > Ipomoea nil. The sequence goes on from NW_017617471.1 coordinate 4,663,391, forward strand.
ATATATTACTCCACTTCTTATTTTCAATTTCCCTTTGACTGATTTAAGGCCATATATTTACATAGAACTGTTTCTCATATAAGGAACAAATAACTTTTCACTACCTCCAACAGCTCCACATTCAAATCAATGCACAATTCAAGAGCCACTAGTTTCTAATTTAAAACTAGAATACAGAACACAATGATAACAATACACAAATGAAGCTCAAATTAGAAGACAAGAATTTTAGGCAAACATACCTCATTATAGCTGCAGACACCCGAGCCATCACGCCCACCGATTTCTGGGGAATTCACTACATCCCTTGAGACATTTGGCACCACTATATCACCATACAAGCAAAGATCCTTTGTGTGCTCTTCATCAATCTCAACAACCCTAGACCCAGCCACTCCCTTACAGTAAAGCAATCTTGTATCATAATTCACATCAAAACCCCTTCCCAATGCCTGCACTGCATTTATGGCAGTATGCAAAGCCGCTTCCTTTTCCTCCATATCATCACCTCCCCCACCCAGCCCCAAACCCCAGTGCCCAAAAAATTAAACAAAAATTCCTCCTTATTCTTTAATTACAAATGCCAAGCAGAAATCCAATTCCAAGCAAAGAGCAATCACCACATAGCAAATATATTCAGATAAACTTAACCCAAATCAAACGCTAACCCTATCTTGCTCTACCACAATACTTTTACCAAATCAAGAGTAAAGATTCAATCTTTTTCAGATCAGATAACCCCCAAAGCTACAAATTCCATTACCCTAATCTCAAAACTCTCTAAAGGTTGACCATAAGAAATTACCCAGAAAGATTTGAACCGATACTTCAGCTAAGAACAGATCTTGAATCTTCCAACTCAGAACTTCAGATTTCCTATCTCCTTTCCCCCTCTCTCTCTATATATATATCTATCTACAATCTATACATGTGTATATCTGATGCCTCTCCTCTCCCTCCCCCCTGTGTTCCTTTACTGTGCACTGCTATTCAAAGTGCCATTGACTCCTGACTTGTATTTACTGTTTCTCCCCTGCGGAAAAAAAACACACGTGGTTTACCCGATCGTGCACTCGCTTCCCATCTCGACCGTTGGTCTGTTCCGGGTGAAGGGTTGATGAAATCGTACGGCTGGAAGAGAAAGTGAGAGGGTACACGTCAATAGATTTGACTTTACCATTTTCTGATGGGATTTGAGATCAGCAAAGGAAAAGGTGCTTTTCTGTCAGATTACCCATTTTTAATTATATAAAAATAAATTAGATAGATTTTGTGCTATTTATTTTTAGAAAATCCTTTCTAAATTTAAAAATTAAAAGATATTTTTTTAAAAAATACAAACCTTTCCTTTTCAATGATTGTATGATATAAATAATTCAGTGAAATATTAATCCATATATATATATATATATATATATATATATATATATATATATATATATATATATATTTAAATCTTTTATTTTATAAAAGATATGAATTTAAAAATAAAATTAATTTGATACATGAATAATATATAAATAAAATGGGACAAGAGGTGTGTTTTTTATTTTACTCATAAAAATTAATAACTTTTTAAAGTTATGATTATTTGTGATATTATTTTTTAAACAAAAGCATTATTTGAATAAATTTGTTGTGATGAAGAAAATATTATACTCCATATGTGTTATATATTTGGTGTAGTTTCATCTCATTATGTACAAAAATATAATAATAATGAAAATATAAAACTTAAAAAGGAAAATTGTATTTTTAGTTACTCGATTATATTATGAGTTGTTTTAGCCCCTGAAGTATATAACAGCACCTTTGGTTCACAAAATGAATTTTGAGGTAATAGGAATGCTATTCCACAAGGAATGGAATAGGCAAGGAATAGAATAAGAATTGTATTTTATTGTTTAGCTCGCGGAAGGAATAGACTTTAGGAATTATATTACAATATTTGGTTGGTTTAAGTAATAGAATGAAATATGTTTCAAAAGACATAAATACCCTTATAAAAATATATGGTGGTGTTGGTGGCAGTGGCGGTAGCAGTGGCGGCGGTGGTTGTGGTGGCCGCGATGGTTATGGTGGCGGTGGTGGGGTGGTAGTGGAGACGGCGGCAGTGGTGGCGGTGGTAGGGTATTTTCGGTATTATAATACTAAAGCTATTCCCAAATACTTGGAAATAACTAATACTAGGGGGTCCCCTAGGAATGGCTATTCCCTCTGCAAAGGGAATAGCTCATTCATAGGAACGCTATTCCCTTGAATAAAATGACAAAACAAACAATAGAATAGGTGTATTTCCGGGAACAGAATTCCATTGCCGACCTATTCCATGAACCAAACACGCCATAAGTGTTTTAGCTCGCATTAGCAGCTCAACTAGTTGCAATTGAGAAATGTCACAAGAGACCAAGGATTAAATTTTACTAGCGGTAGTGTAGTAGTAACTTTTTGAAATGAGTAGGACTCTTTGTGCGCAATGAACAAAAGTCTAGCCTTTGTTGGTCAGTTGAGCTGTGGAGGAACCTGAGACGAACAATTCCACCTTTTGTCACATGTATATAAATGTTTTAATTAGTAATTTATTATCTTTCTTCCTTATAACTTCTTCAGTTTTGGTATTTCATTATAAAATTATGCAACCTTTTTTCTTGATATTTTTCTTATTTAATTATGGTACATTGTACGTATTTTTTCCTATATGAAGATGTTAAAATTAAGTTCTTTATTTTACAAATAAAATATCGACACTAAAAGAGTGGTATAATTATATATAAAAAAAAACATAAAAATTATTAAAATAATTATGTACTAAATAGAATGTTAATAGATAGGTTGTTAACAAACCGAACACGAATGAATACAGGTTGTTCGTGTTCGTTTTTTAAGATTCTTAAAGTGTTTATATTTGTGTTTTTTTTTTTTTTTTTTTTTTTTTTTGAAACAAAGAAGCAGCTTTCATTAACAACGTAAAACATCAACAATACAAGTAGGTGGGATCATATTCCACTCCCCGGAGACAGCCTCCGAAACAGTCGCTCGAGCAAGCTCGTGAGCTACACGGTTCGCTGTTCTCTTAGCATGGACCACTTTTACAGAGCCCATATCAGTAGCAATCGATAAGCATTGCTTTACAATAAGACCTACGTAGGAAAGATTAACATTGCATGAATTAAAAGCATTACAAAAGTTTAAACAGTCCGATTCCAAAAACCAGTTTGCCTGGCCTTGCGTCTTCATCCATGAGAGTGCCTCTTTGGCAGCAAGAACCTCAGCTAGAAACGGATCATCAATCCCCTCCAACCAGCCACTCTTCGCAGCAATGAGGGTGCCACCATGGTCACGTATTACCGCCCCAAAACTGGCGCCGGTGTCGAAAGTAGCCGCGTCAACATTACACTTCATGGCTCCGTGTGGAGGTGGTGTCCATCTCTCGGGTTCAGTAGTGCGGCAAGAAGGACGTTGCACCGGAGCGTAAGTTACCATCCAGGTTGTTTGGGAGTGCAAAATACGCTTGTAGGCCTCCTCCACGGACACAGCACTGTCATGCCAAACAATTTCGTTCCGGATACACCAGGTGGTCCAGAAAACGGTCGCTAACTTCACAGCCTCGATCGTATTTGAGGTACCTATTGTTTCGTCCATGAAAGTCAGACAGCTCCTCCCTTGTAACACGTCATTGGTCCCCCACGCACGACATGCGATCAGACACTCACATAGCAGATGTTCCATTGTCTCTGTAGTATGACCGCAAATCGGGCAGCCACCACCTATCCATACATTTTTTCGGTGTAGATTCTCTCGTACGGGTAGTATGTTTCTCGCACAACGCCACAAAAAATTTTTAACTTTAGGTGGGATTGGTAACCCCCATAATTTGTTCCACGAGCGGAAGTCAGTCAGCCCTGTGGCCTCAGGTTCGGCATGCATCAGTAAATCATATCCGTGTCGCACCGTGTACCTTCCCTGAATGTCCCCCAGCCACCGCCAATTGTCGCTAACATGGGTGTTGATCGGTGTTGAGAGAATACGTCTTACGTCCACATCCAGAAATATGTCGCGTACAATATCCACATCCCATCGTCCATGAGCGTCAAAGAGGCCCCTAACTCTAGCCTCCCGGAGGTGTTCTGCGCATGGTGTGTGTAGCGGTTCATTATTAGTTCCGGCCAACCAATTCCAGCCCCAGATTTTCGTGTCCAGGCCATTTCCGATACGTCGCGCAATGCCCAACCTTAGCACTTGTTGGCCAGCCATGATGCTGCGCCATATATAACTCGGGTTTTTGCCTATTTGTGCACTCATAAAGTCAGTGGTGGGATAGTACTTTGCCTTTAGTATGCGGCTAGTCAAAGAATCTGGATAAATTAAAAACCGCCAACATTGTTTAGCCAATAAAGCTAGATTGAACTCGTGCAATCTCTTGAACCCCATACCACCTTCCGCTTTCGATTTGCACATCCGGGCCCAGCTCAACCAGTGTATACCTCGGCTTCCCGTCCCTCCACCTCCCCACCAGAAGCGGTTGAATAATTTTTCTAGCGTGTCACAAACACGTAAGGGGAGTAAGAAGGATGACATGGTAAAGATCGGGAGTGCCTGGGCTATACTTTTGAGAAGAACTTCCTTACCTGCACGGGATAGGAACTTGTGCATCCAAATGCCAATACGGGTTCGTACACTCTCCTCAATATACTTGAACGTGGCAGATTTGTTGCGCCCTAGGAAAGAGGGAAGGCCCAAGTAGCGCCCCAGATCGGTAGCGGCACGAACACCCATGTATTCGGAAACTGACGTTCGCACATCGGCTGACGTATTAAGACTGTACACTGCACTGGATTTCTCATAATTAATAAGTTGACCTGAAGCCGACAGTATAAGTCTAAGCACTCCTTAATTCTCGTAGCTTCGTGCTGTGTAGCCCTGAAAAATAATAAGCTGTCATCAGCGAAGAAAAGGTGAGTGATAGTCGGGGCCCCCCGCGCTACCCTCACCCCGTGAATATCACCCCGACTCTCAGCTTGTTGCAAAAGGATAGACAAGCCTTCAGCACACAGAATGAATAGATAAGGCGACAGTGGGTCGCCTTGGCGTATACCCCGGGTGGGACACACCTGGCCCACAATCTCCCCATTTACAAGAATAGCATAGCGCACCGTGGTAACACACAACATTATAAGCTCTGTCCACCTCCTGTCAAACCCCAACGCCCCCATCATACCTTCCAAGAAGGCCCACTCCATCCTGTTTATATTTGTGTTTGTTTGTTAAGGTTTTTAAAAATTTTGATCGTGTTCATTTGTTATGCATTCATTAGTGTTTATTAATGTTCGCAAACACGTTCACAATCGTGTTCGTTAACGTTAGCGAACGCATTCACGAACACTAAACAAACAAACACATCTACATATTCATGAACAACCTTAAATGAACACTAAACGAGCATGTTCATGACCATTATTAAATGAACACCAAACGAGTTTGTTCATGAACATTATTAAACGAACACCAATGAATGCGTCCACGAACTCTTAGTAAATGAGCATAAAAAGTTCATACTCTGCTCGTTTATTAAATCAGCTCTAAAATTTGTTCATTTATGTCCATTTAACGCTTATCAAACACAAATACGAATAGTTTATCGAAAATTCTGTTTGGTAACACCTCTACTAATAGAGTTTCACTATTTTGTTGCTTCATGTACTAAAATTGTAACTTTTTTAAAAAGTTAAATATGTATATTGCAACGAGAGTCTAAATTGACTAGCTAGTATAAATCACAATGAAATTGATAAGATAGTTTGAGAGTTGTATGTCTTCTCAATTTGAGCCGACTTGCTATGAAAAACTTAGGTAGCAACAAACAAGTTTTATTCCTTGCAGGAAAAAAAAAAAGTTTTAAATTATTAGCATTATTTAATTATTTTCAGAATGTTAACTTAACAAGAAACTCCATATTAAATCATTTGGCCTTTAAAAAATGTGAACATCATATAATATATATAAAATTATTGTAAAGAATATCTTATTATAATTGTCACAATAAACTTCACATTTAAAAATGATTTCATGTCACAATATATTCTATATTTTTTAAATGTTCAGATGCATAGAAGTCTTCGCTAGTCATTGATGCAACCGTTGACCTGACTAAATCCATTAAGACTTGATCAAAACTCAAAAGGGAATGGACGATAGACTCCTTGCATCTTCTTCCCTCATTTATTAATTAGCTTGATTTTTTTGCTAGAGAATTAATCTTTGACTATTTTAAGAGGAATTCGGAGATCCTTGTTTTTTTGTGGCAATTCCAAATTTAGTCCCAGACTATCGTTTTTACTATTTTACATCTCAAACTATTATTTTTTGGACACTTTTAGTCCTTCTCATGATTTTTTTAATTTTTAGTAAGGGCATTTTTGTCTCTTCATATTTTTCTTTTGTTATTTTTTCGGTTTCAACCAATTTAATTGGTTTAGAACTTTAGGTAACCTCTTATTTTTAGTAACCATATTTTTCAACCAATTTTTAATAAAGTCCTAACCAATTAAACTGGTTGAAATCAGAAAAATAACAAAAGAAAACATGAAGAGACAAAAATGCCCTTACTAAAAATAGAAAAAATCATGAGAAGAACTAAAAGTATCCAAAAAACGATAGTCAGGAATGTAAAATGGCAAAAACGATAGTCTGGAATGTAAAATGGCAAAAACGATAGTCTGAAACTAAATTTGAAACTGTCACCAAAGACAAGGGACCTCCGGTGGAATTAACTCTTATTTTAACTAAGTGTGTTTGGTTCATGGGTTTACACATAATCAAAATCATAGTTATTGTTTGGTTGATAATTTTTTTAAAATACATGTGACTTGATTACCACTCCAATTAAAAATTGCATTCCCTAATTAAAATTAAAAACATGTATCATTTCATCTTATCCCTCCTCATTTGTCCGATCAGTCACCTTCACACTACATCCTTCATATTTTTATTTTTATTTTTTGTTCCTATTGGTGCTATGAACGTCATTATATTAAGATCAATTACCTTGATTTTTTGTTTTTGTATTTTTTAAACTTTATTTTCATTATAAGATATACATAACCAAACATTAATATTGGTAACCATACCAATTCCACCCACCATACCACCAAAATTCACTACGATTATCAAATATTTGATTCCAATTCCAATTCTGATTCCCATATGTAAACTAAACACACCCTAAATTTAGTTTTATCATTATATATATATATATATATATATATATATATATATATATATATATATTGGTGATGAAAATAACCCGCAACTATTACCTGATAATATATTTTAGTTATCAATAATTTACTAACTCAAATCAAGAATGTAAATATATCACTCCCATTGAGAATTGAACTTTAAATTTTATTGTACTAAACTAATAGACCAACTAAGGTTACACATTTTATCATGTTAAACTTTGATTAAAGTCGAAAACACACCCACCATCCCATCCATTAGCCATAGATTATTTCAGTGATTAAATTAAGCATGACAAGAGGGCACGGTTGACTAGCCCACCATGTGTAAACGGCCGGCGTTTACCGGAGCTTCACCAGTCAACCTTTAGAAACAGAAGCCGGTGGCATACAAAATTAATGGATAAGAAACAACATTAAAAAAGGACAAAAGTTTGGATATGAACATAGTATCATTTGGAACACGTTCCTTTACAATTTAGGTTGTCACCTAAACAAAACATCTCTTAAGGTACCCTTTCCTTTAGATCATTTTATTTGTCAATACGATGATTCTCCAGAACATAGCCTTCCCGCGCTATGTTGTTTCATCATCTCCTGCCTGCACCATTGTAAGGCGGCTGCCAAGCTTCGTTCGCATCTGCCCATGCCTGGAAGGCGGGATAGAGGGGCGCCCTTTTGCGGTTATTTCCAGATCGATCACTGTGAGTTTTTGGCCTTCTTTGCAGCGAAAAGTTGGCGAAGAAAGGAGAATTTTCCTTTTGCTCTTGAGGAGAACTCCACTATGGAGTCGTTGCTAGCCATTGCCTCCTCAGCGGTGTCTGGGGCTGGCGATGGGGTTGGCGGGGATGGGAGCGTGAGCAGATATTCGTTGAGCATCCGAATAATTTGACTAAAGCTTGGCCGCATATTAGGGTCCTCAACCCACGATGACTGCATGATGAACGCCAAATCAGGTGAAATCTCTTCCGGGAGTATAACAGGTCTCTCTTGCTGCATTTCCACATCAAAACAACACCAATACTAGTTAGATTTTAACTCTCTCGAGAAATAAATGTTCAAGAACAGATATTCGATAACAGGCCATTGAAATTGTCAAACTCTTAAAGGATCACTTTCAATCATTAGTATATAAATCGATATTGCAATACAGTACAAAACAAACACAACTATAGAACGGTTTAAAATAACCATATATATAATACTATATTTTGTTTATTACTCTACCAATGTTATTAGGGATGACAATAGGTATGTACTCGTCTGTCTAGTCATTTTCAAATGTGAATCTAAATACATATAGAACTACCTGAATACGAATGAATATTACATGTACCCGCTCCAAACACGATTGACAATACTAATATACTATATAGTACTTGAAATCATTAATCATCTCCAAACCTATTACACACATACACACAATTGGATATACAGATTTCACTACTACCTAAACCGGTTTCAGACCTAACTATCAACTATCCAAACCCGTCCTATTAGCGTTCTACAAGTTAGGCACCTAGTAGAAGAAAGCAAAAATGCAGCCCAAAATTCCATGTGTACCTTAAACGCAGCAGCATAAGCAGCCTGCAAATTCGACATTCCCTCAAATGGCATGCGGTTTGTTAGCAATTCCCACAGGACGATCCCAAAGCTATATACATCAACCTTATTATTGTAATGCTTTTTCTCCCCTTGACGCAGAGTCACAGTGCTGTACAGCTGCAGAATTCCATTCAGATTAACAGCAAAAAAATTTTAAAAAAAATAAAAGATAAATAAACACTTGCGAATTAAATCAATTTTCAGTGCAAGTGTTACCGACATAAACATCAATACATCATAAAACTGTCAAAAATATGTGTGCAATAAGTTAATGGACGTTAAACACAAGCAACAACCCTTATGCAAATGTATTCTTAGACAAGTATTGTGTTGGAAATCATGAAAATTGTATATGGTTAGCATGAAAAGTGAACACGAAAACTTCAGTATCCGGCTTCCGAAATAATTTCTGCAAAGTAAGGGTCCAAACCTCGGGTGCCATCCATCTGTATGTCCCAGTTTCCGCTGTCATCATTTCAGTGAGAGTCTCTTCCCTTGCAAGCCCAAAATCTGCAAGCTTTACAGACTTCTGATTGGCTGTGAGCAACAAGTTGTCTGCAAAACGAAATTTTAACATAAGCCTCTTTCAGAGAGAAAAACACCCGAAAGCAAAAACATAGAAAGGGGAAAGATCAAATCCTAGTACAATGTAAACAATGAAAACAAGGACTTAAGGTTCCTTGCATCGGCATAAGGAAGAAACAAGAACAAATTTGCACCAAGTTAGCAGCTTTTTTGGGGGGGCAAACATTTAAACAATAAATAAATAAAAAAGACCTCCAAGTTGGTACTTGCATGTGCTGGACTAATTATTGAAAAGCAAGAAAACCTTGGAGAAAAACAGTTTCAAATATAATTTCTTGACAAATAACAATTAAATGGTCTACATTGATCATTTCTCAAACATTTAATCGAATGACAATTACAAGAATCAATAAAATTCTTGTACAGCTCATCTAGCTGTTTGGTACCAGGTTTAAGGTCTCTATGTATAATCCCATTAGCATGTAAACACTCCAGGGCTCTAGCAATGTCAACAGCGAAGCTTAATGCCACATGAAGGTCCAGCTTTTCTGGCCGAAGACTGTTTAAATACTTTCGAAGTGACATTCCTGGTAGCAGCTCCGTCACAATAACCATCAAAGGATCCTTACAAGCTCCAATAAACTGCCAAAAAAAACCCCAAAAAAAGATAATTTATGGATGATGGCAGGCAAGAGAATCTAGAAAGTCATATAAAATAAGCAACTCAAGAGCATCAAAAGCCACATATATATGAATATTCATTTCAAACCCAACACCAAACTAATAGATTGGCAATAACTAAGGTAAAAATTGCATTTTGACTACATGATAGAAAACCATAAGCACATCAAGATAGAAAGACCTTAGACAAATTAAGAGTGACACTCACCTTCACAAGGTTGTCATGCTTTACCTTTGACATCATTGCTACTTCCCTCACAAAACGGCTTTCTAGTGCAGCCCTTTCTTCGGTAGTATCCCCACGCTTAAGAACTTTTATCGCAACAATTTGATCCCCATACCTAAGAACAAAATCATAGTTGTAGGTTAGGCAACTAGGACATCATACAAACACTGAGAAACCTAAAGAACAGACTTCAATGTCCACCAAAAGCCAGGGGAAATAGCCTGTGCAGTAATATATTTCCAAGGAAAATCTGACAAATAACTTCATCTTCTCAAGAAATCCAATGAAATAGTATTCTACACATTAGTATTATCCACCCCAACAATCATCCATTGATAAAATATACTATGCAATATTTTGGTGAGAGATTAAGGATGATAAGCACCAGTGAGAGACTCAATACAATTGAAGCACTCACAATGGGAATGATTGATTGTAGATTAGACACACCTTCCTTGGTAGACTTTCCCATGAGCTCCTTCGCCAATCTTTGATCCAATAAAGATGAGTCTTGGGTCAACCAGAACTCTCTCATCAATACACAGTTGCTGGGAAGCTATGATCGATCCATTCAAAGATAACCCATCAACAGATACCCGTGCACCAAAACTCCTGTCATATTCTCCTTCCTCTTCTCCTCCTCTGTTCTTCTCACTGCCGCAACTCATCGTCCGAAAGCCTAATTAGATTATCCCAGACTCCCTCATACTCAACACCACATACCAAAAAATTAAAACCCCGCCCAACTCTCCCAAACCCAAATTATTGGCCAAAATCCATTCTTTCCATACCCGATAAATCGGTACTACTACCTTCTCAGCTTACCAAATAGATTCCTAATAGAATAAAAAACTCGAATACCCATATCCAGAATCACCAGACGAGAAAAGGGGGGAAATTTTTTCCACCGATTGATTAATCAACCAAGAAAAATTATGTACCAAGCACCCAAACACTGTTCAGTAATTAGATAGAAACTCCGGAAAACCCCTAAAAATATCTTTCCAAAGTTTGAGCCTTTCCATGACTTTGAGTTTGAAACTTCAACGGGAACTCGAGCCTGGGAAACCGTGCGGATAGAAAACAAACAAAATAAAGCAGGAACCTCGAGAGAAGCGAGATGGCAAGAGATATCAGATAAGAGAGACGAAAGTAAAGAGATTCCGGGTTGCAAGTACTAAAAATAGACTGTACATACACACACACACACAATTCTCATGCATATGAATACAGGAAAGGCTAAAACCTAACCCGGTAACCCATCAAGACCACAACTTTGCACTTTACTTTCTTTTCTGTGTCTGGGAGTGGGGGGCATACCAGGTGACTAGGTGGTTGGGTGTGTGTAATTGTGTATCTCTCTCTCTCTCTCTCTCTCTCTCTCTTCGCCTAAAAAGATACATACATAGGGGTGTGGGTATATATGTAGAGGGAATTTTATACGAGGAAATGACGGTGAGAGAGGATATTCGCCGTAGAGCGACGGTGTGGGCGGGCGAGGACGATGGGGTTTAAAGTGGGGGAGAGAAAAAAAAAACAAAAAAGGGGGAAATAAAGAACACGTTTTAAAGTGCAGGAAAGGGGAACGAATGATAGGAAGACACGTGGAGAGCAGGAAAGTCTTCTGTGGGTCATCGGCGATTTGGAAGTCCTCGGTCCACGATGCTTTGGCGATCGCGTTCCTGTACGGACGGAGTTGTCTTTCATTTTTTATCCTTGAAATAATGATCAAATATGCTATCAAACTAGGCGAATAATACAATTACTTCACTGAAGCTTAAAAAATTACAATTGAATTTTTAAATTAACTCATTTTATGCAATTCATCTAATTTATAAATTTTTCTGATTTCTAATAGGTAATCTAAATTTAAAATATTTTTTAAAAAATAATTATTAAAAAAAAAAAAAGATCTCCTCCCCCGGCTATGGAGACGGAAGTGGTCAGAGACGAAGATACCTTCTTTGTCTCTGGTAGAGACAAAGCTTTTTTAATTTAATTTATTTTATTTTTAAAAAATATTTTAAATTTGGGTGACATGCATGTTAGACATTGAGAAAACTTGTAAATTTGACGAATTACATGAGGTTAGTTTAAATATTCAATTGTAGTTTTTTTAAATTTAATGACATAATCGAATTATCGTGTGCACTTCAATTTCATATTTTACCCTTATTCCTTTATTCTTTTATCTTGCTTATTTTCTCCGAGATTAATGATTTAATATATATATCTTCTTATGCTACTAGCAATTGCACACACTTTGCACAACGCCAACCCTAAGTATGCAAACTATGTCCGACGGCATTATTGACTTAATGGATAAACAGTATTTTTTAAAATTACTTTTAGCAACATGTTAGGATTTGATTCTTGTCATTAACATTGGTGGTTTAGATTTGAATTGAGCTTTTTATGCAGGTGACTCAATTTACCTCTTCAAGGTATAAGAGATATGAAAACTTTTCTAAATAACAAAACTCTTCGACGATATGTGTGAACACATGGGTGAAGACAATGTTTAAAAATCCATAGATGATGACACTACTTCAAAATTAAAGAGATATGGAGACTTTTTCTATGGGATGATGTCAAATAAATAATCCATGGATGTGGATATTACTTGATAAGAAATATGGAGATTTTCCTAAGAGACAACGTTAATAACAAATGTCAAAAACTACTTTGATGACATATATCAAAGACCCCTCCTAAAATAGGTGTCAAAGAACACATTCAAGAAAAATGTGTTAAAAATCCTTTCAAAGATTGAAAATACAGTGTCGAAAAATTCCTCCAATAATTATAAGAGTTTCAAAAATCTAAATAAATTAAGGTGTCAAAAAACCCCTTTGAAGACAAGTGGCAAGGAATTGTTATATTAATATTAATTAATAAATTATATGGAGTAAATCATTATCATATAAATCTTTTCTCTTTTTATTTATTTATTTATTTTTTGTATTTTCTTTTCTCTTTTTATTCGCAAAATTGTTTGGTATTTAAGTTTTATTTTTCTCATCTTTTGGTACATGGTTATTTCTTTTGTCATTTTTTTGCCCTTCCGATTTCCAAATACTAATTCAATGAAAATTTGAATTGTGATTGGATTCTATCTAGTAAAGAACTACAAGCAGTTATCTAAGTTACTCATAGTTTATTGGCGAAAATCAAGAAAATTAATAAACATCTCTCATAAGTCTTGAAACTTTGTGATTATTTTAAATTACTATAAATATAAAAAAACTCGATATGACAATGTTTTTCCTTCTTCTTTTTTTTTTTTTTGTTTTTTGTTTTTATACATTATCTAAACTGATTGGATAACAAAATTTAAAATTAAATTTATTATTTAAAGAAGATGTAACTTATTAACTACACTTAAATGTCCAACGTGCTACCTGCCTAAATCTACTTCTCTGCATATGGTTTGAATATGGCTATGTTGCGATATGAACACTAATATTTTGATAGTTTAATTTTGAAGTAAGGATTTTGTGAATTAAAGTTTAACGTTTGTTTTCACACTAACAACCTATTGTTGAATTAGAATTGTTGAATAAAATAATATAAAAGTAAGTAAGATATTCTCATTCATCATCTGTTTTTACATATTACAACAATAAATAAATAAATAAATAAATATATATATATATATATATATATATATATATATATATATATATATATATATATATATATATATATATATATATATATATATATATATATATTTTGTAACGGAAAGCATTAATGATAAACATAAATATTTAACCGTTACACAATCAATCTTTATATATGTTTATTGTGTAACGGTCAAATATTTATGTTTATCATTAATGCTTTCAGTTACAAATATATATAGGGAAAATGACACTTTTTCCTCCTGAATTATATATCTATAGCATTTTTTCCCCTTAAATTATTTAGGTAAGCACATTAGCCCCTTCAATTATTCTAAAAGTGGTGCTTTTTTCGCATGATATATTAAATTGACATTTATACCTTTAAAGTAAACATTTTATTTTTTTTACTACTCCAACAAATTATTGCGTATACGTAGGGATGACAAATTTGGTGCGTATACAAATTGGCATGTACATTTTGGTTTGTGTTTTACTAGTTTCGGGCGTGTGCGAAACGTAGATATAATATTGGGCTTCTTGTGTTTTTTTTTTTTTAAAAATTGTGGGGAATTTTACGATGGTGTGTGCGCGGGTGTGGAATGGCGTGTGCGTTTTCTGTAACAGGAGGTGTACACATGGCAAACTATAAAACGCACCCACCATTCCACACCCACGCAAACACCGCCGTAAAATTCCAAAGAAAATTACTAAGAGAGAGAGAGAAATATTGATTAAGGAGAGCTGAAATAACGCTATGAATCTTTATAAACATATAAATAAATGAAATGGAAAGTAATAAATATAGTGCTTAAGAACAAAAAGACCCATGCTTCATCTAAAATCAGTATAACATGGGATCCAAGTGGTAATCAATCTGAATCGTCAAAAAATTAAAATCAACGATCAGGGAGTGTGCTCACGGGCTCGGCTGACTAGGGGGTGTGCACCGGATTCAATATATATATATATATATATATATATATATATATATATATATATATATATATATATATATATACATTTGTAACGGAAAACATTAATGATAAATATAAATATTTGACCGTTACACAATCAATCTTCATAATGTCTACAATAATTCATCTTTATAACAGGAATGAATTTGTTTCCTATTAAAGCAATATTTCAAGTTCAAACTTTAGATCTGTAAGTGAAATTATGAGGGTTGTTTCATAATAGATCGATTGAAACTTAAATAAAAAATCAATATATATATATATATATATATATATATATATATATATATATATATATATATATATATATAAAATGTTTCATGACTATATACATTAATAAGGAGTAATAATATAAAAGTTATTTAATAGTGTATTACTTAAAAAAAAAATATCGGAATGGGTTGACAAAAAAAATATATAACTATTATTAGAAGATATACATTGAGTAATTCGTTCCTAATTTCTTATGTAATAATTTGTAAATCATAAAGTGTAGTGTATTATTTATTATTATATAATATATCAACCCTAATTTTGTATGTATTATAACAAAAAAAAAAAAAATGAAGTTTTGAATTTTGTAGTGATCACAATTAGTTGGCCGGTCTAATTAATATTATTTTAATATAGTTTGACTCATTTAATGCAGCCAAAAACTAATTTTAAACAACTTTTGAATTTGTCATTTTATTTTCGCTACAAACTCGGCATTATTT
Organism: Ipomoea nil; assembly: GCF_001879475.1. Classification (NCBI taxonomy): domain Eukaryota; kingdom Viridiplantae; phylum Streptophyta; class Magnoliopsida; order Solanales; family Convolvulaceae; genus Ipomoea; species Ipomoea nil. Next base: position 4,678,982 of record NW_017617471.1, read on the forward strand.
TCCCTACAAATTTTTCATCTTGAGTGTCATCATGTGATTAGTAATTAAATTTATTTATTTGTTAATGATAGATTAACTAATTCATTGGCACCAAATAAATAATAAAAGTCACATCATGGAATAAGTTTGGAGGTAAAAAATCACAAGGGGAAAAGAGCGTTTTCCTTCTTTTTCTCTGGTACATAGCCACGTAGGTACTAAATATGAACAAAAATTACATCTATTCCGGTATTATTTGCAAGCTATTATACAAAAATAAAAAGTTTGTCTAGCTCAATTAATAGAGTGCAAGGCTTTTAACCTTGTGGTCATGGGTTCAAGCCACACAATGGGTGAATATAATTATCTTTTTAAAAATAATTATACCAGAGGTCCATTGTCTTTGGTGACAATTTCAAATTTAGTCTAAGACTATCATTTTTGCCATTTAACATACTAGACTATTATTTTTGAATATTTTTAGTCATTCTCATGACTTTTTCTATTTCTAGTAAGGACATTTTTATCTTTTCATATTTTCTTTTGTTATTTTTATGATTTCAATCGGTTTAATTGGTTTAGAACTTTAGGCAACGTCTGATTTTTAGTAACCATATTTTTCAACTGGTTTTAGTAAAGTCATAAACCAAATAAACATGTTGAAACTGAAAAATAACAAAAGAAAAATATGAAGAGACAAAATTTCCTTACTAAAAATAGGAAAAGTCATGAGAAAGACTAAAAGTGTTCAAAACATAATAGTATAGGATGTTAAATAACAAAAACAATAGTCTGTGACTAAAACTGGAATTGTCACCAAAGGCAACGGACCTCTGGTATAATTAACTCTATTAAAATTTGTTTTAAAAGTCATCCATTTGTCATATATTATTACTACGGACATCTTTATTGAGAGTTTTTTTCTTGGCTTTTTGAGGCAAATATGCTAGTTTGAAGCGAGAGGAAAGAGAATAGATATCTTCATAGACTCTTGGACATGAGTTTTGAGAGTTTAGAATTGATTTAACATAAATTGAAAAATTTAATGTATAAAAAGAAATTGTTGTGCAGTAGCCGATGTCGCTCGCGCATCTAGCGCATGAAGCACTCTCAGGTGCGAGCACATACATTTTACTCACCGGGTAGGTGCGTCACCTTCCACAAATGTTGCTCTAAACACGCAACTCAAATGCGCAATACATCACCAATAAGTCGATGTGTCTAAGCAATAAAACCAAAAGAAAAATAGTATGTGAACTCTCATTTTATACTCCAACTTGTACTCCATACTTAAAATCTTGATGTAAACACTTTTACTATGGTCCACATGAAAATAAAATAAAATTCTATTAATGTTTTTCACATCATCATAAAATAAAGAGTTCTACTACATAGACCCCCAAATATAATCTTACTCCATAAATTTTAGTCCCTAATGTGGCGCATTCTGATAAGCTACTTTTTTCATGTAGGTCCCAATATAAATATTTATATCAAAATTTTGTGTGTGAGAGTAAAAAATGAGATTACACTATTTTTCTAAAATAAATTCGAAAGAATAAAAATTGAGACTAAATGTAGTACAACTCAAACCAAAATATCTATATTGCAACGCAAAACATTGCAGTCAAAGTTAAGCTCAATAGATAGGAGTTGAGAATGCAGAAATACACATTGTACATACAATGAGAAGTACGTAAAAGAAGAAAATATCTAGGCTAGAGAGAATTATTAATTATATTGATGGAGGTTGGTCCACAAATTATTGGAGGGTGTTACTTTGTCTTGGTCGAAACAACATTGTAATAATGGTACGTTTTTGTGTGACATTTCAAAGTTAGGAAATCCAATGTTGCCTCTCTCATCTTCACTCTTGTATTAAATGGATAGGATAAGGAACACTTCACATTGTCTTAACCTAACGTTGGCCTTATTCATGTCCATGACTTGCCCGCAGTACGTCGTACTCCCTCAAACCCACGATTTCTAACTTTTTTTTCTATCAAACTTTGCACACCATATTTTATTTTATTACCATTAATATAATGACAATTTATTATCACAGATGATAATATAAAGTTTAAAAATACTTCTGATAATATAATTGTTTAAAATTTGTCAACAACTTTTGTTGGTGGATAGTGTTATTAACCACTTTAGAGAATTGGTAAGGAATAACAATAAACATTTTTCAAGTCCTCAAAGCAGTCAGAAATTTAATTTTTAACAATATAATTTAAATTTTTCGAACACTTTTCGCTTATCGTCTATAATATATGAAAACTCTCTCTCGAGAGTATTTTTACATTTCAGAAACATTGGCGGGAACTCCATAAAAAATACATTTTTTCGAACGAAACAAATAAATTAATATTTATGCATATTTACATACAAAATATTTGTAAATACACACACATAAGTATATATAATTTTTACATTTCACTAGTGTTTAGTATCTTGAGTTTTTCACTTTTGTGCTACCTAACTGATGGTCTTAAACTCTAACTTTTTCAACAGTGTTTTTTCTCCCTTAAATGATATTTGCTATACACAAACTTGTAATCTTTATAAGTATTTACAAACTAAAAATTTTTAAATTTTGTGATTCTTATAAATAAAATATTTACCTAACATAATAAAATACAATCCATAATAAGATAAATAATTTCACACTTTTTAACCACAACGTAACTTCCATCTTTTAGGCTCCACACAAAATCATATGGATATCCTCGTCCTAATGTCTTATGGTACCACGAGCCAATAAGATAGATTCATAGAGGATTGCAATGAGTTTAATTTGGTCAAAGAGAAGAACAGTAAAAATCTCTGTAGTTGTTTCTAGACTTGACAATTTGTGTATACGAATTCGTTAACGAGTTAACACGATAACGACACGAACATAATAAGACTAAATATAGACACTACACGTTATGGTTAACGGATTCAAATTTTTAACACAAACACAAATCCGATTCATAGATTGCAATGAATTTAATTTGATCAAAGATAACAACAGTAAAAACCTCTGTGATTGCACCTACAACCACTGGCAGTCTGCCCTTTTTAAAGGCGTCCTTTCATTATTTTTTTTTTTGTTTCTTAAAAAAATAAAAAATAAATTAAAATGTGAAGCTTTGAAAAGATGTTGGCAGGCACGTCTGACATAAGACCTACCACTGATGTGACCTTCTTCCAAAATGCCACAATCCCTCTTTTCTACTTTGCTATAATTAATTAATTAATTATTTATTTATTTATTTATTTATGATGGTAATTGAGAATATATATTTCAACCAATTTTATTTTGGAAATTGGATAGCCTCTCACGTGTTGTTGGACTCATCTCAATCTTGAGGACCACAGTGCCCTGTACCCCACACCATGCTTTTATTTTGGATTTAGTTTATTTTTGTGAGAGAAAGAAATTGTTTTGGATTTAGAAAGAAATGAGGAGTTCAATTGCCCAAAATGGCTTGGTTTCCCATTCAAAAGCTTTGCTAGATTTGTTATAAGTAGAATATATAATTTAAAATTCATAATTTTTCATTATTAAACTTTTTTTTTTTAGAATTTATTAAACTAAGTGCACCTCTTGAAATTTATAATTATGTCTTTAAGTGCATCTCTTTCCATGAATTAAGGTTAAGATGAGATTTGTTAAGTGATACTCAATTTACAATTATATCAAATCATCAGTTGGGTAAGTGTACATATTGTTTATAAGTATAGAAGGTAGAATAACGAATATTGCATTGTTACGATTATTAGTACTAGCTATGTATGAACTTCTCATATATAATATTGCATTATATATACTTTGAAATACTTATCTATCTACTATACTAATAAGAGCCAAAGAAAGTTAGGCTTATAATGGGTAGAAAAAATGGTTCTTATACGATTATTCGTTAACTTTTTCATTAAATATTATCTTATCCGTTAATTCACCTATACGAACGGTCGCCCATGAGAGAACTGAGAACTTATCACCGCACGTCACGTGTCCAGATCTAAAGGATGAGAAACACTGATTTTATAAAAAAAGATCGTGGTGATATTTTCGTAAATAATTGGATAGCCTTTCACGTGTTGTTGGACTCATCTCAATCTTGAGGACGATAGCCTTTAATTTGGTATCAGAGTCATGCCAAAGGTCATTTGTTCGAATCTCCACGTCACCCGATAAAAAAAGAGACTATGATTCACGTGTTGCTTGGAGCTTATCAAAATAATCGGCCCGCACACAAATGTGAAATCCAACTATCAGCTTAGGCTTTTAGTACAGATGGAGCACACGCTTCAATTTGGTATCAGAGCCAAGCGCATGCTTCAATTTGGTATCAGAGCCATGCGCACACTTGAATTTGGTATCATAGTCATGCCAAAGGTCATTGTTTCAAATCTTCGCGTCACCCGATAAAAAAAAAAAAAAGAGACTATGGTTCACGTGTTGTTTCGGCCCGCACATAAATGTACAATCCAACTATCAGCTTAGACTTTAATTTGAGATGGAGCACATGCTTCAATTTTGTACTTCTGAAAACAATATTCTAGAGGTTGTTCTTTATAATGGTTTAATTTTTAATCTGTTATTTCCCAACTAGTCTATTTGTCCCTTTGATTAATATATATATATATATATATATATATATATATATATATATATATATATATATATATATATATATATATGTATATATATATATATACATATATATATATATATATATATATATATATATATATATGTATATATATATATATATATATATATATATTATATATATATATATATATATATATATATATATATATATATATATATATATATATATATATATATATATATAGAGTTAAATCCATTTTTGGTCCTACATTTATTGCGCATTGGACACATTTTGCCCGCTTTTATTAATTTTGCCACATTTTATAAAAGTTAGACACATTTAGTCCACCGTTACTTTTGGCGTTAAGCAGCCGTGAAATAGAAGGGAAATTATGTCCTTCATGTGAATTTTTTCATCAGCCTTATTGTTTCTTGGTCTCCACAGTCAAAGTCGAAGTCAGATGTTCCAACCACGAAACCCTCTACTTAATAAGAAGCTAATTAAGATCACAAGCCGGCCGGAAAATCAAGATTCAGACGGGAGTAAGAATGTGGGACGACTGAAAATGGCGATTTTGTTAGAAGATCTCCTAATAATCTGCGGCTCCGGATAAGAGATTCGATTTGCGAGCCTTCAATCTCTTCAGAACTCTGTTAAGCGTGCTAATACTTCCCAGGCCTTCTTTCCCGTTGGCGTAAAGCATTTTGGGCATCAGAGCTATCAGCGTGTCTCTCATCTGTCTCACGTTGTCTAGGTGGACTCTTTTTAGGACGTCTCTGGTCACCGTACGATCTCGGCTCCGACTCGATCATTCACAGAAGTTGTACAGAGTCAACAACAGCTTCCAACACCGATTGATTGCGATCCAAAGCAGAATCAACAACATGCAAAGCAGAATTCACAGGACCGACAAACAATTTCTGGAAATCAAATGCACTGGTATGGATTCATAACGGTATGGACCGACAACATGACGGTCCGATTCTTGCGATGGACGCTGGACTGGAATACGTCGGATGTAGACTCCGCTATTGCTCCGAGAACTCTCCCTAGTGCGGCTAAGGCTAGAGTTGAGGTTAATTTGCTTGAGCCTCAAATTGATAGGGTGTGGATTGAAATTGGGGAAGTAGATGACTCGAGAGGATTCTGGCAAAAGATAGAGTATGAGAATATGCCTCAGTTTTGCTAAGATTGCAGGAGATTTGGGCATAGGTTGGAGGATTTTCGTGGAAGGGGGAGGCAGGGGAGAATGGGGATGGAGGAGATGAATGAAGGTGCGGTGGTGATGAAGGGGATTGAAGGTGGTACGGTTGTGGTAGAAGGGGAATCGGTGGCAGCAGAGGAAGTTAGGGTTAAGAATCCGCCAGAGGAATAGAAGGCAAATCAAAATTCATGTGTGGTAGAGAAATAATGGGCTTATGGGATTGTATCTATACTAATCTTCATGCTCGGTATGAAAAAACTTCCTTAAGTTATCTATCGGATTATTCACAGTTTATATGAAGGAATTGAATTATAGTTATAGTTCTGAAACGATTGATATATAATTGATTTATTGAATTGTTCTTGAGTTCCAGAAACATTTCTGTTGAGGATCTGTCTAAGAAACACTCGATGGATCTGAGGTTACTCTATGGTGTTGCATACGGTCACTCGTGGTTCGAGAGATGGAAGCTAGCAGCCATTTTGGTGGAGAGGGAAGCTAGCAGCCATTTTGGTACGTATAATCCATTAAATGCATTTGATCAGAAAGAGAGAAAAAGAGAAAGAAACCTCAGAGAGCAAGAAGTTGCCAATGGACAAGGCTTGTTTTAGCCCAGTCTTTATTTACGCACTCAGTTGAACACTTGAACTGAAAAACAAAAAAGCTTTTATTTCACATCTCTCTCTCTCTCTCTCTCTCTCTCTCTATATATATATATATATATATATATATATATATATATATATATATATATATATATCTTTATTAATGTAACTGAAGCTTATAGAAAATGAAGAACCCAAAAAGTAATTAATGGGGTAATGAGGGGGAAGTGGAGAAGAAGAAGCAGTGATGAGGGAAATTATATGCAAATGTAGTCTGTAGCATTAACTAGTAATTTGAATTTTGAACTTTGATTAAATTGGAGATTTTTAAAGCTTCATTTTTGGAGTTCTTTTGGCTCTAATGAACAAAACCCGCCTGTACGGTCTGGAAGAAGATGATAAACAGGTAAGACGATTGTCGGAGGCGGCGGCCGCGGGCGTGACGGCGGATAAGATATCGGAAAGGACATAATTGCTCATCTGACTTCGACTTTGACTGGGGAGACCAAAAAACAATAAGGCTGATGAAAAAAATCACATGAAATGACAAAATTGCCCTTCGATTTCACAGCTGTTTAACGCCAAAAGTAACGGTGGACTAAATGTGTCTAACTTTTATAAAGTCTGGACAAAATGTGGCAACATTAATAAAAACGGGCAAAATATGTCCAATGCGCAATAAATGTAGGACCAAAAGTGGATTTAACTCATATATATATATATATATATATATATATATATATATATATATATATATATATATATATACACACACACTAGTCTTTTCTATTTAAAAATATATGCCCAATATTTATATTTTTAAAAATAGCTAACAAATTTTTACTAATTATAATCTAAGTGAAATAAAATTTATTTATTATATTAATTTAATATATAATGTTTTACAAATATTGTTATAATTAAAGAATATAAGAAAAGATGTGGTAGATGCAAGTGTATGGTAAAAGTAATGTAAAAGATAACGGAAGTTATAACGGGGTAAGGATATTTTTGTCCAAAAAAGTGTATAATACAACTCTAAAAGCACAATGTGAAAAATGTTTAGCATTAAAAACATGGACATAAATGAGGGGTATAACTTTGATTGAGACTTATTATGTTTTTAGAGATATATATATATATATATATATATATATATATATATATATATATATATATATATATATATATATATATATATATATATATATATGTTGCTTTGAAGTTCGAGGGGGTATCTGGAGTCGATCTTAACCATTCAAAAGAATCGCAAATTTACATGTCTGGTATTCCTAGCCTTTGAGAAGTAGTTCTTGTAAAATATGTATTTATTTTGATCGATTGTTTGAACAGGGATCTCGACGGCTGCCACGGTGTGCCTAAGATGCATTTTTGATGACATGTAGCAGGCTACACTCTATTGGTATGCCTAATAAATTAGGATTTTTAATTGAATTTGTATAGGCCAAGCGTCTAGCCTTAGCTTGTTGTGCATTTGTTGCAAATAATTGTAGTATTTTTTCTGCAGGCGATTGATAAGCTAGCTTATCCAATATATCAAGATTAAGAAGACTACTGTGACTAATTGATACTCTTTATTTAAGTTCGATTCATAAAGACTACTGTGAGTAATTGATACACTTTATTTAAGTTTGATTGTTATATATTGAATTTCTTCTTGCAGATTTACAAATCGATTGCTAGCGTGTATAGCTATAGAATCATTGGCGATTGTACAGTTTATTCATGAAAAGGGGTATGTACACGGAGACCTAAAGCCTGCGAATATCTTGTTTTCCTTTTCGGAAACAGAATATCATATTTTTTGGAATAAACTATTTATAGTCAACTATGGACTAGGTGGTAACAGATTTATGGAACACATGCTTCAATTTGGTATCAGAGCCATGCACACACTTCAATTTGGTATCAGAGCCATGCCAAAGGTCATTGGTTCGAATATCTACGTCACCCAATAAAAAAAGATACTATGGTCCACGTGTTCCTTCGGCTCGCACACAAATGCGCAATCCAACTATCAGCTTAGGCTTTTAGTTGAGATGGAGTACATGCTTCAATTTTGTATTAGAGCCATACACACACTTCAATTTAGTATCAGAGCTATTATCAGTAATTTTCTCCCACTCATAGTTAAGTTTTCGGCTATACAAAGTTTCAATAAGTAAGCAGCAGAAGGAATGACTCGTATTAGTGTTATAAAATATAAATATTGTAATTTTTTTATTGTAATATATTAAATATTACTACCTCCGTCCATTTTATGTGTCTGGTTCGGTAAAATATTACAATCGTAGAAATTTGTTGGAAGCTAGCTTACATCTATACAGTTAGCATAATGAAGTGTTTAAATAGTACAAAGAATCCTTCTCTATGCAAAATTACCATTCGAATAAGTATGAAAAAGATTCTGCAGTAGACATATTCGTGTATTAATGTAATATTGATGTAAATAATGTAATTCTATATTAGTATTGTTGATTATTTCCTTATAAAATAACATAATAATTAATAATCCATTATTTTCTTATAAAATACGCTATTACGTTATATTATATACGGAGCTGGCAATTAAAAAGATTCAATCTGTACATCCAGTTGAAAATTTGTGTAAATATTCTTTTGTAAGTAAATTATTTCCTTATAAATTAGGTTATTACATTATATTATATATGGAGCAAGGAATTTTACTTAATTTCTTACCTATTAACTCAAAATTCATTCCGTGAACCAAACCTGCTATTAGAGTTATATAATATAACAAATCAAGTACTTTGTATATAATTTCAATATGCTGAATTCACTATCATATATAATTAATTAAATAGTAAATACATTACAATTGCCATAATCTTTAATTTTAAGGAGACTTAAAATCTTGAGATTGAAACTTCGATTTAATTATGGGGTCAATGGGTCGTCATTGGCAAAATTACCCATACAAGTGAAAAGTGTACAAGACTAAAATGTTAATACAAATCTCTACTATACAATCCAAAATTGTGAAAGAAAATTTACACATTTTTTCCAGCCACATGCTAGGATGAGAAAATTTTTCTTTTAAAAAACAAAGAATAATTCAGCTACTACTATTGAATTCATATCCTTGAAACACTAGTAAAAAAAAAAAAAATAACGAGTACAAGCATGTTACTAAGATTCTTCCCATGTTAGAAACATCAAATTAAACCCTGCAAATTTCTTTAACAAAGAATTGAAATTGCATGCCACTCAAAATCAGTTAAATTAATGAATTACCAATTCAATGTGGAGAAGAAGAAGAAGAACATCATGTTACGAGGTTGGTTCCGGCGTCGTCCTTGTCGGCGCCGGCCGTCTGCGTCAGCTCCTCAGCCCTCTTGGCCTGAAGTTTCCAGTCGGTTTGAAACAACGTGAAAATCATTAGGGTCAAACACGCCGCCTGCGCCGCCACGAGCCCCAACCACAGCCCGCGGAAACCAATCTTGAGTTTGAACGCAAACACGGTGGCGCACGGCAGCCCGACCAAGTAAAACGACGCCATGTTTATCCGCACCCCGAGGTTGGGCCGCGCGGAGCCGGTGAGGGCGCCGCACGCGGCGGTCTGCGGCGAGTTTCCGACCTCCGCTAATCCCAGAAGCGGAAGCGCCACTTGGATTAAACCCAGAACTTGTGGGTCATTCGTGTACAGTCTCCCCAAAACGGACCGCAAAGCCACGCTTAGCCCGAAGGCTAAGAGTCCGACCCCTAACGCGATGCAGAAACCCGCCGTCGCCGCCGACCGGGCTTGCTCCGGCTGCCCAGCCCCCAATCCGTGCCCGACACGTTGCGATATGCTCAAACTCAACGAAAACGGGAAAACGTAAATGGTCCCGGTGGTTTGTATCAAAATCCCCATGGCGGCTACGCATGAATCGGGATTATCCAGTAACCCACTCAAGAACAAGATAATCTCGTACCACCACCACTCCAAACAAACGGCGAACAAACTCGGCACCGCTAAGCTCATCAATGGCTTCCACCCCTGCGCCACGGAGGCCAAAGTGGCCCCCACCCACGGCTTAATCGCCACCTTAGAAACCACAAGATAAATCAACAACCCAGTGTTCACATTCAAAGCATACAAAACCGAGGACAAAGCAATCCCTTTCACCCTCAAATTCAAATACATGACCAGAAAATACGTGATGGGGAGGTGCAAAACGGTGGCGCAAGTCGCCACCAGCGTCGCCGGAGAGTTCAGCCCCTGCGTCCTCAAGAACGCCCGGAGAGGATTAAGATGAGCGTTGGCTAACAACTCCGGGATACAGAAAACCAAGTACCCTTTCGCAACCTTCGAAATCACACGGTCTTGTCCCAACCTTATAAACACCGGCTCGACATTGAGCCAGAGAAGAATGATGGGAACGGAAACAGACAACAAAAGAAGAAACATCTTGATATATGTTTGGCTGAGGAGAGGGAATCTCTTGGCTCCATAAGCTTGGCAACAAATGGGCTCCATTCCCATACACAGGCCTTTCATGACGGAGTAGCCTGTCACGTTGGCAAACCCAATTGCCAGGGAACCACCTGCGAGCTCCGTTTTCCCCATGTGGCCCAAGAACAGCATGGAGATTATGTTCTTCGAGAACAACAACAATGTTGTCAGGGCCACCGGGCATGCAATCTTTGCTAGAGGAATTGCCTCTCCACATATCTGCAGCAATTGCAATATTTAACAAATTAATTAACTAATATAAATGGTTTTGAAATAAGTCAATTGTTATACCATGGACCCGATCCATCTTGCATTGTCCATGGTGATTCAAAAATTATGTGTGTGCAGTTAATATATTTTGTATCTGCAATTAACATACCTTAAATTACAGTTAACATGCCTTAAATAAATTGAATGCATGTTAATTCTTTTCAAAAGGTTGAACCCCAACTCTAAGGGCCTTACACCCCGGCCCAACAGAACATCTAGGAGAATGTAAATCATGGTAACTCAACTGAACATAAATCATAGAGGCTAGACCTTTTCATGTTAATTAGAAACACATAATATGGAACTATAGATGCACATAATATTTAACAAAATAATTAACTAATATAAAATGGTTTTGAAATAAGTCAATTGTTATACCATGGATCTGGTCCATCTTGCATTGTCAACCATGATTCAAAAATTATGTATTTGCATTTAATATATTTTGTACCTATAATTCACATGCCTTAAATAAATTGAAGACAGATAACATGGTAACTATAGACGCACATAATATATTGTGTATGTAGTTAATATGTTATGTGTTTTTTAATTCATTTACAAGCATATAAATTGTTAAGTACATGTACAAAATATGTTAACTATAACAGAGATATAGTAAGTTGCTTAGAATTAGAGTCCACAATACAAGGTAGATCATGATTTACGTTATAATGTGCAAAAATAAATAGACACAAATTAAAAGAAGTGTGTGTTCGTGCGTGTATGTAACACATACTGACAAACACGTGCGGACATGCATACATTATGGGTGCCAAACTAGCTAGGGACCAGTTTTAATTACACCCAAACATGTGGTGGGTACCACCCCTTCTTGTTCAATTTATTTATTTATTTTTATTAATTGGTACATAATAGAGCAATGCGGTTGAATTTAAAACTTCTTACCTAAAGTTATTGGCTTTTCTCTCTCGCATGCACACATATAATTAATGATAAACCATATATAGGCAAGTATAGAAGCATTTACTAATTGGATAAATTCTCAATTTTTCTATAAAAAAATTAAAAATTCAAGGAAAAAATAGAAGTAACTTGAGATTTTTTTCGTCGAACGCAGTGAATAATCTCATCGTTGAATTGTACACTTCTAAGAGTGAGACAACTGGCGTGGAGAAGATTGCTCCATACTTAAATCCAATGATCAAAAAGAAAATTTATTTACTTCAGAAATGGATAATGAAAAACTAGAAAAATATTAAGCATGTGATATATAAATCTAAATGTATAGTCTAATTTTCAATTTGAACTCTTAATCCCACATTTTTTTGACTTACAAGAAAGCTAAGGCTATAACTGCTATCAAAAGATGCACTTTAGGTGAAACTTTCTTGTGATCCTAATAAGCAAAGGACCATAGTGAGATAAACCAGCCTAGATTGCTTATAATTGATCTGTTCAAACGAAAATGGCCAGTACTCAAAGTCCCACATTTAAAACTTAAAAGAGAATGAAGAAAATGAGTTTATATTGGTTAAATTGATTCAGCCTTCTTAGTGCTGGTTTGACCTTTATGCATTATGCCTCAACATGTAACATATGTTTCCGAAGAATTCTCAAACCTTTCATTTCTTAGCAATGCATTGATGTGTAACATAAACGCAGTCATTTCTTAGCCAACTCAGAAGATTCCTAATTGGGAGGAAAGAATATACCTTCGGATAAAGGGCAAAGGAATTTGTGCAAGAAAACCCCACCAGAGTTGTGTGCGTGATCATTACAATTTATGGGCATCTAAATTCTTTAATCATGCAGGTGTACTACAGTAAAGAAGCTAGGCTTGTTTCTGGCTGGTAAGTGGTGACACCCCATTTATATTATTAGCACGCTTAAAATAAAATAAAATTAAATAGTTGGTCTTTTCCTTTATTGATTGTTGTACTTCTTAATACTTTAGGTTTTTGTTCTCGAGTAAAATCGCTAAAAAAATAATACATAAATTAATATTTTATGCAGAGATCGTGTATGGTCTTAATGGTGATTGGTGAATGATATATTTGTACTTTATTAAAAAATTAACAAGATAAAAAAGTTAATTACTGATAAAGTATAAAAGTATATTTTAATAAGACATCAAATATTAAGAGTTGTGATGTTGTGTATTATGGTATACTAAGACTATGTTAGAAGGACCGAATTTGAATCTACTAAAGTCACGAAGACTTGGTGATCGAGAAGGTATTATAGTCAAGATAAGGGACATGAGTTCCCCAATTTCATCCCATTGCCTCATGATGGGGAAGTGATTGAATTTGATGTGAAAGATATTTAATTTTTGATAATACGTTGATGTTGCTCAAAATAAGTATATATTATCAATAAAATATATACAACTATTACAACAGTATAAGTGATTTGTGATTTATTATTTAAGATATGATGTAATTGATGACAAAGTGGGAAACTAAATGGTCTCTTTCACTAAATCTCCCATCATGAGTAACATCTTGTACACAAAGCTGCAAACAAGTGTAAAGGGAGAATTGGACAATAAGTCTCCCTCATATTGACAGTTCCCTACTCTAATAAATACTCCTTAGATGATAAGATAATTAATTTTGAAAGTTTACAACTACTTCACATAATTTGACTTTAGGAATAGATCCTTCTACTAGAATTTTCAGCATATTCAATAGTTAACATTAAAAAAAAAAAAAACTTTTTATTATGTATATAGTAAAATGCAAGTGAAAGGACAACTAATATGCTCCTATTTCTTGTACAAAATAACCCCTAAAAAACTTTAAACACATTTTATAATGTTGTATACTTTGTAAAGTAGTTTACCATGTCACACATGCTGCACATACATTATATATGTATGTGTATATATGTGTGTGTATTAATTATAAATTTTTATAATATGAATATGATATCCATAAAATAGGCTGGCAATACCCTTATACCCAAATAGTTTTCATGCAAACTAACGGACGTGTGAAATAAGGGAGAGAGAAAGAGAGTAGGAGTGACACCTCATTCACCGGAAGTCGCCGGAGAATCGAAATAAGACAGGCTGACGAGGAGGACGACGGCGATGCGGCGGCGGCGTCATCTTCTCTTGCTTTGGCCCTATGTTCGCGGATGTTTTCCTCGACGACGGCGGCGGCTTCAATATCGCACGTTGTTGTTACCATTCCAACATTGCCGCCGCCACCTGCGGAGTCGTCGTTAATTGAGCACATATATAGATGTTGGTTCTAACAGGGAAGAATTGTAGACACAATAAACAGTTTCTTCTGGGACAGAAACTATAAGAAGATTAAGAAGAAGAAGGGGGTTAATTAGAGCATAGAGGGATAATAGTTTCAGAAGATGGCAGTTGGAGTACACATCCCAAGTAAGGGGTTCTGAGCGTCGTCCCAAATATATAAGCACAGAGGTTGGAGGAAGCTGATTCTTTATTTGAGATGTTGAAGTGTTTTCCGTACAGTGCATGCTTTAAATAAAAATGGAGGGCACATATTATATGGCCACTTGTATGTGCCCCCTGCGCTTATTAGAATTGGCTTCTCACTTCTCATCGCTAGAGATTTTCTACCTCGTGCTGCATCTATTACTTCACAAGTACTTGCATACATGCTGTCACGTGGTTACGTCTATTTTATTTACAATTTTACATCCGATCCTATCGAGCTAGATCGGATGAAAAACTTATATAATCCCAATGGCCAAATCGGCCCCCACTCGTGATATAGTTTTTATGGTGAAGTTAGGGACTTAGGGTATTGATTTGAGTGTCCGATCATTGTTGTTCTGGTTGAGAGGCTATTGATTGCATGAGTGCATGACAGGAAAAGGCTACCTGGAAGCTAGAAGGTTACCCAGTACTTGATAAGGTTTAGTTCAAAGGGAACCCAGAAGAGTTTGAGAGAAAGCTATTCAAAGTGAGAGTCATATGCTTATCTAGGGCCTGCCTAGCGAAAGGTGTGACCTTAGAAAAGTGCTTTGTGGTGCCGAAAAGTGTTCAATATATATGAGTGCCACAAACATTGGCTTCTCATGGTTTTCCTCCTCGACCTAGCTTTTGTGATGGAATCAATGTCTTTGTTTGAATGTCATATCACTAACAAGACTGGGGCATGTTTGAGCACATAATATATAAAATATAGATGTTGTTGGGTGTAGTGGAAGCTTGGAGGGTCAAGTCCAATATCAACACTGATTGTTATACGTAAATATAAGGAAATAAAGTCGCGCATTTGATACTAGCTAGCTAGTTATAACATTTGGCGTAATGGTAAATGCTTGATCTGACAAATGTGTTGTTACATATCCTTCGATTAACTCAAGTTTAATGCATGTAACTCATGTATGTGTGAGAGTTCTAATACCGCGATTGATCGTGCCTTTTGTATGAAAAGAGTGGGGTATTTTGTGATTATGTCATCAATTACCTAGTTAGGATAAGAAGAAACAAATGTTTCCATGAAATTACATGTATTTTGAATTGCCTAAGGTATGATACATGCATTATTTGTGTAAAAATGCATGTCTCTCGTTGCGCGCCACGAGGGCGTGGAATATGGTTGGCAAAGGTGGGGTTGGTGTAAAAGAATTTGAATATTACTCCGTATATTATAATAATTTTATGTTTGGACCAACAACGTAACTAAGTTGAAAGATTTTAATTTTTTAAAAAATACAATCTTGCACGTCTTTGAATTAATCTTATGGATGGAAAGAATCAACATTGGAAAAATTCTTCAAATGAGATTCTAGAACAAGTTTACTATGGGCTAGACAATCGAACACTAGAGATCAGAGTCACTCATCTCAATTTCATCTCGACTATTTTACATTTTTTACATATTAAATTTATGATGATTAATGTATTTAAAAATCAATTAGGGCAATTGAGTCATCGGTTGTTAGAATCAATAACTAAATAGAGAAAAACCACTATAATCGAGGATTAAATTGAGTAAAATTACTATATAGTTGAAGACTAACTTGGGTAAAACTACAAAAGTTGAGGACTAAATTAGGTATTAATAGCTGTGAAATTATCAAACTATCTTAACATTGGACTCAATTGGATAAAACCAACCTAAGGTGGTAGCTCAGATGGTAAATGAAATTTCTTTGTAGAGGAGAATTTTAGGATAACCTAGGTTTGACCCCACAAGCGATGATTCCTCCCGGGCCAGATTGATTACGAAATCAATAGTTGAGAATTTAATTGATCAAAATTGATAGTTGAGGGACCAAAATGGTCATTAGTTTAGGACCTAATTAAACACACCCAAAAAAAAAAAATAGGTGTAAATCGATAAAAATTATTACTAAATTGAGAATTAACTCATTTTTTAATAAATTTAGTCAATCTAGTTTTAAAACTCAACATCAAAAGAAGCTCATCCAACCCCAATCCCCAATGTTGGGGCAAGAATCAAACCCCACCAAGTCATTGGAAACACGTATTAAGTGAGACTTTTAGTCCACTAGATTGCCTTTGAGTCGTGAATTAATATTTTAAAATGATTTTCATTTATGATTGAGTATTGGACTACAATTTAATTTCTATATAGTTCGATTAATATGTAAGAATATTAATAGTGGAAGCTTGTGTTGCCCCTAGGACCCTTTCACGGCCGAGGCCGATGCCTTGGTCTGTCAAAAAAAAAAAATCAATCAGTTTTTGGCTTTCAAAAAACAAATGTAACAATATAATGTCATCCAAGGAAGTTCTGGAAAAAGAACTTTCTTAATTAGCTAAGTATCATTTGCCTGGTATGGTTCAATTCTCGTAATTATGTACGTTAAAGTATATTTTTATGGGTGATATTTTTCACTATGATATAATTAGTAGTGTAGTACTATATTTCCCAAACGTCTACGAGCTTATTAGATAAGAGGAGATATACCATAAGGGTTTTTTTTTTTTTTTTTTTTTTTTTTTTAAAGCTACTGAGTATATTACATTTTGTTTTTGTAGTATCTGTTGATCTATACTTTCTTAACCTGTTGAAGCCCAAAGTGTCACCACTGCCTCCACTGCAGCTCAATCTCATGACTTCCCATATGGGAACTGAGCACAAGGTTACATTGCGACATTAATTAACAAAGGAGCACAAGAAGGTAAATCATATAGTTGGACACTCAAATTATATTACTATCAGGGAACTAGAACAACAATTTGAACACTTAGTAGAAAGGTCTTGTAAGAAGCTTTGAGAGAATATGGACATCGTTTAAGGCTTTTTTTTTTTTTTTTTTTTTTTTTTTTTTTGAGTTCTTTTGTATTGTGTAAATTATCCATCTGCCAAACAATACGCTATTTATAGGAGACGATAGAAGTAATAGTATTAACCTGACATTTAAATAATCATATTGTAACCCCAAACTAACTAAGATTACAAAATTAATTCTCAAATTAAATTAAAATGAATTATAATTAACTCCTAAACTAATTAGAATTAACACATTTTCAGAACGTCACACATAAGATGTGCCAACCATAAATTCACCAAGAAACACAACACCGTAAAGTGCACTTCTCAATATCACAATCAAAATTTTACTTTTCAATAAGATTACTATCCACAAAGTTACTTAACTTCTTTGTTTTAATTAGAAAAATTGTTCAAATTTTTTACAATGTTACATGGTTTTGCCGGTAGTTGCACAACAAAAATATTCCATGCATTCTAGAAACTGTTAGGGTTTTCTATTACCGAATAGCTTTAACGGAGCAACACTTGTTCCACTTTATGTCTGCATCATTATAGTCTTGATGACAACCCTCAACTCAATAATGGAAGTTTGCTTCTTGAAAGCTTAGGCAAACTTTATCACCAATTTCTTGCAATAAGCTAAGCTCTTAAATTAAGGAATCAACTTTGGACATATATATGCATGTGCGCACACATATACTTACACACACTACTTATAATTGTCCTTAATCACAATTAAACTAATCCAATTCATAGCTAATTGGGTTGGTTGAATTGATAATAAGAATCATTTTAAAATGGTATTAATATAAGTATAATTTTTGTCGATGGTTGGTGATATGAGTTTATAATAGATAAATTCTCCACTCTCAATTTTTTGCGTGTAAAAAGAGAAATAATCAGACATCATAAATCACAAATAAGCTTAGAGGCTAACAAGTGTGTTGATTGGACATCAATTAATTTTGAGGATTTACAACTTGATCTTCACGTAATTGATCTTTTCCAAGTAAATTACGGTAACTAGCTACTCTGGATGGTGGACAATATTAATGCAGCATTTATTGTCACAATTTATGTATATTGTTTCTTCTGTTCTTTTGTTGTATGGACATTTTGTTTTAAAAGAAAAGAAAAAAAGAGTGCAATCATAATAAGGGAAACCAAACTCACTTTTTTGGCTTTTGAACCAATAGCTCTATAAATTATATACTCTCTTTAGTCTTCTTTAATTTAATTTGTCCCCTATAACATGAACTTACATAGTAAATGTGCCCAATCAGCCCTCGATACTACTATATACGTATGAGGGTTAGGTATGTACCCCACTAGAGAAAATTATTGGCATTAGAAAATATATTAATTTATATTTCCTGCAGATAAGTGATTGGTAGGAAAAAGAAATTAAGGAATCTCTAAAGTTTTATGGGATTAAATCAATTGAATATCCAATCATTTAGAGAACTACTATACGTGAATGATGAATTATATATATATATGGTAATGTAATATATGGTGGCATATATAATATATGATATGATTGTAGTTAACTAACAATTGTATAATTACATTATTACCGTACCCTTAAATTTAATGTTTACTAGAGCAAGCTCATTTGTTTGGTTTTTTTTCCAAGTTTTTGTAAGTCTATGTAAGCAAGAGGGAGAAGAGAAAGGGAAAAAGAAAAAAAAATGTGACAATTTTTTTTTTAAAAATAAAATAGAAAACAACTACATACACATACGCGTCCCAGCAAATGCGTGTTGAGCGTAGATTGTGCTCCAAATGCGCAGGAAATATTTTCTTTTCTCCATTTCTCCAGCTATGGGTCGCATAAAAAATTACATTTGCAGAAAAACAAACCCAACAAAAATCCACCCTCCCATTAGTTAGAAACCGAACACCCAATTCTTTGTTCTGACAAAAATCCTCCGAAGTACAAATATGGATGCTCTAAATGGATATTTAACTGGAGAACTAAATTTAGAACAAAATCAAAGAGACTATTTATGGTCAAGTTAAACGTTGAGGACGAAAATTTGAAAAGGCCAATAGTCAATATATAGATCATAATGGTACCTGTGTTGGACTTCCATTGGGAAGGTTGTGAGTTTGAGCCTCAGTAGAGGCGTTATTGGTTCTTTGTGTTTCAGTAGATTGAGAAAGTATATGAACAGATACTACATTTTCGTCCAACACGGGTACCAGTAATAGGCCTTTTTCTTTGTTCGGTAAAAACATATATTCTTGGCCCCTGGTATTAGGCTATTCCTGAGTTCTCAAGAATAGCCTAAAGTTGTTATTTCCTATTTTACCCCAATTAAATTTATTTCCTATTTCACCACTACCACCGCCGTCGCTACCGCCACCACCACCACCCTACCAGCACCACGCCACCAGTACCAACACCACCAGCACCACTAACACCACCGCCGTCGATGTCGATGTCGATGTCGCCGCCACTGCCGCCGCCATCGCCACCACCACCACCATCCCCACATATTTTTATATTGGTATTTATGTCTTTTAAAACATATTTCATTTCTATTCCTTAAACCAACCAAACACTATAATATAATTCCTAAAGTCTATTCCTTCCGCGAACCAAATAATAAAATACAATTCATATTCTATTCCTTGCCTATTACATTCCTTATGGAATGAATATTATAAAGGAATCACACATACCTTTGAAATCGTTCAACCTAGGGAGACAATTTTTTATTTTTTATTTTTTGTTTCTGGAATATTGCTTGATGTTAGGAGCTCTGTATCTATTTAAATATTCAAATGTACAGTAAAACCACCACAAGCTCTATTTTTTTGTTTTTAGTATTACTGACTTTGTTACAATTAAAGATATAAGGATATATATGGTGGATGCAAATGCATGGTAACAATGATGAAAAAAAAGATAACAGAAGTTATAACGGTAAGAGAGAGAGAGATAAAAAAAATTGTCTTGTGAGTAAAAATCTCAAAAGACATTTTTCTTCAGAATGGGTCATTTCTATTTGATCAAAATAAGTATTTTTGTTGACTTCATTTTCTGTTAAATACCAAACACAAAAAAATGTCATTTTCTAGGTTTCTGAATGGACCCTTATCTTTACGTGTGTGATGCGCGAACTTGTGACCTGCTCTGTTATCAATTGTTAGGATCAAACGTTTAATAGCGCTGTGTAACTGTATTTCTTATACTTACGTAGTCATCAATAACAGTTTTTGATAGCAAGATGTTGGATTCGGCCCTCCAACAATGAACATCGATAGGTGGGTGACAAAGCTAAAACTAGGTTTTGAAGGCTCATAAAGACACTTGATTTGTGGAAATTTATGATAAATATTTTTTAAGTTATGACTAAATACTGATTGATTTTAATATAATTATGAATAATGCTTAAGTTTTCAAGTATCTTCATGTATGCTAGCCAATTACTTCCTAAGCTAATGGGTTGCTGGTTCTGATACCAATGATGTATGTGTTCCGTCTCTACTAATAACCTAAGCTAATAATTGAATTGCATATTTATGTTTATATATTATATATTCAACAACACCAATGAAACTAATCTCGATTCTATCAATTAAGACCTAAAAACAATAGAATACTCGTGTCTTTCAAGATAAGTGCAACTTCGGAACTGAGATTAATACTTTAACAATTTAACAACCTTAAGTATGAGAGCTCTTGGATTCAAAATATCAAATTCATTAATTAAAAATCATTGACAAATTGGGGCTGACTTGTTTATCATTTGATAGGTACATTTCAGTGGTATTATAATATACGCTTTTAAGTCGTGGACCATTTGCACCCATATCCCTTCTGCTCTATTTAATGCTGTATGTTCCCTATCCTTTTCATTATAATAAATATTTCAAAGGGAAAAAGAAATCTGTACCAGTATTCTGAAACTCACATGCATGCTTCCACACAGACAACTATATTGTACAAACTGAATTCCTTCTAGGTTTCCAGTACAGTGGTCCGTTGTTTATGGAATATTTCTCGTACAATTTTAAGGAAGAAATTGTGGTTAATGCTAGACAGTTATGCACATGAAGTACTAGGAATAATTTGAGCTTAGACTGGCAAACAAATATATATAATTAATTAAAGATAATCATCACTCGACCAAAACCCACCTGTACACATGAAGTACTAGGTTTCCACTTTAATTATATATATAATTAATTAAAGATAATTAATTATACCTTATGTACTTTTCTTTTTTTTTTTTTTTTTTTTTTTTTTTTTTTTTTTTTTTTTTTTTTTTTTAAACAAGAAAAAGGCCAAAACCCACCTGTACAGTATAAAGCAAAACCGAGTGCAATGGTGTGCGAGTTTTTCTTTATTTTGTACTTACGATTTGACTTTGGTGGCCACTCTAGGTTAATTTGAAACAATAATATACATATATTTTGTATATTGTAATGTTTTATCAATAATCTGTATCTCATGCAACTTGCCTTACTGACTTACTGTAGATATTTGGCTATTATAAGGTTTTTATTTATTTATTTAGTTAACTTGAAATGAACATTAGAGTGATAAAAATTCTTTACAACTTGGATGAATATTATGTACAGTACAACTACGAGGAGCATTTGATCATATAAGGGCACCTTAGGTTGCATTATTTGGATTTCCGTATGATTATTTGCTAAATATAACATCTAGTCTTTAAATATTATTTTTGCTATATTTTATATGCGACTAATTTTTACCATATTTGATTCTTCTGAGAAAATATCTAGTAGAAAATAGCTAAAATACATTATAGTTCCAGTTTGAAACCATATCCCATCCGTTTTCTATCAAGAAGTGCGGAGATGTTTAAGCCAGGATTCTAAGTCTAAACTAGAAATTTGACACATTTTAACTGTTTTTGTTAAAGATTTGGTCAAAATGACAAAATGTGACAAAAATAAAAGTCATGCACCAAATATGATAAAAATAATACTTGGAGACCAAATGTAGAAGTGAACAAATAGTCCTAAGGTCAAGAGTGGATCAAAAATAATTCTTCTTTGTCAAAACATAATACCCTCACTTAACTTTTTACCCCCTACTATCACCACACACTTTAATTCATCCACAAAATAAAATTAAAAAAAAAAAAAGTGAATCACAAGTTGTATTCCTTTCTAAATTTTGATGGAGTTATACAATAGGGTCAGAACCCGAGTATAATGACCCTACTTTTTAGCTAGATTTAGTCCAAGAAACCAGTCACCAAAGATCGGGTGCCGTTAGAAAAACATGTCAATTCTGCTGTCATTACTACTTTAGGCATCACATTGGTATCCAACACGCGTCATGACCGACCTGAACTACTAGTTATATACTGCCACGTCAGATCTGTTGATGAGATTCCAATGTTATGCTCTTGCTCTACTACTATAAATAAAGACCACCACAAACTAGTTGAATAATCTAATTTTAATTTCACTCTCTTGTATATATAATTCCTGACCTCACATTGTTGTTATTAGAGAGAAAAAGTTTCACTTCTTGAAATCTATTTATTATCATCTTTAGTTTGTTTATTAAATATTAGCATTGGCCTTTGGTGAAGTAAGCAAAAATAGCAAAGTCCCATCTGACATTTCAAAAGCCATCCAGTGTATGTATGTGGCATTGCAGTGTGTGGATCTTGATCTGTTTAATTTGTACGTTTTGGCTAGCTACCATTGGTTCCCAAAACTGGCCTTTGAGGTGCCCCAGAAGCAAATTAAAGGGTTTAAACAGTAAGATATGATTTCTCAGAATCCACGTTTTTAAATGAAATCTGATTTGCAAATTAAAACCCATTATTGGAACCATAGTGGCATTGTATTTCGCAAAGTCATCAGTTTATTGGATAAATTATGATTCCCCTAACCTAATTAACTTTATGATTAAGGTATGTATAGTAGTAATCATTGTTTCCAAGAATGTTGAATCTCCAACGCCAAGATCCCCACGCTCCGATCCGAGAGCATTTGGGAGGATGTAAATCATGATAACTTATATAAACACAAATATTAGACATTTATACTTACTGTCACACTACTGATGGTGAGACTTGATTCAAGATCATTGTTTTCAAACTTCACCTCTGTAACTAATTGAGCTGTCCATGCGGACTGTATAGTAGTAATCATTGTTCCCAAATAATAAAGGGGTTGGTGTTGTTACTCAAATAATAATATAAAAAACATGGAAGTGATTACTGTTTCATAATCCCATATTAATTAACTTTTCGTTTTTGACAACTTTAATTTGTTATTACCTGTCCGAGTGTCTGTGTCTCCCTATGCCTCGCCCAGCTAGGGAATGTAGATAGGCTCATAGGCCGCAGCTTTTGAATCTGCATAGAAATGCAAAGTCAAACCACCTCAACAACAACAACAACAAATAATAATGCATATATGGTATAGGGAAATGTCATGTCCTGTTTAGAATTATGGATTCGAAATTGTGGGATCAGGGATGATAGTTAAATTTAGAAATTCTCATATATATATATATATATAATTATTTTCAAATACAAATCCCCTTAAAATACAAACTGTGTACATGTAAGCATGTTAATGTGTGCACGAGCTAGCTAATCCTAGATATTGTTGGCAGTGTGCATGTAAGTATGTTAATGTGTGTACGAGCTTTGATGGATATCTGCAATTTTTTTCTCCTACACATTGTGTGCATGTAATTATGTTAATGTGTGCACGAACTAATCCTAGAAATTGTTGGCAGTGCGCCTTGTGTGTATGTAAGTATGTTAATATGTGCACGAGCTCAAGTTTGTATTTTAAGGGAGTTTATATTTGAATGCAACCATATATATATATATTAGTTTAATTTTCCTCTTATCTTAAGTGTTTGTTATTAGTTTTATTATTGAGAGATTAATTTATAATGAAAGAGACTATCAATAGTCTTTCTACTTAATGAAACCTTAAGTTACCATGATTTATCTCTAATCTCCACAACTTTGCAGTCAGGTCGGCATGTGAAAGTTCTTAGGGTGGAGGATTTTACCTTTTGTGAGTAAGGAAAAAGACTATTAGTGTCAAGAAAGATTCTAAAATGGAAGCTTTAATTTCTTGAATGAAATTTATACGCTCATCTAGCTAGTGTCATACTACCATCATAATAGAGGAGGTAATCGATTAATATTTTGGGATGAGATGAACTTTTCCACTTAATTTGACTACCTATCAATCGACAATAGTTATTGGCACCAGACCTAATGAAGTCTTGTAAGTTTAAGTGTATGTCTTACTTTTAGATTATTTCTCTATTAATTGCATGGATGATATGAAATGAGAGTTTGTTTTGAGATTGATTCTATATCTATCTACCATTAAATTCACCACATCATGATTGAAAATTTTGAATTTTTATTCTCAATCTAGTGTGAACCATTAAATTTTTATTCTAAAATTTTTAAAAATTTGATTAAATACATCATTTAGAGCAAAACAAAAAATAATTAAAATAAAACAAACTAAAAACTATTGCATTAAATAGTAGTAAATTAGACCAAAGTGTTTTACTCTTTGAATTCAATATTATTGTCTCAAATTAAAGGAGAAAGATGCCTAGTAGATGGCAGTGGCTTCGTCTTAAAAGTTACTCCTAGCTAGTGTGTTCCATTATTTGTTAGGTAACTTGGCACCATGATAGCTGTAATATTTGATAGTTATGACGGATTTCATGTAAATGTCAGCTCAAGCATTTATTCTTAGGTAAAAAAATAATATGTAGTAGTGAATATTTATAGCAACCAAAGTTAGATTTTGATAGCAGAATATTTAATTTGATTCTCTAAACTTTCGCCCAACAAAACTCACAGCGACTTAACCTAAGCATTCTCAAGCAAAATAGGCTAATTCAATTCATTACCGCACTCCCATCACAATCACCACAAGATGTTCTTATAACTCAACAAAAGTCTTAAACTCGTACCTATAAACATTATGCCAGAAGACTTTAATATCTTAAATTATTAACCGGTCGAAAAATTATCAACAACTTTTTAAAATATGATAAATACACCGTTATGAAGATGCTGCAAAACACCAATTAGGTTTACCTCACATGCAAAACTTCACAATTATTGTACCTTGCATTTCTCATCTACGTGCTGGGGACCTTCTGAAACAACATTCAGTTCGCACGGTCACCTAATTAATTAAGTGTACTTTGGCACACCATAATGATCATTAACATGCGTTAAACTCACTTTACTTTCAACCTAGCTTTTCCCCCAGTCCCCCCTTCAGTTCATCACGAGTAGTTATATTAAATTAACAACGTTAAACTAAAGTCATTTAAGCTAATTAAAGTATTTTACGAACTATACTAATTTATCTTATCATCAAATCAATGCTTAGGAAGTCCATATTCCAAGAGGTTCATCGCTTGCTCCTTCTCTTTCTTTTTCATTCCTTTTGTCCACTCTGACTTGGTAGGTGCTAATTAATGTTTACTTTATTTGTGTTTAACGATAACGTCACTTTGATAACCTTGTTTTTTATAATTATTTTTATTTAATAAGTGTGGAGATAACATGCACTCACTTATTAGCTAAAAATCTTTGAAGAACCAATTCATTTTTTTTTTTAAACCTAAAACCCACCCAAATGGTGGGGTTATTCCAACTAATTAAGTTAGTCGGACAGATAGTTTAGTAACCACATTGTTTAAAGTTCAACACCTTATGGAGCTATCTATACTATTAGCTTTCTTGGTTTAAGCTGGTTAGCAATGGACAACCTAGTTTACCTCTTTGTGGTTATTTTTTGACTAGGATCGCAAGACAGACTTCTCCTAGCGTGCACGTATATTTGGTAGAAACTGTGGGTTTTCCTGGCCTATTAATGAAAATGTATATAAACATTATATTCATTCATGTGCAAATATGCTATTCTATAATTTCCTTTTTGGTCGGTTATTGGTAAGAATTGAAGCCTACACAATACACACTGTGATTGCTAACAAAACAAAACTATCAACTCTGCATCTGACACTTACATTTGTGAGTTATAACATTTTTTTGTGAGATTATTAGATATGGAAAATCATTTATTGGTAAGAATTGAAGCCTACACAATACACACTGTGATTGCTAACAAAACAAAACTATCAACTCTGCATCTGACACTTACATTTGTGAGTTATAACATTTTTTTTGTGAGATTATTAGATATGGAAAATCATGGCAAATGCTACTATTCTGCATATTAATTATGAAACACTAGTCTACTTCTCTCATTTTGTTTGTAATGATACTCATTTATTGCTGTGAATATAAAGAAAAAGAAGGACAAAAAATAATACAATGCCGGTTTAGATTTTTGGTTCCTTTAAGGAAAATTATTATTGCCACCTATTCCGGTTGATGTCTCCCCCTAGCCAAGCTATTACCTTCAACCAATACAAGAATCCTTAAAATTAACAACATTAATTAGTTGATAAGCTTTTTGCCTAAATTCACGTCCTCTATTCTTTAATCTGCATAGGGTATCAAATGTATGATGCACCATGATTATAACTCTTTAATTTGAAATGTAGGGACCAACCAATAATCTGGATTATATATATGTATATATAAATTAAAGTGATAATTAATAAGTATCTCTAGCTAATTAATAGTGTGTTAATTAAAAATCTGATCTTCATTAGTGGGTCGTCACTACTTTGGTTGTGCTTTGTAACCTTTGTTGACAGGTTGTGATGCATCACAAAGTTGTACTTTTTACCAGATATTGCAAAAGTCCCTTTCTTATTATAGTTAGCTTTAGGGCAAAGCCCACACAGCATCCCAGCTTCTTTACTTTCTTATTATTCTCTGTATCTGTATGTATATATGTGGGTGGTGAATGAAGAAGCTAAGTCAGTCCAACACACAATACACATATTTGTAGTGACACTTTAGCAAATACAGAAAAAAGTGAACCAAAAAAAGGGGTTAAAGGTGGCACTCAAACACCAAAAGAGGGCAATGGAGAAATGCCCATGGCTGTATATATCATGCATTGTACCTTTGGATTTGGAGGACAACTATTGGTGTTAATACATCCAAGATCCAACTCAACATATATGGGTTTAAACGTTTGTGATAGTTTAAAATGGGAATAAGGGCCAAATAGGCCACTGAACTGCATACTAAGTTGCAATTAGGTCATCGAACTCAAAAAAAGTGCAATTGGGTCCCTGAAATACACAAATTTATTCAATTAGATCTAAAATGACCTGTTTATCTGATACTTTGCTGGCGTGGAGCGAAGTTGTGAATTTTAAAAATAATTTTTAAAATAATTTTAAACAAAATATTAATTTAAAAAAAAAAACGGCCGGAGATGAAATCGTCTCCGGCCGTTCTGTTTTTTTTTTTAATTAATTTTTTGTTTAAAATTATTTTAAAAATTATTTTAAAAATTCGCAACCTACAAGGTAGGTAAACATGTCATTTTAGACCTAATTGCATAAATTTGTGTAGTTCAAGGACCTAATTGCATCTTTTTTGTATTCGATGACCTAATTGTAGTTTAGTGTGCAGTTCAATGACCTATTTGACCTTATTCCTTTAAAATGTGAGAAAGATATTATCATGTTGGGAGAGTGTTTTGACCTTAGAAAGTTTGGGTTATTTGTGATTTTTTTAGAAGTAAATCTAGAGTAAACTGTCACATGTTGTGATTTTTTGAGAAGTAAATCTAGGGTAGGCTGCCATAACAAAGTTGTTTCCCGCAAATGCATTCCTTGGGAATTATTTCTTCAATAATTTAATTGGTGTTGGAAATTTGTCATAAAATTGGCAAGTGAATGGTTGGTTTGAGCAGGTATTATTTTGAGTGGTGTCAACTACCAATTTGAGTGAGTTAGAGTAGATTTGAATTCTAGATGAATTTCTATATTTATAATATTTCAATATTCTCTTAGAGTCACACAATAATTAAATTTTTTTTTGAAAAGAATCTTTATACAAATTTCCATTACTGAGCACCTAATTCCAAAGCTTTTAGAGCAATCATAATAGTGACATTTTCAGAATTTTAGTTAGATTTTTAACATATATATAACGGAAAGAGAAAATAAGAGAGAAAAGATAGGAAACTCTTGCAAGTGTTCTTTTTTTTGCTTTTTCCTTTTTTTTTTTTTTTTTTTTTTTTTTTCTCCCCTCTCTTCCCTTCTCTCTTATTTTGCACAAAAAATTGTGACCATTGAGATTGCTCTCACTTCTATTTGTTGTTAATATAATAATAGATCACAGTGGTGGGCTTAGAGACCCGAAGAAAAACAATTGGTTAGAATTTTTTTAATAGCATCGTAACTATATATGTAATTCTTATCATTTTGATTTAATAGAAAAAAAAATGACATGAACGGGCCAAAATATGGCCAACCAGCATAAATCTCAATCTTTATGCGTTGGACCCGTGTCCAGCAAGCTTGCTGGACACGGGTAACAGTGCCTAACGGCATTGTTATCTTTTTTTTTTTTTTTTTTTTTTTTTTTTTAAAAAAAAATTTCAGACCGCTTCATTGTAAGAGTATATGTTCATAATTTTATTACTATATGTTAATAACTATACATTCATAACTTCATAACTGTACGTTCATAACTCTATAACTGTACATTCATAACTCCATAACTGTACATTCATAACTCCATAACTGTACATTCATAACTCCATAATTGTACATTCATAATTTTCGAAGCTCTATGTTCACAATTTTAGAGCTCGATCTATGTTCATAATTTTATCACTATATGTTCATAATTGTAAGTTCATAATGTTAGAGCTCTTTGTTCATAATTTGATCAATAACTGTACATTCATAATTCCATACTGTAGATTCATAATCTCATAACTGTAGATTCATAACTCCATAACTGTAGATTCATAACTTTATAACTGTACATTCATAACTCCATAACTGTACATTCATAATCTTCGAAGCTCTATATTCACAATTTTAAAGCTCCATGGTCATAATTTTATCACTATATATGTTCATAATTGTAAGTTCATAATGTTAGAGCTCTGTGTTCATAATTTCATAATTGCATAACTGTATATTCATAACGGCATAACTGTACATTCATAATCCAAAAAAAAAAATAATAACGCCGTTAACGCCGTTAACGGCAAAACGCGCGCAATTTTTTTTTTTTTTTTTTTAACTAAATGACGCGTTTTTTTAAAAAAACGACGTCGTTTTGGGCCCGTGTCCACAATTCAATGTGGACACGGGTCCAGGGCATAATTTGCCCATAAATCTGCAATGTATCTATTGGGCTTTTCATAGCATAGTAGTTAATTGGGTTTACATTCTCTCATCTACCCGTTAATTCTTTATCTTTCTTTTAGTAGGCCTTGAGTTGGTTACTAACATTCTATTTCGGTCCAATGTTGACGTGTTACTTTACGTTGGGTTTTTAAGAAAATCCAAATGAATATTATTATTATTATAAAGTACTGACTGGAAACCGGTAAAAACGAGAGAATACAATCAGGTCAATATTGGAAATTAGATTGAGAGCTTGCCATCTTAGTTAATATGTGGGTAATCAGGTTCAGGTTCAATTCGTTGATTCTTACATTTATGCTACTATATAGCTCATTAGAAATCACGTTCCACTATCTTTATATACATAAGTGCAAGTTACTCCACATTCGAGCATTATGTATTGTGCAACCCTTTCACTGTAATTAACAGTTTGTGTTTCAATAGACTATTCTCTGCATTCACGAACCCGTTATTTCTAATTTTACTTCACATGCAACCCTGACTACTTTTACATGTCACTTCACACTCTACTCACGTTATGTCTACGCATGCTCCCACGATGCACCATGCACCTACCACCCTCTAATCAAATTAAACACACCCACCTACCTAGCCAGCTGATTGCTACTAGGTCCCATTGCATAAAACCTCCATGTCCCTTGAATGCTTCTCCTATATTGCCATATTGGTATTCTAGCATAATGTCAACTAATTTAATAGGCCATTAAATAGCCTAATTCCCCATTAGATATGGTTAGTTCAATAGATTCATTTTGATAAATAAATAAGAGTTCTAAATAACTTAAACACAACACCTAAACAAACCACAAAACACCATTAGGAAGCTAAGAAACCCTAGCATACCAAAAATGGATGCGGTAATGTCAAAACAAAATGTCCTAAAAAAAATCAAATGCCCTTGAGAAATAAACACTTTACTCGAATGTCGAACAAATGTCAAAACTAAACACCCTTAGATATATAACGTGGCATATGCCGTAGTGTACACAACGATCTTAAAATTCAACATTGTAAATTAACAAAATTATTGTTGAAAGAGTTGGCCCGCACTTACCAAATATGAAGAAGTTGGTTTCCAAATCCATGGTTGTAATAGGTGCTAGAAACCTCAGTCGTTATATCGTGCACCAGGGCACACAATGCATTGTGCGCCCCGCCCTACTAAAATCGACGTCGTTTTGGTGCATTATCAAAAAAAAAATTTATCTGTTTCGAATACACATAAACTCGTAACAGAATACACAGAAACTCATAACTGAATACACATAATCTAACATGATACATAATACACATAAACTCTTAACTGAATATACAGGAACTCTTAACTGAATACACATAAACTCTTAACTAAATACACAGAAACTCTTAACGGAATACACAGAAACTCTTAACTGAATACACATAAACTCTTAATTGAATACGCAGAAACTTTTAACTGAATACACATAATGGGGTTTTTACCGTTTGGACGGGCGGAGTGACGTCAGCAATTGAAACGCGCGCGTTTTGTGCCTGGGTGCACATTGCTATGTGCACCGTGGTGCACAATATAAATTGCCAAATAGCTAGTCGGACAGTAGAGAGTAGCACTTAGCGCCTAGCCGGCTAACTATTTAAAAATAATAATAATAATAATAATGCACGTGTGTTGGTGTGTGTCATATTATATATATAATTTTACTAGAAATCTATTGGTTACCGGTAAATCGAACTTATGTGACTCATTTGAGAAGTTCGAGTGTTTAATTAAACTTTTCACAAGTCCAGAGACTTTGTTGCACTTTCATGTAAAGTTTAAGAGCATATTTGATAATTTTCACTTTAAAATATTAAATTTATTATTTTTTTTTAAAAAAAAATTATTTATATAATATTGATTAAATAATGATTTTTTTTTTTCATTTAAATTCTCAAACGGGAGAGAAATTTTGCCGCAAACATAGTAAACTCGTAATCAACTGTATATTCTAATTGAAGTTATTTGGAATAGAAAATCAAAATTCATAAACAATGAACACGGTTTAATTACTTAAAAAATGATAATTTAAGCAAAGAGAATAAAATCTCTAAACTTACAGCATCACATGCGTACATTTACACATTAGCTATTAATTTGAGCAATAATTTGCTCGAATTCAATCAATAATAACATCAACAAACATAAACGATCCAAACCATATCTTCAATTGCATTATATAATATTTGATGTTATAATTTAAATAATTGTATATCGATCCAAATATTCTTAATATGTTATAACAAATTCATTCTGTGCATCGCACGGGTGAAATACTAGTTATTTTTAAAATAATGTTACTATGACATCTATATTTCTTTTAGAGAAGTGATTCAAAAAATAATATTTTTTTTCCAATTTTCTAATGATAGAAAAAATTAAACGATTCAAATTAAGTAAACTTATTATATTTTAATTCTTACCCCAAAGGACAATAAATTTGCAAAAGATTTTTTTCTAAATAAGCAAAAATCAAAAAAAATATCAAATATTCCTTTTTACGCACACTAACTTGATTATTATAAAACATGAAAATGAACATAAATAAACATTTTAAAAAGTTACGGAGTATAATAATAGTATAAAAACAAAATACCTATTATTATTATTATTATTATTATTATTATAATTAATAATAATAATAATAATAATAATAATAATAATAATAATAATAATAATAATAATAAGTCAAAGCATATTCGTTTAACAAAATTTTTGTACATAAAGGAGAAAACAAAAGGAAAGTGGGCAAATTTGGAAATGTCTTACCAAAGTAAAAGAAAATAAATAAAATAAAATGCATGAAAAAAAAAAAGTAATCAAAATGCAAAACTCATCATGAATGTGATTACATCAATGTATTTTATATTTTCATTAAAACATATATTAACCTTTTATATAATTTAGTAAATTTGTATAATATTTACATAGCGCATTGGTATTTGTACCAACAGAATAAGACTAATCTAATTAAAATTTGATTACGGTTTCATGTTCAAGTCTCGAAAATTCATTGGTACTTGAATTAACGTATTTTGAAATGTCTTTTGAGCATAATTTTCAAGGAAAACACAACAAATGACACTGATGCAATGAGGAATCATTGTTGAATTTGGCGTATATCAAACGGCTAACGATAGAGAAGAAGAAATCAAGAATACCTTATTTACCTTTGTTCACAAAAGTTAAAATTCTGACACTCATATCTTAATTTATAAAAAGAAAATGAAACGGCAGCCCATTAAGTAAGAAGCTCGTATTTTAATATTTAAAAAGAGCCCATTAAATTAGATTTAACTATTACGGAGTACATTATAGTGTGAGACGAATTGAGCGGTAGGTTCATAAAATTAGGTTTAACTATTACGGAGTATATTATAGTGTGGGACCAACTGAGCGGTATGTGCATGAGGCGTTACTTATCCTATGAATAGGATTTCTAAAATCTAATCCTAATTTACAAGGATACTATGAATAGGGTTTTTGCCTATTCCTAAAATCTAATCCTAAATTTACCAAGGATACTATCAAAAAGGGATATAGTACAAAACACTGGAAAACATGAAAGCTGGAAATTGAAGCTACTCTCTGTTTCTCTACGGCTCTACTCATAAGCTCTGAGCAAATTCTTCTCCGTGTGATCTTCTGTCTCCCCAAAGACTCTCCCTTTTTTGCATAACTCCACTCCCATTGAGAAGGAAAGAGGATAGAAACAAACACCTTTCTGATCCTTCGTAGAATTTTCTTTTTGTGTGTAGTTATTGGAATTCTCGATTCTCCGGCAGAACCCTTTGCCCCACCAAATCTACTTTCGGAGTATCGTATCGAAGCGTTGGGAATGGCGGCTGCTTTCTGAGATATCAGTGGTGCTCTGAGGACTAATCTTTGGTGCTTTCATGGGTGATCTTAGAGGGCCTTTCGCCAGCGCAGCAGGGAAGGAGGGGCCGGCGTCGTCTTCGCCCTCGGCGGCGAACCCAGACCCGTCTTCTATCGGGCCAGAACGATGGGCCGGGGCTGAGAAATTGACCCGGGATATCATTCAGAATGTCCAGCCGACAACTGAGTCTGAAGAGCGGAGAAAAGCGCTCACCAATTATATTCAGAGGTTGATCAGAGATTCAATTCACTGTGAGGTTGTACTTAAGTTTAATGCTCATGCATGTCTTTTCTATTTGTTCTTTGTCAGATTGAATTTTATGCAAATCTTTTATCTGTTCTTTTTGCAGTAGAATGTGAAATTGCTATTTTCCACAAGGGTAACAAATGTTTTGATTGCATATAGTCCACTACATTGGTTAAAAAAGCTGAATTCTTTTGGTTAAATTTGCTTATTTGCATAAAAATATATTAATTTTTGGATGTTTGTGTATTCTGTATATATGTGAAGCATACTTAATGGTGGCTAAGGTTGTTTCCTGATGATTGCGAGATATCTTTTAAGCTTAGGATTAATAATTTGATGAAAATTTGCATAATGCATTTACGCAAGATGGTGCATTGGCAAATGGCAAATGGCAAATGACAAAGCATATCTTTTGGTTAAATTTGCTTATTTGCATAAGAATATATTAATTCTAGGAAGTTTGTGTATTCTGTATATATGTGAAGTATACTTAAAGGTGGCTAAAGGTTGTTTGCTGATGATTGCCAGATAACTTTTAAGCTTGGGATTAATAATTTGATGAAAATTTGCATAATGCATTTACACAATTCATTTCAGTGATGTCTTGTTAACATTTATGGAGTATTAAATATCTCATATCTGTTTTGGATATATTGGCAAATGGCAAATGGGAAAGCATAACTTTTGGTTAAATTTGCTTATTTGCATAATATATTAATTTTAGGAAGTTTGTGTATTCTGTATATATGTGAAGTATACTTAAAGGTGGCTAAGGTTGTTTGCTGATGATTGCTAGATAACTTTTAAGCTTAGGTTTAAGGATTTGATGAAAATTTGTATAAATGCATTTATGCAAGTCATTTCAGTATGTATTGTTAACAGTTATGGAGTATTAAATATCTCATATCTGTTTTGGATACCTTGCATTGACAAACTGTGAAGCATAAAGATTTGGTTTTCCTATTCTCGTGCACTTCGATTAGTTGAGCCAAAGTTCATTTTAGTTAAACACTGAGCATTGGGTGTTGCTGTTTTTGCCAAAAAAAAAAAAAAAAAAAAAAACTTTTGAAAAGGAAACCTTTTTGGGTTCTAATAATTTACACCTTTTTGGAAACATATTTTTGTTAGTGACGTCGTTTGTGAAGGTAGCTATGTTTGTACGATGGGCATTGTTCATGCTTTTATCTATGTTATCTAACAGTTTGCACTGTTTCACACGGCTAGCTCACTGGATAGTTTCAAATATAAACATAACTATTAATCGTTGTACACGTTGTGAAAATGCTATGCTTTCGGTATTACTCTACAGTTTATAATAAAAGTTCTTTTGAATTAATAACAGGTATTTCCATATGGATCGGTACCTCTAAAAACCTTTCTTCCTGATGGCGACATTGATTTGACTGCCTTTGGTGCTCCCATGCTGGAAGATGGGTTGGCAAATGACATAGTATACATTCTTGAAAGAGAGCACCGAAATAAGGCTGCTGAGTTCACAGTAGACGATGTCCAACTCATTTCTGCCGAGGTCTTTTTTTTTTTTTTTTTTTTTTTTTTTAAATTTTATTATTATTATAGTTACAATCATATATTGTATACTGATGCTTGCCTTTTTATTTTTTTTTTATTTTTTATTTTTTTTTATTTTTATGGCAGGTCAAGATTGTGAAATGTATAGTACAAAATATTGTCGTTGACATCTCCTTCAATCAAATCGGCGGTCTTTGCTCTTTGTGCTTTCTTGAGAAGGTACTTCCTTGAAATTGAATTTTAATTTTGCGGAGACTACTAAAAAGTGATTGAATGCACTCGAGATGCACTCAACGTGCACTCAACATGCACACAGTCACATTTCTCATAAGATTCTTTTCACTTGCCATTTACTCGATAATCTTGTTATTTATCATTGTGCTCGTGAAGTTTGAAGAGGCGTTCTTATATTTGTGCAGGTCGATCACATAGTTGGGAAAGACCATTTATTTAAGCGCAGCATTATATTGATAAAAGCGTGGTGCTATTATGAAAGCCGTATCCTCGGTTCTCATCACGGCTTGATATCTACTTACGCTTTGGAGACTCTGGTTCTATACATCTTTCATCTATTTCACTCTTCTCTAGATGGTCCCTTAGCAGTGAGTTTCCTTGGACTTATGCTATGTATCCGCGATATTTTATTTGCATTTTACAATCTAATGATTGGAACGTTTGCGTTCTCAGGTTCTGTACAAATTTTTGGATTATTTTAGCAAGTTTGACTGGGAGAATTATTGTGTTAGTTTAAACGGTCCAGTCCGCGTATCATCTTTACCTGATATTGTGGGTAAGCAACATCTCATACTCTCATAGCATTGTTATATGCTTCTTCATTTTATTTCATCGAGGCGATTTTCTTGTCCCTTTTGCAGCCGAGGCACCTGAAAATGGCGGTGGTGATTTTCTGTTGAGTAATGATTTTATTGGATATTGTGTCAGCAAGTTTTCGGTTCCTTCCAGAGGCTTTGAAATGAACTCCCGGACCTTCCAACAAAAGCACCTTAATATTGTTGATCCTCTCAAAGAAAATAATAATCTTGGGCGTAGTGTCAGTAAAGGTACGATCGAATTCTATTTCTTGAGTTGGCATTCCTTTCAATTTTATATATTTCGTTTTTGGTCAGGATAGCTTGCTTAAGGCATAAATATTCTCAATATTCTGTAAAATGGCATTATTCTAATTCACTTTTGGTCCCTTGACTATATTGTATTCTTAAAATTAGTATTTGACTTCAAAATTGTCCCTTGACCTTTGTTTGTGAAAATGTCAATATTAGCCCTTCCAACAGGGCTAAAATAGGTGCATAAACATTGCACTGTTTTAAGCTCGTATCTTAAATAATTTATATCTTGGATATTGTGTACAGGAAATTTCTACCGAATACAGAGTGCTTTCACATTTGGGGCTCGGAAACTGGGGAGAATTCTTCTGCAGCCGAAGGAGAACATTGCTGATGAACTTAATAAATTTTTTTCTAATACTCTGCACCGTCATGAAAGTGCACCGAGGCTTGGTGTTGAAGATCTCGGTCCAGCAGTGGGCCCCGATAGTTTCTTTCCATCACGTCCTGTTTCGGGGAGTGATTCATCCGGAATGGAGGATGTCAGTTGTAAAATGAAATCCAGTTGTCTTGCTGATTCTACTGGAGATTGTAAGGTTAAGCCCAATGGAAT
This sequence comes from Ipomoea nil, assembly GCF_001879475.1. Lineage (NCBI taxonomy): Eukaryota > Viridiplantae > Streptophyta > Magnoliopsida > Solanales > Convolvulaceae > Ipomoea > Ipomoea nil. Next base: position 4,715,983 of record NW_017617471.1, read on the forward strand.
AGCGGGTAAGCCATTTTTTGCACCACATCTCTGCTTTACTAAATCGGGAAGCAATGGGGAGATGAAAAGGGAAAGCTCGGAGGAAAAGCCGGCAGAGAGGCATGGATGTAACGAAGGAAAGGGTTCGGAGCAGAACCTTTTGAATGATAAAAACGAGGCGTTGACCACTCAAAGCTCACGGCCCTTGAAGGGTTTGTCAGATCTCAGCGGGGACTATGACCATTACTTTCGTTGTATGCAATATGGTTGGCGGTGCTATGAATATCTGTCGGCATTACCTATACCTCCGCCGCCGCCACCCCCACCGTTTCACGTCAAGAATCTGTCAGGTCCGGTTTGGCCGCCATCACAGTTGATACCGAATGGTTTTTCTCAGGGGAGTCCTAACGGCTTCATTCCTAGTCAGTTGTTCTACCCCACAAACCCCCGGTTACTACCCACCGCTGCATTTGGCTTCGAAGAGATGCTAAAGCCACGAGGAACCGGAACATATTTCCCAAACATGGTAATTTCTCATACGATGTTTTCCTAATACTATGATCATTGTGTTCCTAAGAGCTCTGTGCTTTAAATTTTCGCAGAATCAACCTCCTCACGGTTATAGGTATCCAAAGGGAAGGATTAGGGCACCGTTGAGTTCTCCAAGAACCAACGGGAGGAAACCGACTTTCACAGACACATACACGCTCGACAGTAACTACCATGAGATGCCACACTCTCGCCCCGCTTTTGCTCACAGCGAGGTCCATTTCGCCATTGATCAGAGAGAGGTGAACCAATCGTTTTCTCCTCGGGACAAGGTGCACCCTAACCTAAATGCTCCATGGATGACAGACTTCCCACCTGACGCATAGTTCTCGTAAAGCCTGCATCCTTGCCTTGTCAATAGTCAATAGTATGGTTGCAGCAATCAAAACCGGTGTTTACGAGGAACCCTGATATAGGTACGACAACCTATGATCACAAGTTGTATAACATCTGCCATGGATTGTGAATATCCCAGAACCAGTTAGAACAGGAAGATTTTAGTACTTAGTACTAATCCGTTTTCAGTTTAGCTGTAAGTTACAGTCTGTACCATACATTTTGCGTCAGCCTTTGATGATTCTTTCATTTTGTAACATTACAACGTTGTTGTTGGATGAAACAAAACAGGCTGAAATGTCAGGTAACTGAAATAGCGATATACAGTAATACTTTTTTATAGTGGCAACTATTCTTTTTTATTGTTGTTGTTTATACATTAGGTATCACAGCTTACGTTAGACTAATTTTAAGCTTCCAAAGTCCTTGGAAGAGGTAAAGTAAATCACGAGTTGTTCCATCAGTCTCCAGATTTTCATCCTTGCTTCAATTCTCCTCTGATCAATTAAGGTCTCTTAATGACCCTAAGTTTTCAGTGGAATTTAAATCTTCGTACTCTTACACTACCATTGATCTGTCAAGTGATAGTTAACAAGACTTGATTGGTTGAATTAACTGAGCTAATTCTGCGGGGAATGTAAACTATTAGTGTTTCAGGTGGCATAATGCTGAATTTTCTTTTTTTCCCAATCAAGTAGAAAATTGACTCGTTATAAAATCGCAGTTTTTTGGATTATTATTTGCTATAATAATTACAATTACTCAATAATTGAAGGTTGATGACTTCACACATGAAATTTATATATGAATTATTATGGTCCCCACTCTAATCTTCTTCTATAAACAGCATCAGGCATCAGCAACTAATCTGACTTGGTTTTCTTGCCGCTCGCCCTGCTTTTGTACCAACTCTGGGTTGCCACTTGCCACCAACACAGTTGACTTTCGTTCGGAGAATAAAATCGCTAAAACAGTCTCTGTTATACTCAAGTTATTCACGACTTAAACTTTATATCTAATTTAGCATTAATATATAAAATATTTTTTTAAAAAAATAAATGAAGAGTAAATATTTAGTTTGACCAATAACGGATTGAGTTAACGAGAATACTCGAGTAATTTATGACTTAAAATTTATATCTAGTTTAGTAATTAGCATTAGTATATAAAATACTTTTAAAAAAAAAAAATGAAGAGTAATGGTGTGTTTGCTTCATGGATTTACACACTAAGAATGAGAATCAAAATCATAGTTAGTGTTTGATTGACAACTTTTTAAAACACAATTATGAGATTTGATTACCTCATTATAGAATCATACATAACTAAACATCAATATTGATAATCATTTCAATTCCACCCAACTACCAAACATGCAAAATACTTTTACAAAAACCTATACGATTATTAAGTATTTGATTTCGATTCTCATGTGTGAACCAAACACACCCGGTAAAATGAAACATGTGGAACAATAACACCAACAACAACAATATTTTATATTTAAATAGGGGAGAACTTTTAATTAAGCCATGACCCCCACCCCCACCCACAAAACCACATTTTGTCTAATTTATCCATTATAAAAAATAAAAAAATACATTGTAAATGTTAATTAAAAATGAATATTAGTTCAATAAAAAAAAAAATGAGGACGAAAATGCGCATACACGTGGTCACCTATACGAATAGTAAATTTTGCCGTCAAAGAAAAGAGGTTGGTGAGAAAATGGACGAAAATAAATAATTAAAAAAAAAAAAGAGAAATGTTTAAGTTCGTAAAAAGTGGGTTGAAGATATTAAAAAAATCCAACATAAATAAATGATATAACCTTCATTTACACTTATTAATTTTTAGATATTTATTTATTTATTTATATATCAGCCCATATTTTCCCCTATACTAGCAATTTGGTTATTGTAAGTAAGAGCGCCACGATATGTTAACATGATATGAAATGATGCATGAAAATGAATTAGTATTTTTGAGTCATTAATGAGTTGATATGTTAGTAAGTAGGTATGAATAAAGTTTTTGATAAATTATTCGTGTTTATGTTCAATAAGCATTTTAAACGAATATAAATAAACAAATTAAATTTTAGAACTCATTTAATTAACGAACAAAATCTGAACATTTGTATGTACACTACTGGAAATTCTGAAATTTCCGACCACCTGAAAGTGATCTTAAATCAAGTTGAAAGTTTTGTTCCGATCACTTTTGGTATTCGGAAAAACATTTGTTGCTATTTCCGACCATTTTTTGGACTTTTTGGTATCAACTTAATTTAAGATTATTTTCAGATGGTCGGAAATTTCAGAATTTCCAGTAGTGGTACATCATTTGCTAAGAGTTCGTAGACAAGCATGCTTATTGTTCGTTTAATAATGTTCATGAACAAATAAATGACGTACATCTAGCTGAAGCAATTGCTATTAAGGAAGCACTTTCATGGGCTAAAGCAAGAGGAGTTCGAAAGGTGGTGGTGAATACTGATTGCCAAACAGTCTGCTCTTTACTTAATGGTTCCTTGCAGGACCTTTCTTATGCGGGCTGTGTTATGAATGAATGTAGAGAGCTTAAACGACACTTTGATAGGGTGTCCTTCTGTTATGTTTCTAGATCAGTGAATAAGCTTGCCCATACCTTAGCTAGGGCGGCTCGTTCGGATACTGATTCTCATTGTTGGATTTCTACTTTCCCTTCTTGTATTGCTTCTTTATTATAATAAATCTTTTGAAGGCGAGTTTTCAAAAAAAAAAAAAAAAACTCGTGCTCGTTTTTGGCTTTGATATTGGACGTTACTTTTGGACTTATTTGTATTATTTTTTATAGTTGTACGTTATGTTGTTTGTTTAATTTGTTTATTATTCGTGAACCTAGACTATTTCTTATTCATACACAAATTATGATTATGAACATGTACATGTGTTTGTTTGTTTAGTGTTTATGAACAAAATTAGTTGGTTGTTCACGAACACAGTTAATTGACCAAACGAATGAACATGTTCGGGAACATTAACGAACACTAATGAATAATTAACAAACGAATATGAACATATGACCATGATTTTCAAAAATCTTAACAAACAAACACGAACACAAATACTCTAAAAATCTTAATAAATGAATACCAACAAGCTATGTTCAATTCGTTCATGTTCAGTTCATTTACGACCCTATTAATAACCCGTTAAATTTCGTATCTTAATGGATTAACTTGCTTAATTGACCCGTTAAATTTAGTATTGGACTATTGGTAATGATTTTTAGATATTATTTTGTCATTTTATAAATATCTGGTAGTTATGAATTGAATATCTTTATTATTATATTTTGTTGCATTTCATTGTAATTTTTTTTTAAAAAAAGTATTTTCAAAGTTTTATTTTATTTAAAAAGTATATTAATATGTATAACATGTTTAAACAGAATATGTTATATCGTGTCATGTGAATCCAAAACATGTTACCTAAATGCATATATTGTACTAATCCATTTAAAAATTATGTTTTTTGTTAGAATTCTAACTCATTAATCTTAATGGGTAGTATCTCTATTTAAATCATATGATCGTATCATATATATATATATATATATATATATATATATATATATATATATATATATATTTGTTAACAAACTTGTTTATACGAATTATCAATTTTAACTCTAGTTGAGATAGTTGGACATGTATTTTGATTAAATTCAATATTGCCCAAAGCAATTTGAGTGCGGAGTGCGTGTATAATTGTCTTAATTGATATATTTGTGGGTGTTTAATCACTTTTTGTTTTCCTATGCTACTGAACACAACAACTAGAACAACAAATTAAATTTGTGAAAGTATTGTAATTATGTAGTTATAATAATTACAAAAAACAACAATACAGATTATTATTAATATTATATTATTGTTATTCTTTAATTCAAATGGTGGTCGCCTTCTTTGGCAATTAGAGGTTAGCAGTTAGTTGATTATTATTAACAATTTTAAATTTTTGACTAGTGAATTATATTAGCGATTTATTGAAAATATTTGATAGAATTAGTTATTTATTGTTAGCGATTAACATGTAAAAATATTTATAAAGATACAACAATAACAACAATTTATTTGTCATATTATATATAGGCTCTGTAAAATTCCTACATTGGGTGGAAAAACTTTATAAAAGACGAGCTTTGAGGTTCAAAATAATAAATTATAAAATTTATTTTTATTTTGAGATAATAAAACTTATAAATTTCTAATAAATTGACTGACCTCATTATGGGTTAAAAAAATTACTTATTAATTAGATACAAAATTAGTCAAGTATGATAATGTCACGTAGTATATTTGAAATAGTATAACTCTTATGGCCTGTTTGGTTGATAGGAAAAGTTTTTCTGAGAGAAATTTTTATTTAAATTCGAAAAAAAAATAAATTTTACCTTATTTGATTAATGGATAATTTATTTCAATGAAATATGAATTCTTTACATTTGAGAAAAATGAATTACTTGCTCTCATTTGGTATTTTATTTTCCACACATTTTAAAATAAAATTATACGAAGTAACATTTTATATTACTCTCACATATATTTAATATGTAGGGCATTTGAGTTTTATACTAATTATTTTGAAGACTTATTTCTCACCAACTAATATGTAATACCTCATTGAGGTTTTCCTTAATTTTTTTTTTTGATTTTTAAAAAATGATTGAGTTGACAAAATTAAATATAATTACCAGCTGACATGACATCAAATAGATGGGATTACATGCTAATAATTCAATAATTTAGTGTATTCCCTTTCAATTCACAATTATATTATTTATAATATAACTGCCACGCATACCTTTAACCACAAATGCAAACAACCCTCAGGAGACCGGTGTTGAACTATATATTCTAATAATCTTTAATTTATGGGGTATGTATAATGTAATATAATATAATATGGCATAATATAATGTAATAAAAATGTATGAATTGAATATAAATATGAAATGATTTGTTATCTTTTATTGGTGTATACAAAAATAAGAGTAATATACATTTAGTCTCTTTTTATTCTATTATTTATTTCATGAAGTTTTATTCATAACGGGAGACCGGCCTATAGTTTGAAAATGTGATAGGTGTTTGTGTAAATTGAACTAATATATCCTAACATAAATTAAATAATGAATTTATTTTGTTTTTGAGTCCAAACATATAGAATGAGAATGTAATGAACCATTGACTAAAATGGCTTAGAAATTTAGTTCCTTAATGTCTTAGAAATATCTAACTGAGCTAATATTTGAATCCAACAAATTGGGATGGTACGGTGAAGATGAAATAATGGAACATTGGAGAATTTGTGAAATTTGTATAGAACATGGAAAGAATGTAATTGGTTTTACACTTTAGTTGTTTATTATGAATTAATGGATCACACCTTCCATTAAAAAAAATCTATTTATTAAATAATACAAATCATGTATTGCAAGTGAAAAATTTTCAATCTCGTAGCATCTTTTTTTTTTTTTTTTTTTTTTTTTTTTTTTGAGTTTTTGAGTACCTAACTGTAGGATCGGAGGTACCTTTTAAGCACGTACCATACTCAGACTAATCCACATTCGTACCAAGCCGACCCAATACCTCTCCTAAAGAACGAGAATGCATGACCACTCACGCCAACCAAGCTAATTTCGTAGCATCATCCTTTGATTAAATCCATTCTTAAAATGTCTAATTACTTTTTATTTACACATAAAAAAGAATGTTTGATTTCGTAGTACATTATTCTAAAACAGTGTTCACCTATTTTTTTTTCTTTAAATCCCAAATAATTCTATTTATTTTCCTATCTTAGCTTTAGAATAAAATTTTAAAACTAATAAAAAATGTTTAAATTTTATTGGATGTGAATTTTCAATATTATTTTGCCAAGCGGATGTTCAATTTTTAAATCTATGATAGTGATCCTATGAGAACTATCATCTCATGAGTCTATAAGAATCAATATGGTACATTAAAAAAGTTAGATCTATGAAAGATTAGTTGGAGATTCAAAATTCGAGTGTGTATATGGAGCATGTATGCATATTCTATGTTGCGCACAATACATGCTTGACATGTACACACGTATTTTGAATCCCTCAATTACACACAACACATGCTTAATATGCACACGCGAATTTTAATTTGGACCCCCAATTTTTAATGCACTAAATTGGTTCCCATGGACTCATGGGAGGGTGGTTCTCATAGGAACATCACCATATATATATATATATATATATATATATATATATATATATATATATATATATATATATATATATATATATATATATATAATAGAATAAAATAGTTCCATTATTGCGATTAAAAAAAAACTTGTAACATCATAAACTCTCCTCATTTTATTGTTCTTTAACTACTCAATATGAAAAGGATTGATGATAAATTTCTAACCCTTATAGCGACCCTATACTATAATTATTTGATCAACTAATTCTAAAAGTTGAAGCTGTTTTAGCCCCCTATTGTTGTTACCGAATATATGATATCTTATTATTATTATTATTATTATTATTATTATTATTATTATTATTATTATTATTATTATTATTATTATTTAATAATATAATAGAAGAAAAGACAAAAGTTATCAATTATTGAAAAAATTAGCTAAAATTTGACATTTAAAATGACCATTGTGTGGAATATATAATTTTTAGTGGGGTTCATTTCGGATTTGATTTGAGTCAAAGTGATTTGGATTCTCCTAGTTGAGGTGATAAATTTAATAGAGTTCTACTACATGTACTTCCACACTTTTACTCCCGGATTTGACAATTATATTGATTATTAGTTATCTTCATTCTATTAGTTTCATGGAAAATGTCAACATCAAAATTTTGTAAGAGGGAGTAAAAGTTGGGAGTAGAAGTAGCTTAGTATTATATAACTTAATCTATTATACGCTCAAAACGAATAATGGGTGCATGAATAAGAAATTGATTTTTGAAATGTATCCATTTGAGTTGGCTGAAATGGAATTGAAAAGACGCGCGTTTGGGTAGCCTTTGTTTCAGAATGTGGGTTTGCATTAGTATATAAATACAATTCAATTTTTTTTTTTAAAGTTTGAATTGTATGTATAGTCTATTAATTGGCTCTCTCTTGCATGTATGAGATGTGCAAATCAAATTCCAAACATCTTGAACTTGTGTGCTTTGCATCAAAATATACTATAGGTGTACCTGTGCCTCTAAATAAACCTTAATAAAGCTTTGTATCAAAATATACTATAGGTGTACCTGTGCCTCTAAATAAACCTTGATAAAGCTACTCCGATCCCACAATGCAAGCTAAGGTTCTTGGGCAATTGGGGTCCCAACTTACAAGCTCTTTGGTGCACTCCAAAAGACATGAAACTCAACCGTGATGATAAAGCTATTCCTACAAGCTAATTAAGGTTCTCGGGCAATTGAGTTGGAAACTTGCAAGTCCTAAGTGCAGTCCAAAAGACATGAAGCTCAACCGTGATAATAAAGCTACTCCCACAAGCTAAGCTTCTCAAGCAATTGAGGTTGCAACTTACAAGCCCCTTGGTGCAGTCCAAAAGACATGAAGCTCAACCGTACGTGTTAAAGCTACTCCCACAAGCTAAGTTTCTCAGGCAATTAAGGTCGCAACTTGCAAGCCCCTAGCTTAGTGCAGCCCAAAAGACATGAAACTCAACCGTGACAAAACTAACTACTCCCATAAGTGAAGGCTCTAAGGCAATTGAGGTCGCAAAACTTGCCCTTTGGTGCAATCCAAAAGACATACATGAAGCTTGAGATGGAGTGCATAAAATTTGATTCCATCCGACTAACGCATGAACATGCTGAATAAGACAGATCGACTGAATCACAATTTAAGTCATTATAAATAGGAATCACTCGATTCTAACATCAACTTGTAATTCAATGACCCAAATTTATAGCTTTAAATAATACAATTTCAATGTAATTGTTATTTGTTTTCTAACATATTATATTACTATTCATATTGTATGAAATTAGATTAATAAGGAAGTCGGGTCACTATCCCTAAGTCAGCTAGTTTACTATTTAACATGGCCAACCGGAACCCGGGACGGCCATATATGAATGAATAATGCATGCATTGAACAATAGCACATACACACAATAATAACAACAACAATAATACCATACATCTTTCCATCTCCCTTTCATTATTAACCTCTTCCTCTCACCAAAAGTCCCATCCTACCCAAAAAAATCTTTGATCTCCAAAAAGCCAACAGTTTTCCATCAATCTAATCTCTCTCTCTCCTTCAATTCTATTCTTCCCTTTTGTCAAGAATCTGCTTGGACTTATCTGCCATATTCAACCACAAACAATGGTGCTGGTGCTCCCAAGACGACGTTGCTGTAGATTCTTCAAATTCAGAAATTCCCACATCGTTTCCTCTCAATTCCCCCACTTTTAGTGGCTCCACTTCATTCATCTCTGCAAATCACAACTCATAAAGAATATTCTTCAGATTTTATTGCTTCTCTTTCTTCCCCACTCCTTGCTTCTATAGATACATATATCTCCTGCCCACACACATATATATACACACACACACGCACAACGTTGTTGAAGTCAGATGAATCCTTCTGGTACAGTCTACGACGAGTTTTCGCGTGGAGTTATAGGGATGGGCTGGATCATGCTTAGGATCGATTACTCGAGGCTCTTCTGGCTTTTGTTTGGTGTTTTTTCATACGAGAATCACGAGGGGAAACCTCGGATTTTTTAGCACCCTCTTTCGTAATATTAGCTTTCAAAAACTAGGAAATTAAAAACATACATACATATATACACAACTAGTAGTAGTGCAATATAATAACCAAGCTTTTTGAGGAATTAAGGTTTATATATATACACACACTTTGATAGTGTTGTGTGTGTTTCATCACCATGCACAAAACCGGCCGTCTAAATGATATCCTCGGCGGCGGAGCCACCAAGTTGGAATATGTGGAGATGGATCCATCGGAACGCTATGGACGTGTAAGTTTTTAATTTGCTCTATTATTACTTATTAGTACTAACTATCATGATTTTTTTTTTAAATCATTAATAATTTATATGTTTTCTAGTCTAGGTTGAAATTTGTCATGGATTATATTAGTAGCATGCATGTATTTAAGAATTTAATGCCTTTTCATGTGAGGAGGAGCCAAATTTGCCTTTTAAGAGATGGGTCAAAATTATAAAGAATCTATATATTTTTTTTTTGTTTTGTTTGTTTGTTAAAAAAAAAAAAAAAAAAAAAAAAAAAACCTTTGAGGGTTGGGATTGAATTCAACACGTCTTATTACCTAAAGTTCTTTTGCTTTTGAGGTAATATATATAGTTTTCAATACACCATAAAGTTCGTTGATGATTAAATTTGTGACTTCATATTCGGAAGAACCATATTAGACAACACTCCTCAAAAAATCACTTTCTTTTCGAAACTCCCTGATTGGGCATAAACTATAACATTTATATTTGTAGGTATTTATTAATCTGCAACTAGTATTTTGTTATTTTCTTGTAGTGTAAGAAGCACTTTCATATTCAAAATGCATATATTATATGTAGTATTATTTAGTGATTTATAAATTTAATTTTAAGCCCGTCTTTTTTAATTTAAAGTTGTTAATCAGAAACTCGTGGCCACCTCTATCTTTCTTTTATAGTGCTTGTTATCATTGTAGATACTAGATAATATAATATTAATATTAAAGTTATAAACCAATATAGTTTGATCTCAAGATTTTGGACTATTTTAAGAGATAATATGTCCTTAGGCTGAGCACACCAAATCTATATTTTAACACGTGTGGATAGGGGCACCAATTTGCTGCGTTGACTTAAATTAGGAGGCGTGGTAGAACTGTTGAATTGGCACCCGGACACCATATATGCATGTATTTTGTTGAGGTTTGCTGAACTCCAAGAGTTGACTTTTTAAAATTGAATTTGTTAAATTGATAAATATTATGAAGAAATAGTATTAATAACTAAAAAAAAAAACAAGTTTTCCATTATTGGCGAATTGAAACTGATTTTCCTGGATGGCACTACAACTTGTCGACTTATTATGGCCTTAGCTGTTCCTTGCATTATTCACAGTTTTTGTCAAACATTGAAGTATTGGCCCCACACCTCGATGATACAAAAAATATAGACCCCATTTGGTAAAATAGTTAGTCAATTTTGACTTATTTGATGACTATTAGCTATTTGTTTTGGTTAAACAATCAATATTAGTATTTGATTAATTTATTAGCTATTTGATTTGGTTAAACAATCAATATTAATATTTGATTAATTAATTTTTTGTAATAATTTATTGCTCCAAAATGCTAAAATTCAAAAAGCGGCTAACAATTAATTTATCAAACACTTTTCTACAATCAGCTAATGTTATCAACTAGTCAAATGAAACTCAATAACCCAATAAGCTATCAGCCATTTACCAAACACGCAATAGAGTAGTTAAATGGATTTTTGAGTTTAGATTCTCTAATGTAATCTATTACTCAAGTTGGTCAAAGAGTTAGTTTGATAATTATAAGTTTGAAGCTTGATTTTTATTGGGAGTGAACTAGTGATCTTATTAGTTAGAGTCGGTTAATTATGGATGGTGCGATGGTTGAATGCAGTTCAGGGACATCCTGGGTAAAGGAGCAATAAAGACAGTTTACAGAGCATTTGATGAAGTCCTAGGAATGGAGGTTGCCTGGAACCAGATCAAGCTGAACAATGTTTTCCGGTCGCCGGAAGAGCTGCAGAGGCTATACTCCGAAGTCCTCCTCCTCAAGGACCTTGATCACAGCTCCATAATGCGATTCCATGCATCCTGGATCGACACCGATCGCCGGACTTTCAACTTCATCACCGAGTTGTTCACTTCCGGCACGCTCAGAGAGTAATAAATAATTCATTCATATATGGATCTTCCATCTCGAATCACGCTTTCGGAGATAATAAGGTTATAATCGTGGGTTGGGTTGTCTTTGAAACAGGTACAGGCAGAGGTACACGACAGTGAACATTCGAGCAATCAAGAACTGGGTGCGCCAAATCCTTGAAGGTCTTGCGTATTTGCACAGCCATGATCCCCCAGTAATCCACCGCGATCTCAAGTGTGATAACATTTTTGTGAATGGGCATCTCGGCCAAGTCAAGATCGGCGATTTGGGCTTAGCAGCCATGCTCCGTGGATCCCATGCCCATAGTGTCATAGGTAAAAGTCTAAATTGACAGTTTGATTGTACATTATTTTCGTTATTACCAAAGTACACATTATTTTCAGTTATTATTGGAGGGGGTGCATTCCGATTTGAGTGAGGAGAAAAACTAGTAGTTACTATTGGAGAGGTGCATTTTGTAAATTAAAACTTGTGAATCTAACCAGCAAATGACTACTTTGTGACTCTAACCGGTAAAAGATAAGTTAAATCTGTTGCCTCCCGCTGACTAATTTAAATCGAGAAAGCTAATAGGCAGCCTAACCTGCAAAGAACGGGCTCAAATTAAGAAAGCTAATAGGCACCCTAGCCAGTAAAAAACTAGTTAAACCAATTGAACTTGTAACTTTATGATTAGTTGATTACAAAGTTAACAACTTGACTAACTTGACTGGAGTTGACCTATAAAATAGTATTAATGATGTTGTTTTGGTAGGTACACCTGAATTCATGGCACCGGAGTTGTACGAGGAGGAGTACGATGAGCTGGTTGACATATACTCCTTTGGCATGTGTGTATTGGAGATGCTCACTTCTGAATATCCATACAGCGAGTGCACCAATCCGGCTCAAATATACAAGAAAGTCACATCTGTAAGCTCATGCATGCATGCATGCTAGCAAGCTACCTTCATCCTTAAAAAGTTCTGGTAAATTAACGTTAACATATACGCATTAATTGTTTGTCACAGGGAAAGCTCCCTGCTGCATTTTATCGGATTGACAATGCTGAGGCTCAAAGATTCGTGGGAAGATGCTTGGAGCCTGCTTCCAAACGCCCATCCGCTCACGAGTTGCTGCTGGATCCATTTCTTGCTGCTGATGAAGAAGAAGATGAATCTGCGAAACTCCCATCCCAGAAATTGATTCCCAATGGAAAATTGCTTGAAGTTGAACCATGTTTTGTTGACCAACAAGCTAAAAGCTCAGATATGACCATCACTGGGACATTGAATCCTGAAGATGATACCATCTTCCTCAGAGTACAAATCTCTGATAAGGATGGTACATACTGCTCCACCTTCCTTTATTTTTTGAGTGACCAGAGAAACCTGCAACCCAGAGGGTAAAGTTCACCTTCTAACCCAAACCAGAAACCCACAGCTACTCAATAGTGTCACTGGGTAAACTTTGTCTTGTGACCTTATCTGGAACCCCAGCTATCGGAGGGGTGTTTACCCAGTGACCCTAGCCAGTAAAGAATGATAAACCATGACTTTTGTTGAGAGTTGAGCTTAATGGCAACCTTTTAGTTACCAAGTGAACAATCTGATGTAGCCTAACCAACTTTCTAATATTAGCATTGATTTTTATGATTTGGTTGGCATTGCAGGGAAAGCTAGGAACATATTTTTCCCTTTTGATATCACTAGTGACACTGCAATGGAGGTGGCCACGGAAATGGTGAAGGAATTGGAGATAACAGATTGGATGCCTCTGGATATTGCAGAGATGATTGATGAGGAGATTTCTGCATTAGTCCCAACCTGGAGATCAACTCAATATCAGAAACAGCATAGCTTCAACTACATTGATGATGATGATGACGACAACAACGTAGGAATTAGCACTACTCGCCACCCCTTTTATTCCCTCTCCTCGCAGTCATCTTCCCAGGCCTCTCTCCCAGACCTCCTTGAAAAAATAAACCATGATTGGCTTCAAAGTACGTTCATTTTTCATTTAAATTCGGATAGTTTTAGTTCTATATGTTCATGTTCTGTGTTCTGTCTTAACTAAAAGTTAATCTAAGAATCAAATTTGACTTGTCCCAGATGATGATACGAGTTCGCGAAGCTCAATGAACTCGTACGACTGCTCGAACTTGTGTTGGGCTACCGAAAGCGAAGGTGATTTGAGCTCCATTGGGGGTAGGGAATCTTTGTTGATTCAAAAGACAAACACGGGTACGAGGTTGTGCCCAGAAACAAGCAGGAGCAATAAGAAGAAGGGTTGTTGTGGGTCGAATCATCAGCGGCCAAAGATGAGTAGAGTTCGGTCGATGGTGGATCTTCGTAGCCAACTGTTGCACCGGACACTGGTGGAGGAGGTTAATAAACGGCGGCTGTTCAAGACGGTTGGCGCCGTCGAGAATATTGGGTACCATGAACCGGCTGAATATTCCTGCAAGGGGAATCGTTCGTTTCAACCGTTTGGCCGATGAAGTTCTTTCTCACTTAGTGAAAAATCTTTGAAGTTCAGTGACATATTTAACGCTTAATAAGAGATTTCGGGTTCAAATCTTCTTGTAAAAAGGAGTTCTTCACCGCATCATAGCAAGTGAGTAAGTCCCCAGCAGCCTTACAAAATGGATTTTTTTTTTGGTGAGACCTGCGACGACTATTTAATCCTTCTGAATCTTGTTCCTCCTGCATCAGTGTGGAGAATTTCGCTCATCCCTTCGGGTGAGTCTTCTAAGACCTTAGTTCAATAATGCAGACTCTATAGTCTTCTTATGTACATTATAAGATTTGTACCAAAAACATGTACAATGCAGAATGTTGTGTCTTGTGATATAATGAATGTGCTTGATTATATTGTAACATTTTTCCACAAACCTTATGACCCTAGTCATTAATTAACCACACTGAGCAACTTGATTGAGTTGCCCAAAGCCTTTATTTTCCCCTCTTACCTTAACTTCCCAAAAAAATAATAATATTTATCCTCAATCGTTATGCCTTGGAACCGTGTCCACCTTGCAAGTTGGACATGATTCTTTGTTCATAATTATTGAATTATATGTTTATAATTATAAAACTATATATTCATAATTTTTTAACTTCATATTCATAATTATTCAACTCTATATTTACAATTATAGAACTCTATGTTTATAATTACTGAATTATATATTCATAATTATAAAGTTATATATTCATAATTTTTGAACTTCATATTGACAATTATTGAATCTCTATATTCATAATTACAGAACTATATGTTCATGATTATGTTCACAACTCTATGTTCATAATTATAGAACTATATGTTTATAATTTTTGAACTATATATTCATAATTATTAACAGTTTTGAAACCGTATCCATCATGCAAGTTGGACACGGTTCCGCATCATAATTTGCCATTTATCCTAAGCGAAAGGAAAAATTCATCTTGGATAGATAGCTCAATGAGAAATGTGGGTTGAGCCCAAACCGCAGATAAGGCCCAATCCACAATTTTAATTACTTTAAAGAGAGCAAATGTTAGAATTTTAATCATTCGTGTTCTGACTTCTGAGTACGTGCAATTCTTGGCATGTGGACTTCTATATTGAATTATTGATATGATATGAAATTTGAAGAAACAAATATTTATTTCATTTTTATAATTTAAAATTTTAATTCTTTTTTCCAACTAGTTAGTTTAAAACTCATGAGAGAATGTTTTGCACATTTAAGATCTTACCCAATACAAACTAGTTTAAAACTCACGAATCTTCGTAATGGTTGGGTTAATATGAAAATGTAATACTTATATTGAAAAACGTAATACCTAATACTTATATTGAAAAATGTAATACCTATAAGAAATAAAATATTTTTTAATTACTTATAAGGGAAAATGTAATATTTTTTATGAAAAAATGAAATACTTATAAATCAAAATGTAAAAAGTATTACATTTTTTCTCAAAATTCCCTTTCCCAAGTAACAAACACTTTAGTCTTGATTAGTATTATATTTTTTAATATAAGTATTATATTTTCATCTCGACTCGAACCGTCTTACGGATAAGAATTTGTGAGATGGTATAAGACAAGTTTTTGCCCATTTTAAATATATGCTTCCAAATTTATGTATATCTAGAAAAAAGAAAAACAATATTATTTTAACAGATGAGTGAGTAAAAAGTATTAAACTCTGACTTTCTACAATCTATAAATGGCAGGAAAATTTGGTTTCATAATTCTCTTTTGCCCTCAAGGCAGGGTTCAATTGTTGAGAAGCTGTATTTAAAATTTACTTTTCGTGATAGGGTAAGAGTTTGAATAATGTCGGAGACAATCTAAAAATTAGGTTCTTAGATATGGACTAGGATTGGGTTGAGCTTAATGTGCTAAGGATACCTGGGTTATGAAAAAAAAAAAAAAAAAAAAAAAAAAGGCAGGAAAAGCGACAAAAGGTTTTGATAATGATTGATTTCGAATCTTTGATGTTTGGCTGTGGTGAAAGGAATCCAGCTTTTAAGGTTAATGAAAGGTTAGTTTTAACCTAAACATCATGTCTTAATTATTTCCACTAATTAATGAAATTATGAGGATCACGTAACCCCTTTTCATGTCTCATTCATCCAATCGGAATATAATGCTTCTTTTGCTTATTACATACATGACTTAATTAGTTGGAAGAAACGTACACATGATGATTATTGATAAATAATCGTCTCAGCAATCTTCTCCTAATTGGTATTTTTAATTTTAATATAATCATAATGTCAATGATTAGCTGGTTGCTTTTTTATCGGAAGTAATGATTAATTAACAATTTTGAAAGAAAAAAAAAATGTTTAAAGTTCTAGTTTGAATGTTATACAAACTATAAATGTATTTGACTAAAAATATATGTTTATATAAGAATTTATTGAAAATGAACCCTCATCATTATATTATATAGAAATTGTTTAGAGGCTAAGTGGCTAAAGTTAAATGTGGATGGGTGTTGCAAAGTACGACTTACAAGGCTGGGGTAGAGGCCTTCACAGAGATTTGGAAGGTAATTGGGTTAAGTGTTTCACCTTCAACATTAATTGAAAGATGCTCGATTGAGGAAGCAGAGATATGCGCTTTTCTTAAAGTACTACGATTAGCACACAACCAAGGACTTGTCAGCTGGAAATCGAGAGTGATTCAGCCATAGTGGTGACTTGTGTTAAGGGCGTTGCCATTCTAATAGTCATGTTCAGAATGTGATTGAAGCATGTAGGCCATTCTAATATTCATGTTCAGAATGTGATTGAAGCATGTAGGCAGGAGCTTAAAAACTTTGATGAGTTTAAGTATATTTTTAGAGAACATAATAGAGAGGTAAATAGATTGATAAGCTCGCCCCTTCACCACCCATTGCTACAACTAACAACTTCAATATTCTGCCGGACCTAGATGGACTAAATATTTTTACTCTAGTACTCACAACAAGGTCAAATTCATACTTTCATTTTTTTTTATATATATCTTTGATTAGATTTAAACTCTACCGCCAACGACGGGTAGCAACTATCACTCATCTACATAGAGGCAACATTATATTGGGCACTACACTACCTAGCTAATCTATATTATAGCCATATATTATTCAATTCAATTATTTTTAGAAATTTACTAAGGTTGAATTGGGGGTGGTTGTAATGTTAGAATTGAATAAGCTAACATACTCAACAAGACAAGATACAAGGTATGGATCAAAATGTTCATATAAAACAACAAAACTATCGCAGAATCTCAGCAATATGTTGGGTTGGGAGGTGAGCTACCTACCTATCAAAACTAATTAATAAGCTTCAATTCATCTCCTTCTTGCAGTCTTTTCTTTCACACAATTAAAGGTGATATGATTTAATTTGGTTCGCCCGCCGACACTGATTCTCTATCAATTCTGCTTTCATTCCATAACTCACAACCTACCTAGCTAGACACAATTTGAGAAATTGGAAGCTAGTTAGCCCAATAATACACCACAATAATCAACAACTTAAATACTTATAGATTATATTTTGCTGTTTTACCAATGACGAAAATCTGTTGGTAATTAAATACTTACAGATTTCAGTAATTTACTTATGAATTTTTCTATTCAGAAATTTAAGTTTTTATATCGTGATAATTAAACATATTTGAACGGAAAAGAATTAAAAAGAAAGTGTATTACACGGTAAGTCCACAACACAAATATAAAAAATTAAAATATAATGAACAAAACACTAAAATACAAATATAATTCAAGTGAAACCAACCAACATGAAATATTAAAAAAATTGAACTCACGAAAAGGGAATGAAGGTTCCAACAATGAAGAAAAATTCGAGGATTGTATATTTTTATGTCGGGAAAAAGTTAAATAATTTGGTGAATAAAAGCAAAGAAAATATATACACACAACGACATAACAGACAAAATGAATGGACAAACATTTCATTAATTATACATACAAATGTGGCTACGTGGTCCATCACATTACATTTCTTCTTGAAACCACTATTGTCATTTCTTGCATTAAAGTCAATCGACAAAGTGATAGAATGATTTTTGTCATATTTCATTTATCATCAAAATATTAAAAAGGTTTCTCAAAATCTCTATAAAAAAGCGATATTTATTATTTTTAATATTAATATTATTTGACGAGATTTAGACAAATAAAATAAAGTATTGTCACATAATATTTAAAACTCTATTTCACGCATGGACAGACCAGACACATACAAACATGCGTATAATATATATAAGAGTCAGTAATGATAAAAACTAATACAAATAAAAATATACTCCGTATTAATATAATTAATTACAGTTATAATGTACATTACCTCACATATACATTGCACTTGCACATTCTTTTGGTTTTACACTCATTTTTCATTTTTTTTTCCTATTTTAGTTGTTACCAACATTAAATAACATTATTGTTATATGTGATAATTTATACATTATATTTATTTGCTTGTCCATTTACAGCTTTTTTAATTTTATATTTCTTCTTTCCTTTTTATTGATATGCTGATTAGTTTATTGTCTTTATCTGCTTTTTGTTTAATTTTATTATTTTTCATTAAACAATAACTTTGTCGCAGAATACACATTATATTGCTTGGATTTAATTTCTAGGGTGACTTCAATGAAAATTTGTAGAAACCTTTATGGCATGTTTGATTCGCGGAATAGGCTTGAAATGACATAGCATTCCTAGTAATAGGTATATTCCTTTGTTTGATAAAAGTTTCTATTCCCATAAACATTATTCCTGAGAATGACTCATTCCCCCTAAAGGAATAGCTATTATTTGAGCCCCTGGTATACATATTTCTAAGTCTTCAGAAATAACTTTTTTATTTTATTTTTTATTTTACCCTTCAAAATTCATCCCGTGAACCAACCGTATTGTTAAAAAATAATTTATAAGCTCTATAATAAATTTTACTAAACATAACCTAAAATGATCCAAAGTACGTGAAGCGCAGCTTGTGGTAAAAATTACACTTATCACGTGCACAGTTTCTCATATTACTATCCTTTCTCTGCAGTCTGCACGTTATATACGGAGTATTCAACTACCCAAAATTATACTCTTCAACTACCGAGGCTAATGTAATTTTTATTTATTTATTTATTTATTTTAATTTATTATTATTATATTTTTTTTAAAAAGGCTAACTTAACTTTTGAATACTCATGGGTGTGAATGAGATGATAAAGGTCTCTTAGTGATCATGGGTTTGTTCGGGCTTAACTCAATGATTTAATACACAATATTTGAGATTAGAGACCAATGTTCGAAACTAGCAGCGGTATTAAGGAGATTATGTGCAAAGTAGGTATATTTTTTGAATGTGCGCACCATCATTTGGCCATGTTTGCAGAGCCACTGACTTACCATGATCTACCTCCTCCCACATATTCTGTTGGGCCGGGACGTGAGGTTCTTAGGATTGGAAATTCAACCTTTTAGGAGAAGAAGAGATCACGGATCGGAGCCTAGCTTGGAAGTTGGAAGTGTAGTTAACCTAAAATTCATGAAGGGACACTTTGCCACCCTAGGTCTTACTCAACTATAGCTGAGGGCTGGGTATATGTGGTTAGGAAAAAGACAAACAAACAAACTTTTGAATTATTTATTTAAGTGAATAGGGTCAAATAGGCCCTCGAACTTTAGCTTAAAAGTAAATTAGGCCCCTAAAGTTTTTAAAGGTTCAATTATACCCATCAACAATTCATTTAGGTGCAATGAAGCCCAAAAACAAGTTAATGACCTGCTATCACAGGTCATTAGGGTTCAGGCCACCTTCCGGCGAATTTTTTGACAAAAAAAAGGTGACCAGCAACCGATCCAGATTTGTCGAAAATTTCGCCGGTCACTTCTTTTGTTGAAAATTTCGCCGGTCATTTTTTTTTTTTTTTTTGCCGAAAAATTCGCCGAAAGGTGGCTTGAACCCTAATGACCTGTGATAGCAGGTCATTAATTTGTTTTTGGTCTTCATTGCACTTAAATGAATTATTGATGGGTGTAATTGCACCTTTAAAAAGTTTAAGACCTTAATTGACTTTTAAATTAAAGTTCAAGAGCCTATTTGACCCTTTTCCTTTTATTTAATAGTATACATGACGTTTATGTATGCAAGTAAAATTATTACTACATATAGAGTTCACATTGAGAACCAACTCTAATTAAATAATAACTTGAATACCAAAAGTGTAAAAAGTACAATACTATTAATTGACGAACAAAAGTTCAAATTAACTCCTTCTCAGTTCTTCTCAATTAGTTTTTTTTTTTTCTTTTTTAAATCTTTTTTGATTTAATGTTCAATATGAAAAGTACAATACTATTAATTGACGAACAATATATTCATTCAATCAAATAATCAACAATGTTATTAAATACACCCAATGTGAAAATTAAATACACTTACCTGTTATAACTCAAAGAGTTAAGTCCAGCATCCTGCCAATTGATATTAAAGCTGGTCATGCATTCGAAAAATTTATGATTTAGTTGTTATTTACTCGGTAGCTTTTTTTTTTTTTTTTTTTTTTTTTTTTTTTTTTTTAAATCTCCGTAGGTAGTTTAATTTTGTTTGGGAGTTTAATTACTTTTTACTGTTATTTGTTTGGTATTCATGGTTAACTTTGGGCCTTTGGCTTTAGTCTTTTGGTTTGGTTTTTAAGATTTATCAACAAATATACTCTCTAATTTTGCCAATTACACTTTATGTTATTGAAAGTTGTATTCCGTGACACTTTAAAATTCAAATTATTTACAAATATGTCACCATAATTTTTTTTTTTTAATAATCTGTTAGATCTTTTTAGATGAACAACTCTAATTGTTCCCTAATTCTCTCTTTCAGAGTCTGCCCCTATATAATTCAAGCTAAAAACTTGTGTAAGACGTCTCCGCCGTCTCGGATCTTTGTCCGTAAAACATGTCAGATCAATATCAAATGTAATAATTATATTATAAATATAATACTAATAAGGAATAAAATGTTTATTATTTGTATGAGAAAGTGTAATAGTTTTACATTTTAATTTAAAAGTATTACAATTTTTTACTCAAAAGTATCATATTTTTCCAACAAACATTTTATTCCTAATTAGTATTACATTTTCATATTGATCCAATCCGACCTGACTCGTCTCACGGCTTTCACATGACCTATAATTAAATAATTAATAAACATGGAAAGTCGTTGGGATTGATCTTATATTGAGTAAGAAAAATTTGTGGCCCCCTTAAAAGATATTTTTTCAACTGTGGAAAATCTTGAGTGTCGGTAATAATGGCGTCCAGCACAACGTCAATTTTAGGGGGCAATTTAGGAGTATCAAAATGATAATGACTTTACCACTAATCTTTCCAATATCATTTTCAAGTATACCAAACTTGACGAATTCCAATTCAGCTGTTACACTAGACGTGCTCATCTTGCCCGGTTAACATATATACATTATTGGAGTTCCTTTTCGACCTGTGGCAAGAGAAACCCGCAACTCTAGAGTATGAACAGAGTAAATTTCGCTAAGATGTTCCTTTTAATTTTATGTCATATTTATTGTAATTTTTAATCATAGCTAAGTTAATACGAACTTATATAATATATAATATATACTCATTTAATTCAGTACTTGATAAAAGGGAAAGAAAAGTGCTATTCTCCCCTACTGAAGTCACTGCATTATATTCAGTTATTCACTACTTCATGTTGTATGAATTATTTAAAAAAAAAAAAAAAACTATTTGTTTTCACGGATTATATTGAGTCGTTCGACCTTGCAATGATGAGTTAATAAAGAATATATATAGTCCGCACAGAAAACTCAATTAGTTTTCAGCTGGTAGATTGTGAGCGAGGGCACATGATCGTGCATTGACAGTCACAGTTTAGAGTTATACCCAATGTGATGGCCTCCTTCTGAGCATCCTCACATCTAAGAGGCCGGTGATCACTGTGACTTATCCCTCCACCATCCTGTCAAACTGGAGTAGGGGAGCCTAGAAAAATGACGAACTCAAAAGAATTTTCTAATTAATAAAATTTTGAATGTCAAAATTCTCTCGTCCACATATATTGCCATTCAGTCCATAAAAATGTACACCTCTCCCTTAATGTGCTAGATTTGACAACTCTAGTCTCTTATTAACAATTCCCAAATTCTCACCCAAAAAAATCCCAAATGGTGTTAATGAGGTGCAATAATTGTGCAAATAATGGGTGCCATTCTCATTACCCTCTATCATGATTTTTCCCTCAAGGCTCAAGCTAAGTCACCAAGGAATGACCACAAATCCATCTACTACGTACCCTAACATTTTGATTTATTTTTGTTGTATTTAATCCGGATTTGTCTCTTACCCAAAATGAGGTGACAAAGAGAAATTCCCGTGCGGAAAATACTGTCATCAGCCCTAAGGACAAAGCTTTAAAGTTAGCTAAGACAGAACTGGCATGCATGCCCTTCTCTTTTCAGAACAAAAATAAATAAATAATAATAATGTTATCATGCATGATCATAACATCACACAAGTATTTGATGTTCATCATACATATCTGAATATCTGATATTGAAGACAGGCTCAAAATGCAAGGCAGTGTTGATTGGAGAAGTATCATTGTTGTGCGTATTGGATCAGGAAATAATGAGTGCATTGGAATAATAATATCATATGATATATGGGGGAATAACGTGAGGTGATGAGCTTCACGACATTAATATATGATGTTACAATATAATTGCCAATGTGTGTATAGAACTACAGATTACATTGGATATTGGATGTTACGAAAATAGAGCCGTCAAAACGGGTTTTATCTAAAGAAACATTCGCATATGATTCGTAATATATATATATCCAATGTAATCTATTGGTGAGAACACCTCCCCGGTAAAAAATGGGACGCATCCACACTTTTTATCTTGAGAAATCAGAGACTAGAATCTTATCATTACTATACTTTCAAGTTTGTAAGAATTATGAAATGAACCCCGCTTTTAAAAATTTTGAATAATTATAAAATTGACTACATATTTTTTACTAAAATTCTCAACCATTGATAAACTCTGATGGACAATTGAGATCAATCCTCACTTTTTACAAGAGGACCATGTTCTTTTAAATGAGTATACGTCTCATTTGAAGAGTAAAGACGCATCATAACTCCATAATGATAATAAGAAATTACTTTTATACTCCCTTTGTCCCATGTTAGTTGATTGTGTTTGACTTAAGTTATTTTTAATTCTATTTTTCATAATATTAAGTTTATTATTAGTATAAAAAATTTATTTATTTAGAAACTATATTAACAGTATTATTAAACGCACAAAAAATTTTAAATTTATAAATCATTAAAGAAATACTATAAAGAAATTAAGCAAAGAAAAAAGAGTTGTTTGACTAATGAATAGTAAACATGGTAGGTAAAATGAGACAGATAAATTAATATTTATCATTAATTTGATGTTGCCAAATTAAAATCTCTTAAATGAGTTCATACTCTATAGGTATTGATAATGTAACTCCAGTCAAGTTGGTGGGATGATTGGCTTAGTAAATTATAAAGTTTCAAGTTCATGTCTATGTAAGTAGTTTATTGACTTATTGCGTTTGAGTCTGCAGTCAGCTATATGCAACCTAAACTAGTTTACTTCATTAGAGTTCTTTGTCAGTTAGGTCACAATGCTTGTTTTAGGAAAGCGTAACTTTGAGTAGTGGTTGCCGAATTTTTTTTGTAAATCAATGATTTTTTTTTTTTTTTTTTTTGAAATAAATCAGTGGTATTGATAACAAAAATTTGAAACGGATAATATTTAGTCAGATTTGAGATGAATTCGAATAGTGTTAAACATCTGAGTACTATACCTATCTGCTGTCTACCCTACTTATAAATTAATTATAATAGGTTAACTATTTGGGGGTGTTTTCTTTTCTTTTCTCCGTATTTTGATAGATGTACCAAAAGATATTTATAACGAAAATATGGAATATTGTCTCCAAATTCACTATCACCGTACCTAGATTTTTTCTTTTGACATCTCAATAGTACAATATGTATTGTTTCGTCATATTTATTACGCATTTACATTTGTGTTTGATAAGTACACAATACTTTTTCTTGCCCTACCGAATAAGGCAAAATTTTGGCCTTCACATTTTAGCCTAACAAGATAGTAGATGAGTGTCCGCACAGATTTAACTCACTGGTTCGGTAGGTAATATTTTGAAGAAGAGGCCAATGTTCGGATCTCGACAACAGCAGTATAGGAATTTGGCCCTGTCATCGGTATTTGATCATATCTACTGAAGAAAAGGAAAAAAATGAACTACCAAATTATGGTAACTTAGTTGTCCAAACTATCAAAATTCAATCATGTGTTCTTACTCATATTTACTTGCTCATATGGCTATATGTGCAGGACACAATTACAACTTTTCCTTCTGTATAATTACACAATAGTTATTAGTTAATGTACAATTAACTACAAATCAATTACGACAACTATTGTTTTAAATAAAAATATATTTTTTCTTCCATTAAAATCATTGTATAATATTCACTCATTGAGAGAAAAGATATATGACGGTTTGGTTTAAATTGAATTGGACAATGTAGCAACCGCACCAAAATAGAAAGCGTGGGGATAGTTTCGATTACGATTCAGAATCGAAACCTACATGGTTCCAATTCCGGTTTATTAAAAATTGGGAACTGGTTCCGATTTCGAACTAAAAAAAAAAAAAAACTACTACAAAAATTAATTGCGCGCTGAATTTATATTATTTTAAAAATAAAAACTAAATTTTCTTTTTTTTTTTTTCTAAAAAAAAAAAAAGAAAAAAAGTTCGAACTAGAATCGAAACTTTCCTAAAAGATTCATGTTCCGATCCATCATTTTTCAAAACCATGAACCGACAGTTTGGAACTGGACTGTGGTCATATCTACCCCGCGTAGCAATCTTAAAAAAAAAAAAAACTTTTTTATTTTCATTTGATGAATTAACTAACCCAATCATGAGTTAACAAGATTTGACACAATAATTAAATACAATAATAATAAGCCATGTAGGAAATATTAGAGAACGATTTTGTTTAAGAAAATATAAGTCTCTCTTTTACATACAATATTCAATATTCAATATATCCACCACTTTAAATTAATTCAAATTCAGTCTCTGTTACGCTTGTAAAGTTTGACCCTTGTTTGAAAAAAAAAAAAAAAAAAAAAAAAAAAAAAAACTAGCCGGTAACCCTTTAGCACAAATATAGCATTTCTCTTTAAATAAATAAGAACTCTTTTTTTTTTTTTTTGAAAAAAAAAATAAGAACTCTTTTGTCAACTATTATGTAGTGTGATGACACCTTTGTCATCATTTCAAATGGGTGGTCACAAGATCGAATTCCACTGGCAGATACTACCTTGTAAACCATCATGAGTATTTCAAATTTATTATTATTATTTTTTGTTTTTGGTTATTTTCTTTTTATAATTTTTACATTTGAATTTTTGTGTTCATCAATAGTAATTAAATATAGTTTTCAAATATATAATTTTAATGCACTAGCAATAAATTAAATATTATTAAAAATTTTGAATTGTAAATAACTTTCATTAAAATACGTTAACAAAAATGAATACATAAAATAAGATGAAGGAAGTATATAGTTTTAGAAAAAGAAAAAATATAAACTTCGACTTAATTTGCTGAATTGGGAATATATACGTACAACATGTTTGATTTAGGTAGAGAAGATATGTTGGTTCTAACAAGATTCTAAGAACCAACACATCAATCAAATTTCTTGATTTAAATCGTACAAGCATGTTTTCCATCTTATGCAAGGCGAATCATCACCTATTGTCTAAATTTAATTATCGTGAAGACTAAAGATTTATATTTTTGAATCCCAAATTTAAATGATTCTCACCGTTTCTATCTCGGTAACGGATGGAAGAGGTAAGTTGCAAAATGTGCATCAACTGACTTACTAATACTTGTATATTAAAGTCATAACAAGGCCAAATTTATCTCTTTTTTAGTCTGTTGTAAATTCAAACCGTGCAATTTATGACTATTAGCACACACACACACACACACACACACACACACACACACATATATATATATATATATAGCATATTTATTTTTAAATGAATTGATTTTTCATTTTAAATGATTAGAATATTCACTTTGCACTTAATATGACATGTTATAATTTTAAAGATTTTCTATAATTCCGATAATATATGGTACAATTATTTATATCACATTTAATTTTTTATTGGGTGAAAACATCACATTTAATTGCATCATTGTACTGAATACTATTAGCACTAATATCAATGGTACTTGGTACAACTATATAGAAAAAAATATTATTCTTTTCTTTATAATTTTACCTCCTAATTTTTATATTCTAACATGGCAATAAAAATCTTTGTGTTTACACTACATGTGAATTGTCCCAACCTTATTCCACATTAGAAAAGGAATCTACTTATTAATTAAATATATAAAAAGAACTAATTGGACTATATATTACCACATAATAATAGGATAAATACTAAGACATAAATGTATAGTAGTTGCACCTAATATTATCAATATGAATGCGGATCAATATATTTTTCACTAAATGTCATTTTTTCAAATGGTCACAATGAGATAAAATTATCTATAGCTGATTGGCGTAAATAAAAAAGATTAATAGACCACTCCTTCTAGAAGTTAAATTTGTAACATTATTATTACCAAATTAATAATTACATAACCAACTTGGTTAATAGATTTAAAATTTTTTAATGTCGTAAAATTGATTCCCTCCTACCAATTTTGAGTGGAGTCTTATGTTCATCAAAGAAAAAAGAAATCTCATGCTTGCTACTTAATTAGTATTATTATATGTGCTGGTAGCTAGATAAATATATTTTTAAACCCTTCTTCAAGCATGAAATCCTTTGCCACATAAAGAGAAGACAAACTTTTTCAAATTACCTACCAATGTCCATAGTTGTTGTTTATCCCAAGTCTTATCATTATAAGTCTACGAGTGAAAATAAGACCCAAATTTCAACTGCAACGTATATATAACAATATAATAATTACAATTATACATTAATATAATAAAGTTTGATTTTTTGAATTGTGTATCTTTATAGGTGTGACTTAGACAGCCTCCATCATAGTACCAAATACATTTGTTTTGCATATTTAGGTTTGAAAAACATAAGCAAACTTTTGTTACCTTCGATGTACCTTTGGGCTTTATGCCTTTATCCCCCCCACTGCCCCTCCAATAACTTTACACAATCTACAAAATTTTCTAAAGCTTCTTTTTGGCGCATCAAATCTTTTGCATTTTGACACAAAGTCTTGCCAATAAATTTTCAAAATCACTTTTTACAATAAAGAAGAAATGGGAAATGTACTGGATGTGGACTTGCATATACTCTCAGCTTAATTTGAATCCCCCACAGCCTTTGGTCTGTTCTTGTCCCCTTTACACGTATTCTTGCTTCAATTCCAGCTTTTCTTCTAAGGAGAGTGAAGCCTAAACATTTTTATTTCTTCATTTTGGGCAAGCTAGCTAGTATATAGCTAGGCAGACAATTCATATTCTATGCAATAATCTAATTTTGATATCATACACACCATATTTCACTTCATAATTTTTCTTTTTACGACTAGGTGAGGAGTATCTATTCACTCTGATTTGCACCTTATCTCACTCTGATCTGCACCATATGCAGATAATGAAGAACCATAAGACTGAATTACCTGAGATGCCTGTGCCCATAAGAAATCGCAGAGCCACCCATTAATAGTAATAGAACTCTGCGCAAAGTTTCCTCCCGTGATATGAGTTATCAACTATTTTCTTCTGAATTAGAGATGCCCTTAACATTATAGACATCAATCGATCAATCATGTAAAAGTTATGGCGCAACATATGCAGAACTCAAATTAAACCCATGAGAGCTCTCAACTCTCAAGAAAGATGGAAAAATGAGAAGTTGTCATTAAAGGGTATCTTCTTTTTTGGATTAGAGGCTAAAGCTAAGGGGTTTGACAGAAGAAATTGTCAGTAGTGATTGGAGTGTACGATGAGTATTACTATGAGGAGTAGTAGTAGTTACATGAGAATTTACTGTTTCTTGTGAGATGCACCTTCTTGGGTGGGAGAATGCGACAAAATCTGCACTCTATATTTTGGTAACATATCAGTCTTTCAAGGCAGGCTAGTAGTAAGTTTCCTTTATTTTGCTATGTTGGAAACAGACTGTTGTTGACAATTGACCAAACAATCCTTTAGAACTCATCAAAATGCTACTACTTCACTTGGTTGTTATTTTTCCCCCTTTTAACTTGGAAAAACTACCTAATTAATAGTGATAGGTATTCTTGGTTTAGTTTTTATCCTTCTTCTTCTGTTGTTTTCCACAACTTTCACTTTGATTCAACAAATCTTTATTTATTCCAAAGTAGTTAAAGGTAAGTTCACTACCTAATATAAGTTTCAGTTTGGACTCTTTGTGCGCAGAATTGTGCAGTTTGGTGTTGAGTTTCCAATCTAGATTGACTCAATCTATCTCTTCAGATCAAACGTCTACGATGAGTTCATGGGTCTAAGCTATATCCAACGAAGTCAGAAAATCTGAATTACTAAAAAAATATGAACCTGACAACGTGCATTACCATGCTTTAGCAAGTAATCAATCGAACAATGAAATATGTTGATTTTAATTTGTTTATGAAATGAGATTTTACAAATTTTGAATATTTCATTTTTTAAAAAAAAAATTGTACTCGTAGCCGATTTTATTATTTTGTTTTGAAAAAATCTAGTTAAGTTTTTATTCAACTTTAATTTATATATTAGAAGACAGCTCTTTAGCATTTACATACACAATGATTTAATACCCATTTTTATTGTTTTGATTGAACTTTATTACTCGGGAAAATGGCACTTTTTCCCCCTAAGTTATATACATATAGCACTTTTCCCCCCTGAATTATTCAAGTGACTGTTTTTTCCCCTGAAATGTTAAATGGACATATTTACCCTTAAAATAAATATTTCATTTATTTTTTTTTCTCTAACAAATTATGACCACAAGTTGGTTCAAACCAAACAGACACTATATAAATCAAACCGAAATATTCTAATTACAATTTAGAATCGAAACCCGATATTTAGATTTTATTAAAATCGTGAACCGGGACGGTCGGTTCATGGTCCAAACTGAAAAAAATAAAATACATTTATTGTTGAATTTAGACTATTTTAAAATAAAAAATTAAAATTTTAAAAATAAAGACGGTTCAAAATCGCTAACCGGATCTAGAACCGCCGATTCACCGTTCAGGATCCAGTTTTTTCGATTCATAATTTTAATGAATTGAAATTAAAATATTGGGTTCTGGATCTGAATCATAACCGGAAACTTTTAATTCGATTGCTATAGTGTCTGGTTCAATTCGAATCGAACCGTGGTCATCCCTATGTATACGCAATAATTTATTGAAAAGGAAAAATAAATAAAATGTTTACTTTAAGGGTAGAAATGTCAATAAAATATATTAGGGGGGAAAACCGCCACTTTTAAAATAATTGAGGGGGCTAATGTGCTTACATGAATAATTCAAGAGGAAAAAGTGCTATAAGTATATAACTCAGGGGGAAAAAGTGCCATTTTCCCTTATTACTCCGTATAATAAGACAGCTCTTCTAAAAGCATTTGCATACATAACGATTTAATACCCTCTTTTATTGTTAGTTATTCCATTGAAGCATGCATAGAATTGGCCATGTGTCCATATCCTAATGAAACAAGAACACACTTCCATTACCACTTCTCATTTATTATTATAATATATTACAATAATGTTTTTATATATTGTTTTGTGTTATATTATACTGAAAAAATTTGTATTTCACTTATTTTTGAGATTTTTTCTTAATTAGTTTCTCTTTTCTCTTCAGGTCTCCAATCACGATAGTCATACCGCTCTTATTCAAGAGACTTTTTGAAGGAGGTCAAGCCAAAAATCACACAAGAGAAGTTAACGGCCCTAAAAAGATTCTGACAAATTTGACTAAAAAGATAATTGACAAGAAATAAATTCGTGAACTTAAAGTCGAAAATTATAGTCCACAACTTGATCAACTTTTTATGTAGCGTGCCTCTTTTCTCATTATATATATAATATAAATAGATATGTGGTTTGAGGAGTTGTATTGTAACTTATGGATTAAACAATAAAAGAGACTATTGGTAGCTGAAATGAATAATTCCTACCAATTTAATTCTTGATTATAATAATTTAAATATTGGATTTCTTGTTGACTTATTAATTGCATTATTACAGCTGAATACAGAGTACTAGGAGAAAAGCATGAAACTTTATTATAATAATTATGAGTGGGAGAAAATTACTGATGATAACTGCAGCTAATTTACATATTATTACAACTAACAGAAAATAAAATAGTTACTTTAATTTAACCTAACATCGGTGATATCAAACCAGATTTGTTTGAACACCTTGATGATCAAATCATGGTACTCATTAGAGTTGAGAGACAGATAGCAAGCAAGAAGATTTTCCAAGTCTTTCGATGCTCTGATGTTGTTCTCCACTATCATCTCCACCATTGATTCCCTGAAATCCCTCTGTGGATCCTTAGATGACTTCACAACGGCGAAGCTTTTCGCCGCAATGCTCGTGCTTCTTCTGCCCTGCAGGATTCTCCGGTGGTTGCCACCGATTCTCGGAGAATTTGTTCTCAGTTTCACGCCCGGCGAGTTCCCGGAGAATCTGCGAACAGGGCACGCCCTCTGCTCTTTGTCGGAGGTTTTGGCTGTCTTGCATGATTGATTTGATTGGGTTTTCGTCCTTAAATTGTTGGCGGGCTTTGTGATGATGGGAGGGAGGTCGATTTTTGAAACGGTGTCGAAGTCGTGAAGTTCATCATCGGGGGAGAGGGAGAGCATTGCGTCGAAGGTTTCAGGCGTGGCGGCGGAGGGGGCGCGGCGGGGGCGAGGGAATCTTGGTCGGAGGAGGAGGAGGTGCTGCTGTCGAGGGGGGAATCCGGATAGTCTTCAGGGGTGGAATCGGGCTTAGTCCAGACGGATTCCATGGACGGGCGGCAGCTGCAAGCGGCGGAGACGGCGGTTGTTCTACTGCTGGTCCTCCTCTTGGGGCGTTTCTTGGAGGATTTTCTTGAAGTTTCCGGCGAAATGTGGGGTGGCGGCCTGGAGAAGTAGTAGGATTTTCTGTGGGTTGTTGTGGTTTTGGTTGATGATGAATAGGATGATGAGGATAATGATGATGATGATAATGTGGGGGGATGGTTTTCATGTTTTTTGATACAATTGTTGTTGTTGTTGTGATTCTTTCCACTTTTTTTGGCCTTGCCCATGCCCTTCAGCTTGTGAAACCAAGCATTTGGTATCATGTCTGATAATCTAAACCTATGATTTCCCATCCCCAACTTTCTCTCTCTGTTTCTTGATTTTACTATGCTTCTGTCTTTCTTTTAAGAGTGTGACTCAACAGGTTGTTGCATGTGGGAAGGGGATACAAGGAGGATAAATAGAGAGAGAGGGGGGGGGGGGGGGGGTGGGGTCCATTATGGAAGCAAAATATGTCATAAATCATTTAGATTATTATTAGTTTCTTAGCTTCATATTTTGCCTAGTACCACAATGAGCATACCAAATTAGGTAAAATTTACACACAATATTTGATTCCATGTAATTGTTCACAATCTATCACCTAAAATTTACTCAACTGTTCATGCAGACAGAGAGAGAAGAGTTAATGATATAATCCACAGGTGGTTCGCCAATATTCAAAGCTGTCCGTTTTTTGAAACCCACGGCTTTCGCCATTGACGGCCAAAGGCCAAAGCTTCCTTCGTTGCCATTCTCGCCGAAACAGAGTGGCCTCTTGAGGTGGCATTCTGTGGGTGGAGGGATCCGCAAAACTTGTGAGGAAGAAATATAGGTGAAAGGACAGCTTTGCTCTCAGACTTGACACCCCTTTGACAGCAAACCTACCAGAGGACCACAAGTGGTAAGTTTTTTAAACTAGTAAGACGTCTAGTGGTCGTTTTAAAGTCGGGGGACCACACCTGGTTATACCTTAATACTCGGAGGACCATTGGAGGTATTAACTCTTTCTCGTAGTAGAAATGACATGTTTGCCCTCACACTTAACGTCCATTTGACACCAAACCTAACGGAGAACTACAGGTGATTATTTTTTGAACTCGGAAGACGTCTCGTGGTCGTTTTAAACTCGGAGGACCACACCTGATAATACCCTAATACTCGGAGGACATTAGAGGTATTAACTCCAGATCATAAATTTGGTATGGTGAGTGGCGGTGATTCTGTCGTGATGACTAAGGGGTAATATAATGCTAATTATTGTTTAATGGGTGAAGTCATGTAGCTGAGCTGCGCTGCTGAAAACATAAAAGTTTTGTTTGTATTATACATGTGAGGGTTGAGTGGCAGTATCAGATACACTCCCAAAGCGGAATAAATTTAGAAGCCTAATCTGCTTCTCCATCCCCTTTCACAATTCCCATAATTAACCACCAAATGTTTGTAATGTGCCAATGAATCTAACGGAGCTCGAGACATCATATATAAATCTATATTTATTTACACTCATCCTCGAAAAGGATGTTAGTTCATGTACGATTCACCATTTCAGAGAAAATTATTCTATGGACTCGGATCTACCTTGCAAGATGAATTCGGGTTCAAAATATACTATTTATATACTGAATATTCACAATTTTGTGATGCGAACATTAAATATGTGAATTGTGTATATAAATTTTGAACATTTAGTATGTAAATTGTGTATATTGAATACGGATCCACCTTGTAAGGTGGACCTTGGTCCATGGTATAACAAAGTTAACACATTCACTTATTAAAAAAGGTGTGATTTAAAAAAAAAAAATTAAAGTGACAAAAAGCTATTATTGGTTTTTTTTTTTTTTTGGAAAAAGTTTAATTTAGATCAATCAGGATGTGATTGATGTTATACAAATGGAATGCTTTTTTATTTTTTATTTTTTATTGATCAATAACTAAACTCTAGAAAGTGGGAGAGAAAAGATAGAGGTGTCTTTTGACAGCAGCCCAATTTCATAAAAGAGAACAGAAAGTCTCCAAACAAATTCAATATATTATTTATTACTTAGTCGATCACTTGCATGTCTGGATATTTATACATACATGGATAATTACCTTAAACCACCCGTTGCTCACTATTTAAAGTAGAGGTAACCTCCTTTAGAGCATCCACGTCAGTTGGGAAGAATTGAGAGATAATGTAAAAGTGATTAGGAAACAGAATGTGGGAGGAGAGAGAGAAAAAGAAAAAAAAAAAAAACCAAAATTGAAATTTTTAAAAGGGAAAATGGCACTTTTTCCCCCTAAGTTATATACTTATAGCACTTTTTTTCCCTCAATTATTTATGTAAGCACATTAGCCCCCTCAATTTTTTAAAAGTGGTGATTTTTCCCCCTGATATATTAAATTGACATTTCTACCCTTAAAGTAAACATTTTATTTATTTTACTTCTCCAACAAATTATTGTGTATATGTAGCAATGATCACGGTTCGGTTCGAACTGAACCGGACACTATAGCAATCGAATTAAAAGTTTTCGGTTATGATTTAGATCTAGAATCCAATATTTAGATTTCAATTTATTAAATTTATGAACCAAAAAAACTGGATCATGAACCGTGAACCGGCGGTTCCGGATCCGGTTTGCGATTTTGAACCATTTGTTTTTTTATTTTTTATTTTAAAATAGTCTAAATTCAACAATAAATTATTTTATTTTTTCAGTTCGGAACATGAACCGGCCATTTCGATTTGCGATTTTAATAAACTCTAAATATCGCGTATTGATTCTAAATTGTAATTGGAATATTTTGGTTTGGTTGCTATAGTATCTGTTTGGTTTGAACTAAATTATAGTAATAATTTGTTGGAGAAGAAAAATAAATGAAATATTTATTTTAAATATTTATTTTAAGGGTAAATATGTCTATTTAACATTTTAGGGAGGAAAAGAGCCACTTAAATAATTCAGGGGGGAAAAGTGCTATAAGTATATAACTCAGGGGGGAAAAGTGTCATTTTTCTTTTTTAAAATAAAAAATGAATGTAAACAGACGCGTCAAGCACGCCGACTGGCGCGCCTGACGCGTCTCCGGGCGCGTGCAACGCACGCGCCTTGCTTTTTCTCCATTCTGCGCGAAACGCGCTTATGCGCGCTGATCCTTTTTTTTTTTTTTTTTTTTTTCTTTTTTCTGCCATTATCTTGGCATTTGTAGGTGGATTATTTTTGATATTATCTTTGCTTCCCATCTGTTGATGTGCATATTAGTGTACTATTATCTCCCTATTATGCTTTGGTGTGGATGCTCTTAGAGCATCCTCAATAATGTTAATTTTTGTCAGTTTTTTTTTTTTTTTTCTTTTTCCATCTGCTAGAGAGCGAGGAGGAGAAAAATGAAGAAAAAAATATTTTAAAAAATAAAAGAAAACTTTTTTCTTTTAACTTCTCTATTAATCTATTATAGCTGGTGCGCGAACAACATTTTTCTTTATTGATTTTTTTCTTTCCTGCGAGTTCCACAAAAAATATACTTCTTGCAAAATTATCTTCTTTAATGGTAATAAATAAATAACAATGCTGTAGCAATATGGGCATATCAGATTGCTTGAAATTAAAGTTGGAAAGTTAGAGGTGGTCCAACTCTTTTAATTGAGAATGTTTAAAGTTTATCAAATTATTTTTTCATCTTTTAATTCAATTGTTGTTTTTCATGTGACAAAGATATATTGAAGATTAAACTAAAATTAAGATATATTAGTCACTCATAACATGTTAATTTTTATTTGTTAGGTAAGTTTTTTATTAACTCAAGATGAGTTAGTCTATTTACGAGTAATTTATGAAAACAAATAATTTTATCAAGAATGCGTATGGGAATGGTAATTTTAGGGAAGAGAAGCATTTTTCTTATGTGAAGGTAATCAAAGAGATGTGAGGTAGCGTTATATAGTTATAGACATACAAATCACAGCACAAACCCTGCTCCTATATAATAACTAGCTAGCAAATACTTCTTTGAACTTTTTTATTTTTCTTAAATACTTAAGTAATCCTGATTTCTCCCGATTAAGCCTAAACTTATATAAGACCAGGCCATGCTGCTAGAGTCACTGTAGAAATAAATTGCAAGTCGTGCAATCAGTCTACCAATCAATTCAAACTTTAATTTTCATGCCCACACAAGAGATTCATATATATATATTTCAAGTGCAATTCGAACTTCAACACTGAGATCTTCCGTCACGACATCAAATCATGTGACGAATAAGTTGTGGGCCCGGGTTGCTACTTCTTGAGCTTTTGTTAGTGTGTTAACTAGCCCTAATTAAGCAGCGAATGCGCCTCATGCCTTTTGGCCTACCTATACATACACCACTTTCTGATATGATACCAAAGCTAGCTCTTTATGCTTCCTCTGACTCTCTGCACCTACCTGCCGTTGGATTGGCCATAGATCAGAAGATTATATATCGCACATGCAAATTAAAGTGAAAGACATGCATGGCCACCGCAAATAAAATCCCCAGCTAGCCACGCAGCACGTATAGTACAGCAATACCGGCAAGAAGAAATTATTAAAACATGCATATATGCACGTACCAGATGATGAATAATGAAGGATGTTTAATGAACAATATATATATGTTGTCGTGGGCGATATATATGGTGCCTAGAGGATATGATCGGTGGCGTTGGTCCCCTCCGACGTACGTTACGGATGGGATAAGACGAATTAAAGGTAGCGGCGAAATGAAGAAGGGTCTATTCTCCCTCTGCTGCTCGCCCCACGACCACCCCCTTTTTTGTTCTTAATTCATATTCGCCACAGAGGGGACCAATATATATATATATAATATAATGCATTTACGTACTTCACATTCTGCTAGCTTCAACTCCATCCCCTACTAAAATAATGCTTTTTCCTATCAAACAAAAGATGAGGGAAAGAATCCACACCACGGAATTGAATGTATGCGTGTAGTCAATGAACTCGATCAGCTCATTTCATCTTCTTCTTCATGTTTTCTTCTCCATGTCTGCTTCCAATCACATGTGCTCCCCAAGCCCACATTGTTTTTGGGTAAACCCTACTTCTTTTGTGTAATAATATAATAGACTGCAAATCACACAAGATTGATGGTAATCGTTACAATTACACATATAAGTTGTTTGGCGGCTATTGAGAGGCTAATGCATGACGGAAAGGGCTACCTAAAAAAGGATGGTTACTCGGCTCAAAAAAGGGTATATAGTGGAGT
Source organism: Ipomoea nil (assembly GCF_001879475.1). Classification (NCBI taxonomy): domain Eukaryota; kingdom Viridiplantae; phylum Streptophyta; class Magnoliopsida; order Solanales; family Convolvulaceae; genus Ipomoea; species Ipomoea nil. The sequence continues at coordinate 4,752,769 of NW_017617471.1, forward strand.
GATAAGTTAAGTTGGTCGGACAGTTGGTGTGCAGCTATAAGATTCCAAGTTTAGATACTCGTGAGATCAAAGCTGTATATAGCTTTTCTTAGTTTGAGTCAGTCAATTATGACCAACCTAAGCTGGTTTATCTTATTGTGGTCTTTTGGTGATTACTTGTTCAGCAAATAAATAATCACCTTTGCCCACTTTGAGCAATAAAGCCATCAAGTTATGGCAGCCGCAGTGTAGGAGTTACACCCAATATTGTGGACTCCTTGTGGGCATGCACTCAACACTAGTCCTCCCATCCAATAGACAGCTGAATCACTGTGATTTACTCCTCCACTATCCGGCCAAACTGGGGTTTGGAGGTTATTTTGTGGACAAGTAATAATCACCATTGTGATGAAGCTCTTAGCTATGCCACATTAAATTAGATGTAGGATGCTATGGGGATTTCTTACTATTTACTAACCTGATCTCATAATATATACACCAGTGGAAATTATAGAATTTTCGACCACCTGAAAGTGATCTTAAATCAAGTTCATACCAAAAAGTGGTCGGAAATAGTAACAAAGGTTTTTCCGGATATCAAAAGTGGTCGGAACAAGGCTTTTGACTTGATTTAAGATCACTTTCAGGTGGTCGGAAATTTCATAATTTTCAGTAGTGATATGTGTAAATTGGATGGAACATTAAGTGGTAGTAATCAAGATTGTGGTTAGGCGCAACAAGCACGGTCTGTGACATATAAAGGACATGCATTATCAGATCAAGTTGGAGATGGGGACCAAATTGAATGCCCAAAATTGTGCTGTTTTGTATAGTACCCACTCTGCTTTTTACATCAACCAAGAACAACACATACGTGGTACCATTTTTTTGGTCTTCTGCGTCGAAGCAATTAAAACTCAGCTGGATGGATGACGTATACACCATTTCCAGTAAACTCGATGGACTTGTTCCGCGATGGGGATGAGAACATTTCTGTGATGTTTCTTTTTCTTCAATTTTTTTTTTTGTTTTTTGTTTTAAATTTGGGTTTTGTCCTCTTTCATTTCTGGGTGTAATTTCTGCAACTTCTTATCGTCCATTCCCGCAGTTGCTAAAGGTCATCCATCTATCGTTAACCTTTGGAGTTGAAAGTGATTGGCAGAGCCATTTTCAATGAGTTACATTGGAGTTGGTGGAAATCCGTATCGAATATATTTATTCAATTTTTAGTCATTCAGATTGCTTAAATGCAGGAATTATCAATTCTGCAGTCTTTCTCAGTCACAAAACCAATATATATATATATATATATAAAAGGCGGAACAAGTGAGAGCTATAGGAGAGGAATGCAAACTCAACTTGTCCGAATCTAATGGATCACAAACACTCTTTTAAAAAAAGTATTGTGATATTTTTGTAAATAATTAAACTTTGAAGTGCAAGTAAATTGTGTTAAAAGTGCAACAGTTTCATAGACGGTACCTTACGTGCAAAAAAATGTATTAAAAGTGCAACAAATAATATAAACCGAGCAACAATATTAAATGTATCTAACGTTATCATTAATTACACCAACCGTTATCATTAAGCGCACCAATGTGATAGACGTTACCATTAGGTGAACTAATATGAAAATGTAAATTGGGCCCTTAGGGTTGGGATTCAACCTTTTGGAAGAATATGAAAAGGTAAATTACTTAAAAATGGTTGCACTTTTAAGTGATTTTACTTACATGCACCAATTACTTGCACATCTTATACATGTTACTTACACCAAAGTTCGAGTTATTTTCAAAATATTCATCGCGTTTTTTAAAATTATATTACATATGATCCGTTAGATCTGGACAGATGAATGACTATGATTGGTTCTCATTTCTCTCCTGAGCATCCATTATAACCTAAGGGCGCGCGCATACACACACACACTATATTTACTATTCAAAGATGTAGACATGATAAACTTTGCCTTGGAATCATAGTCAACAAATCAAACTATTCAAAAATGTAGACATGATAAACTTTGCCTTGGAATCATAGTCAACAAATCAAACTATTCAAAATTGTAGACATGATAAACTTTGCCTTGAAATCCTAGTCAGCAAATCAGCTATTTATAACAGACCAACTCAAACTAAGAATATCAATAAATCGCTCCCATTAAGAATCAAACTTGTAATGTTTTAGTTAGTGTGGAGTGTCAACCATAGCCTAAAGTTACTGTATCGAAATATCTAGTCCCAACAATTCTTGTGTTGCTAGTGGACTTACTTGAACTTAGTAAAATGATGTTTATATCATTTTTTTTTTGGGTATTAAATACAATACTCAATTAATGATCTCACTTGGAGTGACATAACTTATTATGTTCATTAGTTATTTCTAAATTATTTTACCTCACAACAAATTAATTAGATTATCGGTATAAGATAATACAATATGTCATGTAACAAAAGTGGTAATTAAATTATCAAATGAAAAATTTAGCAAAAAACTTCATTTCATAATAAGGGGTTTCCCATTATTTTATGTGTTTTTATAATCGCTTTTTTGGCCCAATAGTTTGGATGTCTCCTGGGCTCCGGATGGATCCAATAATGAAACTCTCCATCTAATTCAAAGCATTATACATAGCCAGGATGAAAGAATTTATTTATCATACTTATTTTTGTTATGATCCACACAATAATTTGCCCATTTTATACAATCGTTATATCCTACACCACGGCGCACATAGCACTGTGCACCTCCCAAAACGACGTCGTTTTGGGGTCGTTTTGGGAGGCGCGGTAGGAAGTTGCTGGGATTATGTGTATTTGTTCACATAGTTATGTGTATTGGTTCATACAGTTATGTACATTTTTTATACAATTATGTACATTCTTTTTATACAATTATGTACATCCGAATCAGAAAATTTGTGTGTATTATGTTAATAATTGATGTGTATTATGTTAAAAGTTTATGTTTATTACGTATTATGTTAGATTATGTGGATTATCTTTTAAAAAGAGTATGTATATTTGTTATATAATTATGTACATTCATGTATACAATTATGTGTATTCTAGTATAACATTATGTACATTCTTGAACAGCGGGTTTTTTTTTAAAGAAAAAACTACTGCCATTCATTGGGGCGGAAAATTTCAAAAAAAATTAAAAATTAAAACGATGTCGTTTTGCATCTGGGCGCATAGTGCAACGCACGTCGTGGTGTAGAATATAAATTGCGCATTTTATGTGTGATTGAGAAAGTGAAATTTAAACCCCAGTTAGCAATAAATAAGGTTATAGTCAGTTATGTTGGGCTTAAGTAAAATGCTGGCCCAATAGTCTAGGTAATACAACACTTGCTAATGTTGTTAAGAATATCAGTTTTGGCCCAATGGTTTAGCGAGCAATCCTTATACAGTTATACCATAGACCAGGGTTCATAATGTACTGTGGATCCTGATGCATGTGTATGTGTCTTATGCTGTGAGTTTTGTATATTGTGTTAATTTTATACCTAAAATAAATTAGTACGGAGTAACTATGTTTTATATTATTAATTTTTGTGTCTTATGTTATGAAATTATGTGCCTATAAACACAAATTATGTACCTAAATTAGATTTGAAAAAATAAGTAAATATATAACATATGTATGTGTCTTGTATTGTGATTTTTTATGTCTTTGTGTTATGAAATTATGTACCTTGCGAGTATGAATTCAGTACCTCGTTATTTCGATTCGGAGTCTATAATGTTAGTGTTGTGTTATCTAGAATGAATATTTTCCTAATAGTGTAGGTAAATACAACACTTGTTATGTTGTGTTATCTAGAATGAATATTTTCTCTTGACTTTATTTTTCTTCAATACTTAAAACCGAAAAATTCATAAAATGACTTCTAAAAGTCATTTTCTGGACTTTCAAGCAGACCATAAATTTCACATCTTTTTACTACAAAAAAATAAAAAAGAATAATTGAAATCACCGGTTGAAAATGTCTTTCCGACCGCTTAGGATATTCAAAATATTTCTTGTTGCTATTTCTAGTCACTTCATAAAAAAAATGTTCAAAAACAACTACCATCAATAATAAATGTGATCAAAAAATTTGGACGTTAAACATCAAAACCCTAATTTATTATACTTTTGATGGTTGAAAAAATAAATGGCCAAAATTTCATCCAGAGACCAACAAAAACATTTGATGGGCTTCCCAATCAGTAGAGAAACAGATAAACCCAAGAGCTTGTCTACAAATTTCAATCCTCGTCATGTCAATCAACCTTAAAATTGACTACAAGGAAGGGGCCATAGTGATGCATAAACAATAATGCAGCCGCTTATAAAACCTATTAACATTAGGCACGTACCCAATGCATCAACCAACCGAAATAAATTCATAAGTTTAGCTTTGTTAGTAATCATATAATGCAGAGTTGGATTTAATCTTGCTGTGAGCACTAATACATATACCAACATTTTGGGACCTGTAAACCAATTAAGATACATGCTACGATTGTCAAGTCATGAGCTTTTATTAGCTTAACCGGTGGATGTAGGCAATTTATATCATGGAACACTAGTACAAGTTCACTTTTAGTATACTGCAGCTTAAGTTTTAAAAATGAACTTACAGTGTACTAAAAGTAAATGTGTATGCAAGTTGTCTACAATGCAATACGAACTATGATTCATATTCTTGCCAAAAAAAAGTTGAACCCAACCCTAAGCGCCCCCACACCCCGGTCCGACAGAACATCTGGGAGGATGTAAATAATGATAACTCAACTGAACATGAACCACAGAGGCTAGATATTTACTTACTGCGTACAAGGAAGAGATTACTCCTATACTGTCGCTGGTGAGACTCGACCACTGATCATTCTTTCTAAACTTCACCTCTATGACCAGTTGAACTGCCCATGCGGGCATATTATAACGATGGGTGAATGTGCACCAGGCTTTGGATAACCATTTCCACCATGCCATTTGTAGTCTTTTGTTTTTGCATCGGTGGTAGAGGGGACCAACACATTCACGGCCTTCAAATTCTAATTCGCCAACAAAAACGCTTTTTCCTATCAAACAAATTAAAGAGAGAAAGCGATTCACGAATGGATCAGATCAGATAAGATCATCACCTTCAATTCACTTTCTTGATGTTTTACTCACCATGTCTGCTGCCTGCAAATGACATGTGGTGCTCTCATCTACCAAGCCCACATTACTAAATCATACAGTAATAAAAAGCGAATTGATGCGACTTTAAGATAGAGTCCTCTTGGTAATCCACAGCCACACAGCTATGATATGAATGACCATTATTGTCACCAAGCTCATCATATATCACATTAATAAATCGATCATATCAACACAATACAAGTTTGTAACATATAAAGGATTACACTCTAATACTAGTGTGACTTATTTACCAATTTTATATCTTTATCTGCATTGGATGTCATTATATTAGGACCAATTGCTTTGGTTTTTTATATTTTTAAAACAATTATTTTCATTATAGGATTATATATAACCAAAACTTATTATCATTACCAAATATTTAATTCCTATTCATATGCCATGTGTGAACCAATCACACCCTACGTTTATTATTATTATTTTTTTTTAGGATTCATTTTATGTGTGATTGAGACAGTAAGATGTGAATCGCAGGTAGCAATAATTAAGCTTATAATCAAGTTATGTGTGTATAACTCAAATGCTGGCCCAATAGTTAGGTAAACACATTACAACATGGCAAATTATGAATGTAGAGATTCAATAATTGTGAGTATATAGCTTTATAATTATGAGCATATAGTTAAGTAATATGAACATAGAGTTCTGTAATCGTGAGTATAGAATTCAATAATTATGAATATAAAGTTAAAAAAATTATGAATATATAGCTTTATAATTATGAACATATAGTTCAGTAATTATGAATGTAGAACTGTGTCCACCTTGCAAGGTGGACACGGTTCCACAGTATAACGATTGTTACAACACTTGTCGGCAATTTATATCGTGCACCAGGGCGGTTAATTAATTTTCTTTTTAAAAAAAAAAAAAATTTCATGTTCAAAAATGTAGATAATTTTATACTAGAATACACATAATTATATACATAAATGTACATAATCGTATAACAAAATACACATATTTTTTCTAAAGATAATATACATAATCTAACATAATGCATAATATACATAAACTTTTAACATAATACATATAAACTCTTAACATAAAACACATAAATTTCCTGTTTCGAATGTACATAATTGTATATAAAAAAAAAGTATGTACATAATTATATAAAAAATATACATAATTGTATAAACAAATACACATAATCACGACAACTTCTTACATAACTTACCTAAACGACGTTATTTTGGAAGACGCGGAGCACACAGTGTTATGTGTGCCGTGGGGCGGGGTATAACGATTGACACTTGTCCTATGTTTGTAAAAACCTCAGTTTCAATCCGGGCCATAGAGTTGTTGCTTGCGTTGTCTCGTGGGCTCCACACGGATCCAAAAATGAAATTCTTCATCTAATAATTCAAAGCGACGTTCAAAGAATTTATTCACCAACTTCTGTGTACGTGATAGAACACCGGTGGGCAGCACCAGCATGTGGCCGGGTTCAAGGTTGCAGATCCGACGTCGTTTTCTGGTCACAAAAATAATTAAAGGGATTCATATATGGATATCATGACCCAGCCTCGATATGATGCTTCTCTCTTTCTGCATATGCACATGTGAAATTATTATTATTATATTTTATATTATATCGGACCATAGTATTTTTTTGTGTGATGAGAAAAATCTATGATTACTATTTGAGGGTATACACTGAGTAAATCCCTTTTTATGAACTTAGCCAGTAAAGGACAACAAGAAAGTAAACCAAACTAAGTTGTTCAAATCTAATTATTATACCATGAACCAAGGTTCATCTTGCATTATGAATCATGGTTCAAAAATTTTGTGTTTGCAGTTAACCTATTATGTGTTGGACTATCATAATTCTTAATTATTAATTATAGTTCATTAAACCAACAATATGTTAACTGCAGATATATAATATGTTGTTAACATATTATGTGTCTTCAATTTATTTATATACAGACACATAATCGGCAACCCCAGTCATATCATTTTATAGGCTCGATGCATGACCAAAAAAATAGGTCATACAAAAAGTTAATTAACACATATTTTTATACTTAAAATTTAAATTAAATAAGGTAAAAATATTAATATCAAATAATTTAAAATAAGATCCACACTTTTAAAAAAATTTACATACAAAATAATAATCATGTAAAAAAATTATAGGTATTTTTCTAGATTAAAAAAATAATCAATAAATACATCAGGGCCTTCATAAATAAATAATTATAGTTTATAAAAATGAATAAATTATTTAAAATTTAAAAAGCTTACAAATAATTACATTGTTATCACAATAAAAAATAAATTAATTATTAATAAAAATTGATAAAACAAAACTTACAAACATGGTGGAGCTAAAAATATTATTGACTAGAGGCGAGAAATCAAAATAGTTCAAAACGCGATAAAAAATATTCATAACAAAATATGAAACATAATTAATTGTATAAAATAGTTCGAATCGAAAACATATTATAAATAACACATCTTCTATATTAATATTATATTTATAAATACTTTTTATTTTAGCCATGTCAATTTCAAATTTTTCTAGAGTAATTTAAATACGATAACAGATAATAAAAACTTCTAACTTACATTTACTAGATGATTCATTAAAAAAAAAACTTGTCTTTTAATTTATTTCTTTCATGACTACTGAATCACAAAATATATTTTATACAAATTAATTAATCAAGCTAAATAATCTGTACAATTCATAATTCATTATAAAACTCACAAAAAGTACATGCTATAAATATAAGTATTAAATTATTCTTCTAGATGCAGGGGGGAAATTATTAAAAGTGTGATTATAAATATAAGTATTAAATTACTCTTATACAAGTGTAGGGGAAAATGCTATTCTAGAGTGTGTGTGTGTGGAGGGGCAAGACTTAAATCCTTAACGTTTGGAATAATAACTATGTACATAGCTTACCAACTAAACTACATCATCTTTATTTATACATAAGGGGATAGGGGTGGGGTGGGCTCCCTCCCAACATAAGCCCTGGTTAAGGGGCAGGCCTCCCAACATAAGCTCTGGTTAAGGCAAATTATGTTATGGACTCGTGTTTATCATGTGCATGGTGGACACGCTACACATTCATAATTTTTTTACTGTAGATTCATAATTTTTAAACTGTAAATTCATAAAATTTATAATGTAGATTCATAATTTCTATACTGCACATTCATAATTTATGTACTGTAGATTCATAATTTCTAAACTGTATAGTTATCAAATTATGAATCTACAGTACAGAAATTATGAATGTACAGTATAGAAATTATGAATCTACATTATAAAGTTTATTAATCTACAGTATAGAAATTATGAATCTACAGTATAGAAATTACGAATGTACAACGTGTCCACTATGCACATAGTGGACACGGGTCCCGGGCATAACGCTCCTCTGGTTAAGGGGCAGGCCTAATAATTAGTTAACTGAAATTACATAATATATAAATATTAATTACAGATATAAAATTTAAATGTTATTTTAAATTATAATTTAAAAAACAAGTAAAATCTTGGTCCATGATATAATTTGTCATTGATAGCTAACCAGACGGCCAATACGACCATAATGTTTTCGATTATTTATAAATGTAACTTCTTCACACGAAAATTGTACCAACTTTCAGTTTCGTCATGTGGTGATGAGGACAATATATCAATTCCAGTAATTATTTAAAACTCGTGGAATTTTTTAGTTTTGTTTTTTGTTTTCTTTACCAAAAAAAAAAAATGTTTGTTGTTGTCATTATCAAGTGAAAAATATCCGCCAATAAATCATAATTTTTTTATGGTGAGAAATGTTTTGAAATTTAATTATTATGGACACAATATTAGCTATCTTATGCATGCATGGCAATTTGCCTCATCACATTCCGCGATGGGCTTTACATGGCATCCAGAGAACAGACTCTAGAGCAACACGTAAAGTCACAACCTTGTAACATTCTAGTGTTTAAGATAATTCCATTTTTAGCTACAAATTAATTATTTGACGTAAGATTAATGACGTCGTTGGAAGTTGCTATAATAGCATTATTAAAAAATTGTTCAATTATTTTTTATTTGTCCATAAACTATTCATTATATATAGATTGGAAATTGTTAAACTGGAAAATATCTTGTTCTTTTTACGACCCTGTCATTTATTATTATTATTATTGTTATTACTATTATTATTATTATTAAAATATTATATAAAATAAAACAATAAGATTTAAACGTAACTATCCACGCCCACCGACAGTAGCAATGGATAAATCATTTCTATAAACAATTTTGTGAAGAATCTTGTTACATTATTGCTGTTTTAAAATTGTTTCCGTATTTTTATTTATATTTTTTCACATGTCATTATTTTAATAAATTTTTATAATATGCAATTATTGCATTTTTTTATAAAATTTATTTCCTTATTTTTTTTGTAATCAAAGAGAAGGAAAACCTTGAAAAGGTTTACGTAACCCAAGCAAGCCTCTCTCGTTGAGGGAAGGTTACAAGATCAAACTTTGGTGTAGGGACGTAGGATATTAACTCTTTGAATTGCAACAAATCGATAAAATATAGAAAAGATATTGCAGTATAATAGTGTATAGTCAAATTAAAGTCACTAAGGAATCTCCATTATATTAGATAGGGACACATGCAAGAAAACCAATTGCTCGATTATGTACATGATAACCATACACCATTTCTACTTATCAAAAGTATTGGCATATCCATATTCAGGAACGTCATGATGTGCAACCGTGCACCATGCAAGGTGCACATGGTTCCAATTCATAATTTATATACTATAGATTCATAATTTCTATACTGTAGAATCATAAAATCTATACTGTAGATTCATAATTTCTAAACTGTAGATTCATAATCTAAATACAGTAGATTCATAATTTCTATACTGCAGATTCATAATATCTGTACTATAGATTCATAATTTCTGTACTGTAGATTCATAATTTCTAAAGTGTATAGTTATCAAATTATGAACATATAGTTCTGTGATTTGTGAATACAGAGTTCAACAATTGGAAATATGAACATCGAAAATTATGAACATAGAGTTCTGTAATTGTGCTGAATATAGAGTTCAATAATTATGAATATGAAGTTCAAAAATTATGAATATATAGCTTTATAATGATGACCATATAATTCAATAATAAAGAACATATAACAGTGTGCACCATGCATGGTGCACACGGTTACACACCATAATTTGCCACATATTCACATGCAAGCCATTTCGCCTCGTCACATGCATTCACATTGGGTCATATATAGCCATATAGGGCTTTACATTGCATCCAAAGTACAACCACTATACTCTTTTATTTTATTTTTAAGTTCATGAATAAACAATTTTTAAATAATATTAAATTTTATTTTTGTGCTTTCAAAAAAAAAAAAAAATTCTCTATGTAATAATATTAGACTTCACTTATCCATTACTCCAATCTACTAAATTAACCTTCTTTGATTATTTACTATTTTAGACAAAATACTGAAAATAGTTCAAAGATTTATTGAAAAGAATAAATATAATTAACAAATCAGTAATATCTCCTTATCACCTTTTGTGCAAAAATTTTAAATTAAAGCAAATTCTCATTAGTCCATTTGTCAAATGCTTGGGGGAATGACGTACACTAGATGACAAGAGGACATGGATGCACGTAAGCAGGCATTTTATAGTGTGTTTAGCTACCATCGACAGGACGTAAAAATGTAATTAAATTATTTTTTTTGAAATGTAATTAAATTATTTAATTTAAGAAAGTGTAAACCCTAAATAAGTTAAAATATTGTGGTTCAGGTTCAAGCCAAGCCTGATAGTTATGCGGATGGATAAGGTTTTGGGTTTGAAATTCGAATCCTTTTACATGATTGGCCAGGCGCTTGGCTTTGTAACCGCTCATCCGTCTATATATATATACTTCGTCCCACGCATTTTGTAGACAATTTAAGAGTTTTGGTAGGGAGTTGGCCTGGTGAGCGAGTGAAATTCTTGTATTATGAGTATTGAATAAAAGGTAGGTCTTCGGACTGAAATACTTGCTTGCCTTATCTTAAGTAACCGTTATACATTGTTCCTAAATTGCCTTGTGTGCGTGCGATCGTTCAAACCAGACCGTGACTTGGGTTGAGTCAGATAACTATCTCGAGCATAGATAGGACATACGATGCAGAAATTTTAGAGTGAAAAATTGGACCAGTAGAATTTACTTATTTAGACCAAAATGCTGAATAAAAACGTTAATATGAAATTTAAAATTTTAAGGATTATTTTTAAAAAAATATTAATTGAGTTAAGTTGGACACTTTTTGAAAATATATATATATATATATATATATATATAATAAATTTGCTCTTCGTCTCTGACACCAAATACGAAGAGACCTGAGCAAAGAAACCTTCCTTAATTTCCAGCTTGGAGACAAAGAAAACTAGTAATCTATACTATATATAAAAACAAAATCCTGAAATTTTAACTTCCCTTCCAATTCCTAAAAAATTATCTTCCTAATAAAATATATTGATTTCTACTTTCCCATTCGTACAATAATTCTACTTAAAAATTCTATTTTAATATTATAAAATAGTGTAATACAATCTATCTATACTCTATACTATATATAAAAACAAAATCCTGAAATTTTAACTTCCCGCCCAATTCCTAAAAAATCTCACTTCCTAATAAAATTTATTGATTTCTACTTTTCCATTCGTACAATAATTCTACGTTAAAATTCTATTTTAATATTATAAAATAGTGTAATACAATCTATACTATATATAAAAACAAAATCCTGAAATTCCCAATTCCTAAAAAATATCTCTTCCTAATAAAATATATTGATTTCTACTTTCCTATTCGTACAATAATTCTGCGCTAAAATTCTATTCTAATATTATAAAATAGTGTAATACAATCTATACTATATTTAAAAACAAAATCCTGAAATTTTAACTTCCCGCTCAATTCCTAAAAAAATCTCTCTTCCTAATAAAATATATTGATTTCTACAATAATTTTGGGTTAAAATTTTATTATAATATTATAAAATTGTGTAATACTATTCCTATTCTAATCTATATATATTTTGTATATCAGTGTTGCAAAAATCGTGTCGCTGGCCGCGGCGATGAAGGCCGGAATCGGCCTCCTCAGCGGCCGCCTCGCCGGCTGAATCGGCCTTTAATTTTTTTTTTTTTTTAAGTTGTAAAGTGTCAAAAGTTCGGCATGACATAACTTTTGACTCCATTGTCCGTTTTGGACAAATGTTTTTTTGAAATCGCGTATTTTTTCGAGATCTATCCACCGCAAACTGCCGTAGGCGGTTTGGCCCACCAATTTCTAAAAAAAAAATACTTTATTAAAGAGTTTCTAAGAAAAAAACTATGAGAACCTTATATTTTATTAATGAATTTTTAAAATTTTTAATTAAACAATTGTCCCGTGCATTATTTAATAATCTTTCTTTATAATTAGTCAAATTATTTAATTATGGTAAATTTGGGAATAATTAATGATGGTAATAGAAATCCTAGAAGAATATAGAATTGAACAATATTTAATTATTGTTATATTATTATTGTGACTCACGGAATACAAGAGTTAATGTCATTTTTGGTCCTAGACTTATTGGAGCATTGACACTTTTCATCCTCCATAATAAAAATTGCCACTTAGTAACCACTGTTATTGATCGTTGGACAGTTTTGATCCTCCATCAATGACGCCGTTTGTTGACCGTGAATTAGAAGGGTTTTTCTGTCTTTTTATGTTCTAATCCTTGTATTTCTCCATCCATTGGTCACTGCTACATCCATTTCTTCAATCTGAGGTTATCCGCTTCAGTCCTTTCTAACATTAAGAAACCATCTTCACTCAACTAACAATCACGAATTTTACATTTGACATCAATCTCAAGATAATGGAAACAAGTGCAGTTGGAATAGAAAGGGTGTTAGTCCATGCTTGTGGAAGTTTTGTCGAGCATACAACATAACTAGCAAAGTCAGGAATATCACCCAACCCCTCCCTTAACCTTTCTGCATCAACTATAATACGTATGCCCCTACTCTTTGCCTCCTGCACTACAATCAAAGCAGTCTCATGCAGTCATCCATCTAAGTAGACAATATTTACTCCAAGCGCTGAAGACAATTTTGATTTGGGTATGTAGACCCTCAGATATCATGGGTGGATATCCTGAAGTGAAAATGCACGTGCAAGTTTTTTTTTTTTTTTTGGTTTTCAACAATGACATATGTGAATGGTGAGTTTCCTCCTTTGGACACCACCATAAAAGATGTATCAACACCATCCCTTTCAAGCTCATCAAGTATTCTTTCGCCATGCGAGTCATCAGCAACCTTAGATATGATCCTTGCGTTGCCAGTGTTACCACCTCCTTGAACCTCAAAGCTGGTGCTCCGAATTTTATCATCCGGGTTGGGGAATGAAGCTACAGCAGCCAGGAAGTCAACACCGGCCACTCCAACACCTCAGACAATGCGATTTTTGGGGAGCGGCGGATTCCAAATTTTCAGCTTGAAACTTCAATGAATTTCAGGTAGAATAACAGAGTTTTTGAGGTTGTGCACCAAGTAGTTGTGGTCAGAGAGAGAGAGAGAGAGAGAGAGAGAGAGAGAGAGAGATGAGAAGGATATTTGTGGTCAATATGGAAGGGAGGACTTACAGATGCAAATTCTACATCACGCCATCTACAACTACAACTGCTATTTACCATAGGAGGGTTCGCCGACCTGCTGCCCTATCTGCTTCGTCGGAACCAAAAACCACCGATGAAGGCCCCAACCTCGCCGGATCTGTTGCTGCACTGCCAGATCTGCCTTACTGGTCCATCGCCGGAAGGAGTTACTGCCTCGTATGCTCGCCGCCGTACCCACAACTCGCCGGAGAAGAACCTCGCTGCTACTCACTACCGATGATTACTACTTAGTCGCCAAGTCTCGCCATCTCGCCTCACAGGAGTCACATCAGCGCTGGTCTAAACAAGATTAGAAGAATAAGACATAAAAAGACAGAAAAACCCTTCTAATTCACGGTCAACAAACGGCTTCATTGACGGAGGATCAAAACTGTCCAACGACCAATAACAGTGTCTACTAAGTGGAAATTTTTATTATGGAGGATAAAAAGTGTCAATGTCTCAATAAGTCTAGGACAAAAAATGGCATTAACTCCGGAATACAATACAAGAATATTTAATTATGGGTATATTATTATTGTGCCTCACGACCATTATATAATAACAGTACTTGAAAAGAAACTAATAATAATAATAATAATAATAATAATAATAATAATAACAATAATAACAATAATAACAATAATAACAATAATAATAATAGTAATAGTAATAGTAATAGTAATAGTAATAGTAATAATAATAATAATAATAATAATAATAATAATATAATAATAATAATAATAATAATAATAATAATAATAATAATAATAATAGTAATAATAATAATAATAATCTAAAAACATAATAAGTGTGAATGAAAGTTATACCCCTGATTTATGTCCGTTTTTTCCGTTAAGTTTTTTTGTACATTATGCTATAAAGGTTGTACATTAAAATATTTTGGACAAACATACCCCTACCGTTATAACTTCCGTTATCTTTTCCACTATTATTATCATGCACATGCATCCACCATATATTTTCTTATCTTCTTCATTAATAATAATATATAAACATTATATATTTGAGTTATATGTTAATTATTACATAAAATATAAATATCAAATTTATAAAAATGATTTACATTATTATTATTATTTAGAATAATTTAAATATCTAAAATTTAAATAAATTTAAAATTTTAATATAATGTATTAATATTGGGCACCTATTTTTTGCGCATCTCGCATAAAAAAATACTAGTAATAATATAAGTGGTAATAATAATATCTAAAAGTAATTAAGTGTTAATAATAATAGTAAGAATATTAACGTAAGAGTTGTAACATAGAATAAATTGTAATAATTAATAACTATAGTCTAGGATTAAATTTGAAATTGTCAGGAAAGATAAACGACCTCTGAAGTATATTTTCTTCTCCCAAAAGGTTAAATCCCCAACCCCACAGAATATTTGGGAAGATGTAAATCACGATGACTCAATAGGTTCAGCGAATAGGGCCAAATGCCGGTGCGCACAAGAAATTTGCCCACTTTGAACATAATTCCCACACTGGGATCGCAGAGATTCGAACCTTGGTATCTTCTTCTTCCAAATACTGTCCACTGAAATCATTGAGCCAATTATAATTTAATGATTTAATTATATTTTCATGTGTAGTAAACGTACATGTAGTTGAGGGTCTAATTTGAACTTATTTTTTTCATATGTAGTTAATGTGTGGCCAAAGCTAGTATATGTATTGTCCTTTTCATCACTTATTCAAAAATTATCAAGTCATTATTGCAAAAAAAAAAAAAAATAATAATAATAATAATAATAATAATAATAATAAAAATCAGGTCTTTACGTCGTCCACACATCTTATATGACATCAACATACAAAAATAATTTTAAATGTTGGTTTATAGATTAGGACCTCATATTGAGTTAATTTTGAGAGAAGTCATGAGATAATATTTTAAATCGAAAAGACAACCTTCCTACTTTTTAAATTTCTTTCATAACAAGAGTATGTGGTATAATGGTACACAGGTTGGATTTTCATTTTGAAGGTTGTGAGTTCGAGCCTCAGTCGAGGCGTTCTTGGTTTTTTTTTGTGTTTTAGTAGGTTGAGAAAGTATATGAACAAATACTACATTGTAATAGAGCCAAAAAATTAAACTCTCTGAATTCAAACGATATGACCAAGTCTTTCCGTAAAAATGTGGACCATTATCAATTGGGTGAGCCCGAATCTTGGTAGTGGGGCCGGGGCTTAAATTTTTTAATTTAGGCTAAAAATGAAGTTCAAATAAGAACAAGTCTTTCCGTAAAAATATGGACCATTATCAATTGGGTGAGCCCGAATCTCGGTAGTGGGGCCGGGGCTTAGATTTTTTAATTTAGGCTAAAAATGATTGAGAAAATATAAGACAGATAATACCTTTTAAAGAATCATTAATATTTCAAAAAGAAAAATAAACAAACATGCTAAGGCTAAAATTTTGAGAAAAATATGGTGATAGTTTTATAACTATTACGAATTTCAAATGTGCATTGAATAAAACTTGATTGTGCATTGCCTAATAACTAATAATGCACTCAAAGTGTACCAATAATAGTGCATTAAAGTTTGTTGCGTTGTAACAATGCAAACAGACTTGAAAGTACGTACTCAATTTAAACCATAGTCTTAATTATCCATAAATGCACTATCAAAATTGTCCTATAGTATACAATAAAAATCCACACTATATATAAACATACATACTATCTATCTCAATAGGTATGTAGTTAACAATTTTACTATCTCGTCATTTAATAACTTGCACATATATATATATATATATATATATATATATATATATATATATATATACTACGGAATACTTATTTATATAAGAGCTACACACATATATAAGGGGGTTGGGTGGGGGTGGACAGGTGGGCAATTGCCACCGTTATTCCCTCAGTCTCTACTTGAGAAAACGTCTAATTTTAGATTGTTTATTTAAAATATAATTTTAATGACGAATTAACCAATATACATAAACATTAAATAATTTATATTCAAATCACGTTCAAAGAGTGTAACATTAACTGTCTTAAAATCACAATAAACGAGATAAATCATGATATATATATTTCAATAATTGATAGGCTCAATCCTTACACTCTATAGTTATCATCCAACCTGAATCATATCATATCTTGAACTTTTATTAAAAAGTGTTGAATCAATTAATTGAACCATATCTGGAACATAAATGTTAGGTTACATTACTACAAGTGTTGGGTCGCGGGGGGAGCACAGGAGAACACGTGTCAGTTCATGGCGATTGATTGGACGTTTTATACCTTATGGGTATGGGTCGTGGCAACTGTAGGAGCAGTGCAGTGTTTTAGCTTACACACACTTCTTCACGTTTGTTCTTAGCCACACGCTTCAATTCGTTTCTTAAAAAACAACCTTAGCCGCGCCTCACCTGTGACCATACATCGTAGTACAACACGAAAGTAAATATTCCGAATTAAGTACAAAGATTCCTGCATATCATATTGCATTAATCATCATAGGGATAATATGTATGGTCCCTTATCGTCACATCTTTTAATGGCTTAAAAGAAGCGATTTTACTTTGATTAGCTATCGGAAACGACATGCAATATTGAAATTTTCCACTCATACATAATCACCATAATGAGTGGTGCGAAACTACTCCTTAGAATCATACTTTATCCATTGGACTACCTATTTTGAAGTAAATTTATAAATATTGTTAAATAAGTTTATTCTTCCAAAAGGTTGAACCCCAACCTTAAGGGTCCTCACACCCCGACCCGACAGAGTATTTGGGAGGATATAAATCATGGTGACTCAACTGAACATGAACCATAGAGGCTAGACCGGTGCTCACTGCGTACAAGGAGTCCCCCTCACTTGTAAATAAGTTTATTATTTGTATGTTATATAGGCCTGGTTTAGTAAATGACTGTTAGCTATTAGTTGAATTGGTTAATTAAATGGTATAACTAGTTGATAACATTAGCTGATTGTAAGAAGGTGTTTGGTAAATTAGTTGTTAGCTGATGGCTGTTTGATATAATTTCTTTTATCAAAAAGCTAACTGAAAAAAGTTACTTTGAAAAACTTTTTGAATTTTAACATTTTGAAGTTGATTTTTTAATCAAGTCAAACAATTAATAGTGGTCAAATAAGTCAAAATTCGTTGATAGGCTAATATTTTACCAAATAAGGCCATAGTCTTTTTACTATGACAAATTTTACTATGGATCATGGTCTTTGTAGTAGCGTGGACCACAAAGTAAACGACGTCTTATCATTTTAGTTACACTTCAGTTTCTTTTTACAATATACATTATTGTATGAACTCAACTTTTTAGTTTAATTTCATTTTTCACACACACTAGCTTCATTATAGTATTGTTAAAGTATCATTTTAGTTGCACTTCAAGTTCATTTGACAATATACGTTATTGTATGTGATCTGTTTTTTAATTTCATTTTCCACACACTGGTTTCATTACATATAGCAACACTAACGTATCATTTTAATTCTACCATAATTTTATTTGACAATATATCTGTAATGTGATACGACATTAAATTGGTTTACGTAACGGCAAAAAAATCATAGTCCACAAAATGTTGTGTGGACATATTCCGCCGTATAACTAGTGTTCTACTATCATGTCGGCTTTAAATTAAAATATGTTATCCGTATCAACTGTTATAGCTATAACTACCAGCAGAAGTCATTAATAACTTCCTGGGGACAGGACTACAGGAGTTACTTGGCAACGTTATCTTTGGCGCTAAGCATGCATCGTATCAAATTCAGACATCTGCGCCTATGTTTTTGCTTATCCATCCATTATCAAATTATTTTCCGCCATTGAAAAGCGAAGCTTGCGTGATGATATTGTTATTTTTATATACTTTTTAATTTTTTTTTTTATTGTACGAGTTTGTACACTTTCTTCTAAAGACATTTTATAATTATTATAAAACATGATTAAGTAAACATGTTTCATACCATTTGTTCTAACTTATAATAATCCAAAATATATTTCGTGTTGGAGCGAAACTATTCGGGAGTTGGCCGACCTACAGTACTACAAATTAATTTATTTATATTATGAAATTTTGAACAATATTAAGGGCTATGCAGTGTGAAGATTTGAAGTAAATGAAAGGATTTTAAGACTAATAAGTATATAATAAGTATTAAAATTTCAATTCTTTAGCCAAATGGACTGATATTTACCATGACTACAAACTTAGGCCCTATAGGGTTCAAGTGTTCTTTGCAAGCACATCTTATATGTAATAGTCTGCAAATCATTTAACCATTAAGATAAATAAATTATACTAAGAAGATTTTGTGGGACATGCTCAATTAAAAGGGTGTTAGCCATAAGCAAAATTGTAATTTTCAGTACGAGAATCATATTTTAGTCATTCGCCCATACTTTTGGGGATGTATCATAACTTCTGTAATAGTACAAAGGGTAAGTAAATAAGTTCAATAATACAAGAACTATACTACAGTTTACATCGTTTTCAATTGTATGTATATATACAGTGAGCTATAGTGCACTTTAAAGACTTTTTGCATATATTGCTTCAATTCTATCCGCAAATTAAAAGGATTATGTTAGAACTCTAATTATTGTTGTTTCTGACTGATCTGATGGCTGGATTGTGCCGAAAGAATTGTGCTTTGATGGAGGTACCTTGCGGTGTTAAACCTTCTCCATTTATGGTTTTGGCCTTTTGGGTTGACGGTGGGGCGTAGCAGTGTTGGAAATTTTTAATTAAAAAGTAAAAACGATTTGTAAGTAGTTATTTTGAATAAGGTTGGTTAATATTTTAATCTAGTGAACATAGATTTAAGTTCTTCTAAATAAATAGATGAATTTTTTATGTTTACATGTACAAAACGGTTAATAGATAAATGATTAATTGATCAAATATACATATGAAGTTGAGCAATATAATCAAAAGCCGAGGTAGGCAATCATTATACCATGTAGACCCTGGTCCTAAATGACATAGTTTTGAATTTTAATTTTGACGGCGATCGTTTGTTGTTCAATTCGCGTTACAAGTATTTTTTTATTTTTATTTTACTATAAAGTATGTATATGTGTCTTGTGTTATGCGTTTTTGAATTAAAGTAAATATAAAACATGTGCATGTGTCTTGTGTTATGGGTTTCTGTGTCTCATGTTATGCAATTATGTACCTTAAGCGTATGAATTTTGTATCTGAAATAGATTAGTAGTTGTGTAACACACAACATATTATGTGTCTTATTTTACGAATTTATGTCTTGTATTATGAAATTATGTGCATATAGGACATATATTATCTACATAAATTAGATTTGAGAATAAGTAAATATATAACATGTGTGTGCGTTTTGTGTTGTGAGTTTTTGTGTCTCGTGTTATGAAATTCTGTACCTTATAAGAGTATTGATTATATACCTAGATTGAATTAAACTTTATGTTGAAACATGACAATGATGACATCGTTTTGATCCAGGGTCCACATAGCATTGTTTAGCCTGCAAGTCCACGATATAAATTGCCGGTCGGTGGGTAGGGGCCCATGGGCAAATTTAATTTTATTGTGAAACCATGAAGTAAAACGACATCGCTTGATTTTAATTTTTGAAAGAAATGTTTGTTACCATAATTTTCAAAGTTCGGTACCATTGTATGAGTTATGTTTTTTTTTTTTTTTTAGTTTTATTTTCCGCACACACTATTATCTAACTTATAGGTGCAGTGAAATTGTCAACCTTTTACGATTTATGCTTTAGTTTTTAGTTTAGTTTTGTTTTGTTTTTTGTTTTTTGTTTTTTATTTTTTTGATTTATGGTTTAACTTTTTAAATTTGGTTTAGAACTTCAATTTAGAGTGGCAAAAACTTGTGTGAGACCGTCTCACAGGTCTCAATCTGTGAGACGGGTCAGATCTTTGATTAATATAATAAGGTCACAGATCCGTAATGTTACCTTTTAGAGTTCAGTAGTTATGATTTATCTTTAGAGTGCCTTTAGCAACAATATAAAGTACACACATCAATAATATTAAATGCACCTAACGGATCATATATTAAAGTCATAATTCACCAAAAAAAAAAAAAAAAAGAAAAAAAGAAGCACGCAAGTAATTAAATGTATCAATTATATTTTTCTTTATAAGCTAGCCTGTTTTCTTTGTCATCAAAATATCAATAAAAGGTATCCATTTAACTTCAAAATTTCTCCAAACTTCGGTATATTCTTTAGTTTTATTAGTTGATTAATTAATTAGTGATTTATTATGAAATTTTATTATATATTTAAACATTTAAGATGCACATTTGCTAATTCAAATGATTAGTTTTTAAATTCAAAAAAATTAATGTTAATATTGATTCATTAATTCGTGATTTTCAGTGTCCTCCTCATCCTTCACATTCTAGTATATTAAGGGGTACTCAATAAAATGAATATAATTATCTAAAAATTTATTGTCAACGAAATAATTAATTTTTATTTGAGAAAATAGTTACAAGCAAGATATATCATCAATAAGATACTTGAATTCAGTATATAAATTGTAAACACTCTGCCTACAACGAGAGTCAAATACTCTGTATATAAATTGTGTATCTTTGAATCTGAGTTCACCTTATAAGGTGGACCTAGGTCCGCCTTGTAAAGTGTATCTGGATCCATAGAATACTTTGCCAAATGTTCCACCGGACGGCCGAAATCATACAAATTTGACCAACTACCGGAATGATGCCAATTATTCTTTCACGTGAATCATACCAAGCAATTGAACTAAAAAATATATCTATATCTATATCTATCTATATATATATATATATATATATATATATATATATATATATATATATATATATATATATATATATATATATATATATAACTTCATTTCAGTTATTAAAAAAAAAAAGAAAAAACAGAAACAAAAAAAAAAAAAAAAAAGAAAAAAAAAAGTGATCTCTACTATCAAGTTGACAAGTTTGACCTTCTATATAGGGGTTTGTCCAAGTAGGCAATCAGACGTAAGTTTTCTTGATTTAATTTAATGTTATCTCTTTCTTGTTTTTTTTTCCCCTAATATATCTAAAAATTATTATTCTTAACCTGGTCAGTTATTGACGGCTAATGCAATTACAAAGTTTAAGGTATCCACTTAAATAAGAGTAACTGAGTAAGAATCAAATATGCAAACAAAACTCATATTAAATTTGAATTAGTCTTATAGTGGTGAGGATACCGAATAATTATTTTCCATTTATAGAGTATCTTTTTGGTATGTAGTTTATTGTGATTGTTATCGAAATTTTGTAATTGTATTTGTACATATTCATAAGTTAAAATGAATATAATTTTAATATCAACTAGCTAACACCTAATTGTATTTGTACGTATTCATCACTTTCCTCTTTAAATTTGGTTTAGGTTAATGTGTTTGAATGGAAAGGAAGAAGTAAAGAAAAGAAAAATTAATCCTTGCATAAGAGTATATATATTGGAGAGAGAGGGATAAATAAAATAATGCATTTACTTATTGAAAGATATGAGTTATATTCAATGAACCATGTGTTAAGATTTAAAAATCAAAATCAAATGCAAGTTGTGATTAGAAGAAACCATTTGTCAAGGATCTTGTGGTCCAGTAGCACAAAGTTACTCCCTTATATTGGAAGTTGTGGGAGTTGCTTCTTTATATGGGAGGTTGTAGGTTTGAGCCTCAGTGGAGGCGATATTGACTATATGTGTTTCAATAGATTGAGAAAATACTTATAAACAGATACTACATTATAATAGAGTTAGTAGTATTTAAAAAAAAAAAAAAAAAAAAAAAAACCATTCTAATTGACTAATATCAGTATAGTTATGTCATTGGCATTATATTGAGGTGGCCTGGTATAATTTCAAAGGTAACAAATTGTGTTAAACTTTTAGGTGTAACATTGCACACGAAATATGAATTTTAGAAAAATGCGAACATTATTGCACACAAATTATGTTAAATTTTAGAGATAAATGCAAAGAGTTTCTAAGGTAAAATAAGGTTAAATCTCAAGTCATTAATCCAGTTCAGATCAACCGTCTATAATGAAGAAAATGTTTTTTAAAAAATTGTGGTGGAAAATTTTGTGTAATTAAGATCATTTTTTTTTTTTTTTGGGGTTTTTAGGTGCATTATTTTCCTTCTTTGAGTGCACATTTTCCTTCTTTTAAGTGCATATTTAATCTTTGTCTCTTTGAGTGTATAGTTTCTCCCTTTAAGTGCATATTTTAGTGTCTTTGAGTGCACAATTTTGCCCTTCGACTGAGCATTTTTGTGCCTTGGAATGCACAAATTTGTGCATTCGAGTGCACAATTTTGATCTTTGATTGCACATCTTTGTGCATTAAAGTGTATACTTTTGACATTCGTGTGCACATTTTTTAGCCTTCAAGTGTACATTTTTGTGTCTTGGGTGCGGATGGTTGTGCCTTCGAGTGCATTGTTGTGCCTTCAAATGCACATTGTATTATTGTACCTTTGAAATTTGAACAGAATAATAAAACACTATAGAACAGAATGTGAAAAACACCAAAAAACAGAATGCATACAGATCAAAGGAAAAACATCATGCATACAAATCAAATGATTTGATCACTTCACGACTAAGCTCTTCTACTTCTTCTCACATGTAGATTGGAAGTGTAGTTTTTTTTACCGCCGTTAATATGAACTAATAAATCAATGACTGAAATTTATGCACATTTTTCACCTAGAAACTCCTTCGCACTTGGTCCTGGACCTCTATATATATATATATATATATATATATATATATATATATATATATATATATATATATATAGAGGGAGTGTTAAAGTGACTTTTAGTTTAACTTTTATCGACCACCGAAGTAACTTACAATCCGGCCATTTTGTATTGAGATCTTGTTGGTGTTCTTTAGTCTCATTTTATGTATTTTTAATTTTTAATCATTCTTTGTAATGGAAAAATAGAATAAAATAAAAAGAAACAATTGCAAACATCATGTGCTGTACCAAAATAAAGCAAATGCATCATGCATTTATGCTGCAATATACATGTGAGTGCATGACACTTCAAAATCAATAATGATGTAACATATAACTTCCAAAAGCTTTATGTTTTTTCTTTTACTTCCAGTTGTACGAATTAATTTTAAATCCATGATATTCGTAATCACAACTTTTTGTCACTGTTGATACATAATTTTAATTTTTGCCCTTTAGATTTTTCGTCATTATTTTACATCAAAATGGTCACTCAAATAATATTTTGTTATTTAATTTTTTTCAACATGCAATACTAAAACTGACCAAAAATGACAGTTGTGCATTAAAAATGACAAAAATTAAATATAGATCAGAAATCATCATAGGTGTAAAAGTTATATGACCAAAAGTGGCAACAAATACTTTATAATAATTAAGAAAAAAATCAGTACATTATATTACAGTAATTATTATAGCTATAAAATTCTACATATGCCTCAACAAAATTATACCCTTCCTATATTGGAATGTCGTCTCAAAAAATGGTTACTCACTTACTCCATATGAATACAATAACATTTATTACTTCATCACTAAGACACATTTTAAAAACCTAGTACATTTCTAATAATAAACAAATTATAGTACATTTATAATAGGCAAAATTAGAATATATCACTCAGTCAATACATTTGATATATACACTCCTAAATTTATATATCAAATCAAATAATGCACAACATTTTTTGGATAGAGGAGTATTGATCAACAATATAAATAAGTTTTTTAAATGGGATGATCGAGTGGGTGAATCATGATTTTCGTTTTTAAGATCATGAATTCGATTCTTGTCACCAATTTCTCAGTTGAGTTCATTGCATACGATTTTTTTTATTTAATTTACCTCTCCTATGTGGTTGCAGATTTCCTCGTCACCAAAAAAATAAAATTTATTTCAGCAAATTAAGATAGTTCAATAAGATGAAAATTAATCAATTTAACTGCATGACCTCCTTATATCAAAAACCTCGAACTCATCTCATTGGATAAGTAATATCTGACTGAGATAGCTGAACTGAAATCCCTACAATATTATTGGTTATACCTACACTTTAGTATATGATAGATATTGTTAAATTTCTTGTCGGGTGAAACTTTGTCCTCATTTGTTGATAGAAATGTACATTGCACCTTTATCGCTTTACCTTTTTCCCTCCCTTAATTCTTGTCTTTTTTCTACTTTCATCTCTTATTATTTTTTTTCTCAAGCAATTAGCATAGGGTGGTTGTAGCGTAAAACAATATATCAATATCAAAATTAATGAAATCACTTGTTTTGGCTCTGTTGGACAAACCTAGCTAAAAAGCTATAAGCTAGGAGCTGAAAGTTAAAAAGGAGGAAAACTGAAAAGCTATAAGCTTGGGGCTGAAAACTGAAGAGCTGTTAAGCTAACTATTATGATTGAAAGTGTTTGGTAAAATTAGCTTTTTGATAAGCTGATAAAGTAAAAAGATTAAAAAGGACTTCTTCATAAAATTTAAATTAGTTTGTTTACATATTAAAATTTAACATTTTGTCTTTAAAAAAAAAGTAACATTTTGAAATAAAACTATTAGCATAATCATGATCTAGCATCTCATAATGAAGTAGTAATATTGTTGCAAATCTCATAATAATAATAATAATAATAATAATAATAATAATAATAATAATAATAATATTATTATTATTATTATTATTATTATTATTATTATTATTATTATTATTATTATTATTATTATTATTATTAGCGGTGAAAGTTGCAGATAAAGGATAAGAGAAAAGAGTTTTAATTGGGAAGGGTAAATTATGACATTTCTTTAAAATAATAAGGATAAAGATGGAAAAAAAAGTTAGGAAGCTAGGAGCTTATTTTAGAATGCTACTCAAGGAGCTTATTTTGAAACGCTACCTAAGGTAGCGTTCTAAAATAAGCTTTTATTTTAAGCTAGGAGCTTATTTTAAGAACATAAAAAACAAGACTTATAGCTTATTAGTAGCTTAAAATAAGCTATAAGCTCCTAAATAAGCTCTGCCAAACAGAGCCTTTGTATTGATAAGTTTGAATTTTTACACAATGTTGTTCCGCGATGAAAGTACGATTAGTGGATTAGGGTGACAAATTCGGGCCAATGGGGGGAAAGTAAGCAATCATTATTGTGTGGACCATATTATCAAATAATATATATTTAGTACATAAATAATGTACCTTTAGTATATTAAAAATGTATATTGTATTCAGGAAAAGTACATTATTTGAGACCTGAAAGTACATTATTTTGTATAATGTGTAAGATTTTCCCACATAATATATATTATATTATGAGCCTTAATTATGTGGTGCTAATGGACTAGGCACATTAAGTAATTGGTTGGACTTGACATTTAGGTTTAAGTCTGTATCCCACCAATATGTCTATATAAAGTTTGTATTGATGGGATATATGACATATTCATTATATAGCATTAGAGTTAGAGAACTCATACTACTCAAAAAAATGCAAATTTACTACTCAAGAGGCAACACAACAAAGTATCAATTATGGCTGGAAATCAGTACGACTTCCGTTTCCGCTACTATGAGTTAAGTTTTTCGTAGATTCTACTCTGTATAGTTAGACTATATTTAAATCTAACATATTGTACATTTAATACAAAAGTAATATACTTTTAATATATTAAAAATATACTTTTTGTTATGATCCACGTACCACTATGTATACGATAGGCCACACAATAATTTGCCGAAAGTAAGATGATGTATTGGGATTTGTATGAGAAGACGGTAGAAGCATTCATTAGCTTGTAGCATGGGAATAGGGTGCAGTGGGAGAAGCAAAGAAGAAATAGGCATCTTAGTTCGTATCCAAATGAGAGATCATTATACCTGAATTATTGGAATAATCATGAGAACAGAAGTATTATATTATTTGTATATTCTTTCAAATACTTCATATTAAACTCGTAAGCGAAACTTGTACAGACATGAGTATTACATTATAATTTGTATCTTGCTTATGAACAGAGGTTTTGTATGTTTACAGTTATATACACAACATTATCACAACAATAATACTTAACTTCTCTTGTGTTTTGCATCGTTGCTATTTGATCCATATATAATTTGAGCTGATTCTTGAATTTTTCCTTGAAATTTAAAAATCTAGTTCGATCAAGTACAATAATGGATGTTACTAAAACAAGCATATTCTAAACAAGATGGCATAACGTTTTGTGAATAGATGGATATAGAATATATATTACTCCGTATACAACAATAACATAATAGCTACACTCATATTAAATCCAGTTGTCCTAGTCTTTTACCAACTAAGGTCACAATATATGTAAGGTTTATTCAATACAAATTATCATATAGTTACTGTCAATTTCCCTCATCATTCAAAAAATCATATTAAATAAAATCAAACGATTCGCAAATATAGTACCATAGTTTCTTGTATTTTCGTTTTTAATGAAAAATAATATGAAGTATAACAAAATACACGTTATTAGAAAATTAATTGTGACGTACCGTCACTTTTGACGTCAGTAATTATAACGTGTAGACATATCAAAGACTACAAATAACAAAGTTTGTAATATTTTTTTTTTTTTTGAAAGTAACTGGCTCTATTACATTATAGTATCTGTTAACAAAGTTTGTAATATATTCTTATGCTTAATGCATAAATTTCAAAGCATGGGTAACTGTTGTGTGGTTTTCTTTTACTCTTTTACGTGAGGATTGGTTTGTGCAATACATCAGGAATAGAATATTATTCTATGGATTATATTAGATCTATTTTGTTGTTTGATTTAGATTTTATAGTAATGAATAGAATTTCATATAATGAGTTATCCCATTGCTGTGGGAATAACTATTCACAATGCCCCTTGGTACGGTATTAGTTATTCTTAACCCATTTAGAATAGATATTTTTATTATTTCAAAAATACACTCATATACATTCATATAAATATATAAATAGTGGTAGTAGTGTGGTAGTGGTAGTGGTAGTGTTGGTGGTATTGGTGATGGTATTGGTGGTGGTGGTGGTGTGGTAGTGTGGTAGTGGTGTTGGCGGTGGTGGTGGTGGTGTCATGGTGGTTGTGATGTTGCGGTTGTGTTGTTGTGAGATGGTGTCGATGGTGGTGGTGATTGTGGTGGTTTGGTGGTTGCGGTGGTGGTAGTAGTAATAATAATAATAATAATAATAATAATAATAATAATAATAATAATAATAATAATAATAATAATGACAATAATAACAATAATAACATTTTCAAAAAAAAAAAAAACAATAATAACAATAATAACAATAATAATAATAATAATAATAATAATAATCCAGAAACAAACCTAAAAAAAAAAAAAAAGAAAAAAGATGGCAAATAAAGAATCCAAAAAGTGTCTTCCGAATAAAAAAATTATGAATACATTTTCTGACAAATTGGGTTTTTTTTCCGTTGACAAGAATGAATATTTTTCTTTGCCTTCAATTTCTTTGAGTACCCAAACACTGAAAAATGACTGGAAGTCATTTTCCGGGTTTCCAAATATACCCTGAATTGTAGACTGGCATTCCGGCCTATTCTATTCATTTATTATTCCATTCATGTTAGAATTCTATTCTATTCCATTTATTTTTTATTTTTTGAACCAAACACCATATGTTAGATTTTAGCTATAGAGGGTTATTAATGGTTAAAAATTAAAAGGATAAGGTTAAACAAGTCCTCAAACTATATATCAAAAGATAATTAGATCCTCGAACTATTTTTTTTTTTAAACTTCAAATTGAACTCTTAAATTGGTTTAAATTATACAGTTAACATATTTAACAAGTAAAAGGCAACCAATTAATTTTGCTAGCGTGACATCTGACATGGCATTCCATTCAAAAAAAAAAGTGTAAATAAAATTTTTTATTAAAAACAAGTTTTTGGTGACGGAGGCATTGTCGGATTCTTCGTCCAATCTAACTTAGAAGCCTCCCAAACTTCTTCGTCCATGTCAAACTGGACGAAGATGTTTTCTCAACCTAGTTCGGCATGGATGAAGAAGCCTTGGCAGTTTAGTTGTCATGCAGCTCAGCTGCCATGGCAAGTTGTTATTGTTGTTTTCTTTAAATATAATTATTTTGATTTAAAAAATAATAATAATTTTAAGAAATATGATTATACGTGGGATCTGTATGACAGCCTGACAGGTGACTTATGGGTAACATGCGATTATAGCCTTATAGGTCAAATAAGTTAATTGTACATTTTAAACAAGTTTAAGGGTTTAATTAGATTTTTTTTTAGTCTCAAGGTTTAATTGCGCTTTGAATTGGTATATAGTTGGATGGTATATTAGACCCTTATCTCAAAATTAAAATATTGTACTCACATATCTCTCTAAATGACAAGTCCATCTAATGAAGTTGGTCAGATTTATGACTTGGTAAACGTAAGGTTACAACTTCGACTACCTGCGAGAGCACCCTGTTGTCGTTCTTGATTAACCTAGGTTAATTTATCTCTTTGTGATTATTTACCGGCTAGAGTCACATAGCAGGATTTGCCCAATACATACCTTCGGATAGTAATTGTCAATTTTTCCCATCACTCAAAAAAAATGGTGAATCTAATAGTCACTTTTAATTTCGACTAATGCATAATCGAGTTTTTATTATATTCATTTTAACTTTATCAACATATATTTCTCTATTTACTTGAGAACTCCTGTCAGTCAAATCACATATACGTTGCTTGAGTTAGGTTCAAATCTTTAGTTTACAAAAGAAATCACTATTAATAACGTGAGAAACTCCCTCTTTACATAAATGAACCTGATTGTTTTCTAATTTTTTTTTCTGTCACACCCAAAAATAAATTATTTTAAAAAAAAAACGTTGAATAATAAAAGAAGCATAATGGAGTTAGGCAGTTTGTTCTGAAGTTAATTATGCATATATATACAAAAAATTAGGACGGCACTGGCATACTTCCAACCGACCACCTCCTACCACAGTACAAGGAAAATAGGAATAAATAAAACGAGGAAAATGAAGAAAAATATCCGTATGTATTTCCAAACCAAACATAGTACGTACCCGTAACGTCATTTTAAAATTGAAGTGGTCTTTTGCCCTATAATATACGTCAATCAAATTAATTTTAAAATACATTTGTTATAATATCAAACATGTTTTTTTTTTTTTTTGTTATTATCATAAGATATTTGAATTTGAAATTATTATATTAAAGTACTCAAATTTCACTTTCAATAAAATTAATTTAGTAAGCAAAATATCTTTAAATTAGTGCAGTTCATGACTTGGCAAGGAGGGATTTGAATTGTCATATGCAACGTATTTATAGAGAGACAAATTTTCTTGTGAAAATTTAGAGAAAATAGTTTTTCTTTTTAAAAGAAAAATGATTGTTCTCCTAAATTAAAATTCCAATTATTACATTCAAATGTAATTAGCTAAAGTTCAGGGGTAGTGAAGGTGCGCTGGGTAAAGGATCACAAGATGATAATTTAGTCTAAGTTGTTCATAGTTAATCAGTTCAAACCAAGAAGATTAATAGACAAATATCACTAAGAGTCAAATTCGGAACCTTATAGTTATCAATCTAACTGTTCAGCCAACTTGGTTGGAGATGCCCTTAGATTAATAAGATCCTAGTGTATCATCACTTTGAATTATTGGAACTAAATTTGAATAACATAGTATTTATTTAATTTGAAATAAATATTTAAAGTTAAAATAAAAATGTTTACATTTAAACTAAATATTTATGAAATTGTATTTATATATCTAGCTATATATAATATATTGGAATTATCTTTGTAACGTATCTAGAGCCGTCAAAATGGGCTTAGCCCGCCGGGCTTTCCCGCCCCGCCCGCCAAAAGGGCGGGGCGGGCTCATGGTTTTGAAGCCCGTATTAAAAACGGGCTTTTTTGCCCGCCCCGCCTAGCCCGCGGGCTTGGCGGGCTGGCGCTACCCGCCAACCCGCCTTTTTTTTTTTTTATAGTTTTTAAGTTTATATATATATATATATATATATATATATATATATATATATATATATATATATATATATATATATATATATATACACACAGATTTACAGTGTTACAGTGTTACAGTAACACTGTAAATCTGTGTGTATATATATATAACTAACTGTAGATCTGTGTTACTGTAACACTGTAACACTGTAAATCTGTGTGTATATATATATATTAGTTATATATATATATATACACAGATTTACAGTAACACTGTAAATCTGTGTGTGTATATATATATATATATATATATATATATATATATATATATATATATATATATATATATATATATAATATATTAAAAATAATATGTCTAATATGTATAATATAATAATATAAATAATAGGGATAATTATACTTACCCGGTTACTCCTATTGGTGTCATTGTTGTCATGTTGTGATGAACGAATTTATGTTATTTTCTTATGAATAAGTGTTTTAAGTAGATAGCAATTAAGTTATTAACATAATCACATTAGAGTTTAGATTTTAGAGACACATCACACATGATTAAAAAAAAAAAAAAAAAAAAAAAAAAAAAGAGGCGGGCTTTGGCGGGGCCCGCGGGCCTAAGGCGGGGCGGGGCGGGCTGCCCCTACCTAGGCCCGTATTATTGGCGGGCTTTTTAGCCCGCCCCGCCAAAAGGCGGGCTTTGACGGGCTTTGGCCCGCCAGCCCGCTTTGACAGCTCTAAACGTATCAATTTGATGATACCATCTTGATAGAGGACATTTACCCATGTGCTAGAATCAACCACTAATAATATCATAAGGAGGAACATATTATGTAGAGATCAGGGTTGTAAAAATCGGTTTAGGCGCCCGTCTAGCCCCGCCTAGGCGCTAGGCGCCTCTAGACCGTGGCGATTTCCCCCCTAGGCGCCCGCCTAGGTTACCGGCCGCTTAGGCGTCCGCCTAGCGCCTAATTCGGTCGATTTGGCCGCCTAGCGTCTAAGTTAGTCAAGTTAACTCGTCCATTTCGGTCGAGTTAACTCGATCGGCTCGGCCTAATTTTTTTATTATATATGTGTGTGTGTGTGTGTCTGCGCGCGCGCATACATATATATAATATGACATATATACACTCGTAAACTAGTTTGATACTTTGAATCTTTAGATGATTGAAGTATTTGAGTATTTTTAATTTTTAATATTGTTTTAATGATTTTTTTTTGAAAACCATTGTTTTGATGTTATGACTTACGAATATCATTAATTCATTTATTTGGATGTGTTATTTGATTAAATGTTGAAAACAACCTCATTAAAATTGTCAAACTGCAAGTCTACCATTGTTTTTTTGGCGCCCGCCTAGCGCCGCCTAGATTCCGCCTAGGCGCGCCGCCTAGACCGCCTAGGCACTAGGCACTGTCCGGACGCCCGACTAGTTCCTAACGCCTACTGCAACCATGGTAGAGATCACATATGCTAAAACAAAAAATCTCTTTCTTTGTAAATTCTTGAATATCTAGCTAGTAATAAGCCCAAGTATTGATGGTGGGAGCCATTCCATACATATTGTCCTTTAATTGTAAAAAGCAAGTAGTTGGGGGGAGTGCAGAGCGAGTTTGAGGAGAATCCATATTTAATATGCTCAAGACGGATTTGAAAAATCTCATTCGTATTCGAATTTGTATTTGCATCCGCAAAGAGTGCATATCCAATTCGATCCAATTGTGCTATAATCCAAAATTTATTTATAAAAAAAATATGTTCAAAATTTGCAAACAAGCCCTAAATATTTATGAAATTATATTTACATATCTAGCTATCTAATATAGGAGCCTAGCTAGTCTTGTAATATATTAATTTGATGATAACATGTGCTAGAACCAAGCAAAAATAATATCATAATGAGACAGATTATGTAAAGATCGAAACATCAAATATGCTACAAATATAATGTCTCTTTACTAGCTTTGTATTAATTGCTGAATATGTTGTTATGAACCCAAGTGGTCTGTTGATTATAATTAATTTGCTAGTAGCATGCACTAAGATGCAAAAAGTACAATCTATTTTGGCGCCAATTCCATTTTTGCTCAAACTAATACCATGATTTGATGTACATATGCTGGAATAATACATTACTCAACACCTATTCTGAACATAACTATTTTATCTTACCCAAAATTATATAGTCCAATCAAATTAAACGGCCAATATCTTGTGACAAAATTTAACTCTCATTATACCATTGATTACAATCCATTATTACCACGACCAACACATCGTTTTGTATCCTACCTCAAAAATATTTGTTTGTCACAATAATCATGTCATAATATGCAGATACATAAATAAAAACAGGTTGCCGAAGATCTTGTGGTCAAGTGATATAAAGTAATTTTCTCAAATGAATTTACCTCATCATGTTTATATCTAATTATGTAACTCTGATTTCTCGATATCAACTCAATAATATTAATCCTGTGGTCCAAACATACGTACTGACAATATAATTTTGACGTTGAACCACCACCACTTGAACAAAGGGTTTTGTCTCATAGAAGAAGCTTCCCTGGTAATGACCTAGATTCACGACGGAACCAAGGAGCCACAAAAAGCAACACCTTTAGATATCATTAGACCCAGGATTCTTATATTAATTGTACGGAAATTGACAACTTCAGTTCCTAGCACGTTACCATGTTTGGACTATATTGTACCTTCGTGAATGGGTTAATGTTGTCACTGTATGTCAACTCTTTTTCCTCCTAGGGATATAGCATCCATAAGATTACATTTACATACAACATTTTATATATCTTCCATGCATGTTACTCGGCATAAGCTTTAAAATTTGATATATGTAGTACAATTATTGGAAGGATCATATGAATGCAACACGAGAGACTTTAGGTTTCCTAGTCTTCTCAAACATATTTACTCATTAGTCATTTCACCCTTTATTTTAATCCAAATCCTTATTGATTAAGGAATGTATGTATGCTCTCTCTCTCTCTCTCTCTCACACACACACACACAAAATTCTATGGGTCATGTGTTGAGGAGGCTAGGTGGTGGCTTGAAAGGGATTGGAGGATTTTTATCCGTGCAATTTACCGTGAGCAGAATTGGGTGGCTGATAGCCTCGCTTCTTTGGGCGCGTGTCAGCAGAACGAGTGAAAGATTCTCAGTTACTGCCCCCTAGATGTGATGAGGAGTATTGCAAGGACCTGGGGCATGCCACATGTGTTCATAGAGTAAGGAGACCTGCACTGTTGGAAATTATGAAATTTCCGACCACCTGAAAGTGATCTTAAATCAAGTTGAAAGCAAAAATTGGTCAAAAATAGCAACAAAGATTTTTCCAGATACCAAAAGTGGTCGGAACAAGGCTTTCAACTTGATTTAAGATCACTTTAAGGTGGACGAAAATTCCATAATTTTCAGCAGTGCCGCTAAAGTCTTCTCCCCCGGGATTACCCCTCCTTTGTTGACCAAAAAAGCTTATTCTATGGATCATATATAATAATTTTTGCAAGGATCATATGAAACATGTCTTCTCGTAAAAAGAAATGTAGAATAATCTCAATCATCTATCTAGTTTGATCTAAGGGTGGAAAATAAGAAGTTTAAAAAAAAAAAAAAAGGTGACACTTTCATAATTACTACAATGCACTAATTAAAGAAATGTTTAATTAGGAGTGCATTTACATATTTGACTAGTGCACAAAAACATTATTAGATGTAAACCACAAAACAAACAAATGCACACGCATATGTACTATAATGCAAAATTGCACACACACTACACTTATATATGCATTGCACTGTGGACATTCTAAAATTGCACTATACACACGTTCACAATGAAATGCACACATACTTCATGCACCACTAGCAGCAACAAAGAAGCAAGAATCAAAACTTCAGTTCATTCACATACTTGACTAGTGCACAAACATGCATCATTAGATGCAATCGAGCACACTACAAGTAGATGCACCTGCATATGTACTATAATACACACACGCCAAGTTTACAACGCATACACAAATCACATGAACACAAAGTGCACATTATGCCACAACGAGATGCACATATACGATAAAACCCAACCGCAAGAAACTGGCAATGGAAATGCACAACTACTGAGCCCATAGTGCACAGTACTGTACACCAGTATATTGTCCGTGAAAACTGCACATAGCTCAATCACAAATATAGACAATATTATACTCAAATGATATAAAATTTTGTTTTGAAGATCAAAGATAGAAAATTTTAAAAACACAAAAATCAACTTAATTGAGTGCATGGCTGGAAAAAAAAAATTGCAAAAAATAAAAAATAAAAAACTTAAAGCAAAATGGAGAAAGAACCCATAAGAAGAAGGAGAGTACATTAGCAAGAAAAACCAAACGTTCCATAAATTCAACTCCTAAAATCAAACATAATATTTGTGTATAATCATTATATATTACAGCCTTCAAAACACAAACCAAAATTATCAAAGCATCACTGTGTAAATAAAAAGTTAAATAAAGAGTTACTTTCATTTTTTTGTCCTAGATTTATAGGTGACAGTCCACTTTTAGTATTTTTTTTTTTTTTTTATCGGAGCATCAACTTTTGGTCCTAGTATTATTATGACATGACCAATTTTGGTCATCTATCAACAAAACCGTTGAAATTTTATTAAATTGAAGGACATTTTGATCTTTTTAATACAAAGTGCGCTTACCCGTTATATTTTTTATGTTTATTTTTTGAAAAAAAAATCATAATTGAAGAGCGAAATACCCTTGTATTTAACGAAATTTCAACGATTTTTTTGATAGAGGACCAAAATTGGTCATGTCACAATAATACTAGGACAAAAAAGGGATGTTTTTATAAAAAAAATTACTAAAAGTGAACTGTCTCCTATAAATCTATGACCAAAAATAGAATTAACTCTTAAATAAATATTAAAAATAAACCACAGTTATACACATACTAAAGATGGAGAACCCAGATTTGTCACAATTTTTATGTGGGGATGGTTCTAATATGAACCTAATTGCACATAATTATTATGGGTATATTTATGACATCGTTTTCCAACATACTCTGAGGGAAGGAAATAAGTGTGCCAATCATCTAACTAATATTGGCTAGATTGGAGATTGGGGAACTACCTTGTTGGATTCCGCCGCCCGCTAGTATGGACATGCTTCTAGCTCGTGACGCCTTTGGTGTCAATTCTATGAGAGTGTGGAAACTTGTGTCTTTCTCGTTGTCTACGATAAGCTCATCCAAAAAAAAATAATAATAAATAAATAAAATTATGGGTATATTTTACATGAATATGCTGAGTTATATATTATGAATATAATTTCAGAAAATATAATACGTAATAATAACATGAATATGCATAATTACTTATTTTAATGGAAATAATTGCATAATATATAATGTATCATAATTAATAAATGGATATATACAATATATGGTAATGACTATAATAACTAAATATAAAAATTTCGTTTGTAAATTACAAAACAGCCCTATTAAGAAATTTCATTCCCAGCCCTCTAATGTTTAATTAGAGATAAGTATTAAAAAATAATATTCCACTGTCCTCAAATAGTTGTTTATATTCCATTTTTTGTAAGACTTAAAATATTATTTATTCATAAAATAAATATTACAAACAATTTTACTTTTTATATTATGTTTGGAAAAATTATATTTTTAATCCTTTAATTAGTTTCTACTAATCATTTTAATCTTTAATTTTTTGTCAGTATAGCATACCTATAACTTTTTTAAAATAAGTTAGTACAATTTTAGTTCTTAGAGCAATGGAACTATTAAATTATATAGGAATAAGTGTTAAATAGATCATCCAACTACATATTAAATTGCAATTGGGTCATCGACTCATCGAACTCAAAAAATTAAAATTAAGTCACTGAACAATGCAAAATAATGCAATTCAACCTAAAATAACCTGTTGATGTGGCAGTTACCGAATTTTAAAATATTTTTTTATTTTATTTAATAAATTTAAATTAAATAATTATTTTAAAAAAAAATACTCACTCGCCTTCTCCGGTGAGAAGGTAGCCTCGCCTTTTCACTGGAACAACCAACTGGGTTGCCTTCTTCGTTGATAAGGCAACCCAGTAGGTCACATTCTCGCTAGATTTCTATTTTTTAACACATTTCTTCCCATTTTTTAGTAAAACTTAAAAAAAAAATAATCTATTTCTTAACTTCAAAGGACTTTGTCTGCAATGGCATCAAGTTGCTCTTTTATATGAGAAATTGTGAGTTCAAATTTCAGTGGAGGCGATATTGTCTCTTATCTTTATGATTCATTAGGTAATTACGAACAGTATTCGATAATGGATATATTAATATATATAGTTTGGTGTCGGCAAACATAATAGGAGATGGTCATTTTAAGTCTTCAACTTCTTAGTGTTTCTTCTTTCTTGATTGTCAAGGCCACAAAATTTATAGTTCAGGTTATACAATTAGCCGTAGTAACCTTGATATAAGACATAATGCTGCATTGCTGCGAGAATAAACGTATCACATGGTAGGAGATGTATACAGAACTTAATATATAGATTAATGGTGTAATTATAATTTAGTAAGAATTTGTGAGATAGAGTTCTATTAAGACTTTAATATTATAATTAGACTAATGGTGTAGCTATTTTTTATATTAGACTTTAATATTAGAATTAGACTCATGGTGAGTTATAATTCTATAAGTATTTGTGGGTTAGAATTCTATTGAAACTTTAATATTAGAATTCTATAAGGATTTGTGTGCTTTTTCTTTTGAAGCAATGTTAACGGTGAATTTTGACAGAAATGGACGGAGAAGGTAATATTTAACAGGAAAGTTAACGGATAATCATATAATTAATGATAAATTAAGAAATTTCAAGGAAAAATTAAAATTTGAACAATGTGAACCATTTATTTGATTTAATGATTTGATGGACATTTTTTCTACCCATTATAGGCCTAAACTTTCTTTGGCTCTTCATAGTA
This sequence comes from Ipomoea nil, assembly GCF_001879475.1. Classification (NCBI taxonomy): domain Eukaryota; kingdom Viridiplantae; phylum Streptophyta; class Magnoliopsida; order Solanales; family Convolvulaceae; genus Ipomoea; species Ipomoea nil. The sequence goes on from NW_017617471.1 coordinate 4,790,825, forward strand.
TAGTAGATAGTAGATATATAGGTTTCTGTTTTTAACTTTTGAATGTTTTAGGGAGTAACCATACGAGCCAGTCCTGTCATGTCTGGCCAGGGCGACTGCACAGGGCCCTCAATATAATCTATTATTCTTTATACTTGATTTTTTTTTTTTTGAATTCATAGATTGGTCTTAACTGTAATTGAGAATAAAATTTTAGAATGAATAGACATCGAAATTTTGTATTTAAATATGAACGAAAATGACACTTTTGAATTGTATTCTTTCTTTGTTAAATTTTTATGCATTATATTTGATCAAAAAAATATAATTACATTTTTATTTTTGTCATAGAATACAATAACTTGAAGTCCAAATGAATTTGAACTCAATTACCTCAGTTATATAGATTTTCTGATCTAGATCTTCATATGTCTTTTAAGATTATGCATGTTTCTTACATTTATAAATAAAAATCTCTATCATTATAGCGAAATTTAAATATTAGAGAAATATCTTTCTCCCTGTGTTTTGTCTCTCTATTATTGCCTTTGTGTTTGTAATTTACTCTATTATATTTAGATTGAATCTCAAAACAAAAACAATGAATGTCCAAACTTTTAGACATGGACCCTATTTTTAATGGAATGGCCTTGGTAACCATTATACAAGTGTATGTAATGGGTAAATTTTGCAAACCACATAAGAGTGTTAAACTGTAAAACTTGTGGTTTTCGAATGTCATAATCATGCTCCACTCACCCGATCACTAATTTGAGACAATTTTTGCATATTTTGTTATTATGTGTAGATATATTTATGCCTCTTATTAAATTAAGATAAAAAATAATTCAAATATCTTTTTTTTAAAGGATATATGTACTCTATAGAGGCTCTGTTTGGCAGAGCTTATTTAGGAGCTTATAGCTTATTTTAAGCTACTAATAAGCTATAAGCTCTGTTTGGTAATGTTCCCAAAATAAGCTCCTAGCTTCCTAACTTTTTTTTTTCATCTTTATCCTTATTATTTTAAAGAAATGACATAATTTACCCTTCTTCTCCTTTATCCGCATCTTTCACCTTTCACCGCAATTATTATTATTATTATTATTATTATTATTATTATTATTATTATTATTATTATTATTATTATTATTATTATTATTATGAGATTTGCAACAATATTGCTACTTTATTATGAGATGCTAGATCATGATTATGCTAATAGTTTTATTTCAAAATGTTAATTTTTTTAAAGACAAAATGTTAAATTTTAATATGTAAACAAACTAATTTAAATTTTATGAAGATGTCATTTCTAGTCTTTTTACATTTATCAGCTTATCAAAAAGATAATTTTACCAAATACTTTCAATCATAACAGCTAGCTTAACAGCTCTTCAATTTTCAGCTCCGAGCTTATAGCTTTTCAGCTTTCGGCTATTTTTCAGCTTTTAACTCCTAACTTATACCTTTTCAGCTAGGTTTGCTAAACAGAGCTAGAGTATAATTCCCGTGTGAAAAATTTATTAGAGCATGCACATCAGTGTATTTTATTTGGTTTTTTCATCCGAAAAAACCAAGCTTGGGTTTTTTACTAGTGTAAAAGAGGGTTTTTTGGTCAATTTTTTTAATAAGAAAGTTGAAGACGTGAACATGCTCTTGGACCGTACTAAGAAATAAGTGAAATAACAATGTTTTCAAATGAAACTTAATGATTAAATTAAATAATACTCTCCGGGTCCCCTGGCTTTAAATAGCATAAACATTTTCCATTTCACCACGCATTTCGGAATCATAAACAACCAACCGTACATTTTCGGGAATCTTCCTTCTTTTCTCTTAATATTCTCCATTGCCATTGTCATCTCTCACCTTCCTTCCTTCCTAAACCTGCAAGCTGCAACCTTCTTCCTGGAGTCTGTGTTTAGCTTCTTCTAATATAATACATTGAATTGGTTTCTAGATCCTGGAAACCAAGAGCTTCTTTCTTGATTGTAGCGATCGAGTTTGGTGGATTGAAATTGAGAATGAGTGGGGAGAGCTGTTCGCTGCTGGCGGCGGCCGGAGAGGAGGATTCGAACCGGAGAATTCTGGGGAAATACGAGCTGGGGAAGCTGCTTGGGTGTGGGGCTTTCGCGAAGGTTTATCACGCGCGGGTCATCAGGACGGGGCAGAGCGTGGCGATAAAAGCGGTGAGCAAACACAGGATTCTGAAGAGCGGCCTCACGGGTCACGTCAAACGGGAGGTTTCTATCATGCGCCGGCTGCGCCACCAGCATATCGTGCGCCTCCTGGAGGTCCTCGCTACCAAGACGAAGATCTATTTCGTGATGGAGTTCGCCAAAGGCGGGGAGCTCTTCACCAAGGTGGCCAAGGGGCGGTTCAGTGAGGATCTCAGCCGTAAGTACTTTCAGCAGCTCATCTCCGCCGTCGGTTACTGTCACTCCCGCGGCGTCTTCCACCGCGATCTCAAGCCGGAGAACTTGTTACTCGACGAGAATTGGGACCTCAAAATCACCGATTTCGGATTAAGCGCCGTGACGGATCAGGCCAGACCCGACGGCCGCCTCCATACCTTGTGCGGCACTCCGGCGTACGTCGCTCCTGAGGTCCTGGCGAAGAAAGGATACTACGGTGCTAAGGTGGACATCTGGTCGTGCGGCATCATCCTTTTCGTACTCAACGCCGGATACTTGCCGTTCAACGACACCAATCTAATGAACATGTACCGGAAAATTTACAAAGGCGAGTACCGGTGCCCTAAATGGACCTCACCGGAGCTGAAACACCTTATCAATCGCCTCCTCGACACCAATCCGGAGACTCGCATCACGGTGGAGGAAATCAAAGCCGATCCATGGTTCCGGAAAGGATACATGGACGTTAAACCCCAAATCGAATCCGAATTCGAATTCAAAACTGACAGCGACAGAGACAACAAATACCTAAACGCATTCGATCTCATCTCCTTCTCCCCCGGCGTCAACTTGTCCGGTCTATTCGATACTCACAGCGCCATCGCCGACACCGACCGGGTTCTATCGGCCGAACCGTCGGAGAAAATCGTCGACAGTATAGACAGGATAGCTAGGGCGGAGGGAATGAAAGTGACGAGAAAGAATGGTGGAATTAGGGCGGAGGGGCAAAATGGTCATCCCGTAGTAGTAGTTGAGATTAACCGGCTAACGGAGAAGCTGGTAATAGTAGAGCTCAAAAATTACCGCGGGGACGAAGCCGGCCGGGAAAAATGGAGTGATAAGTTTAGGCAACAGCTTAAACTACTAAGCTATCAACCAGACGAAGCCCATTAGTATAAAAATTACAGTATTAGACTTTTTTTTTACAGTTTTACCTTTTGGAAAATCGGAGTCTATGTGGATAAATAGTTTAAGACTTTTTTAAACCTTACAAAATAACCAAAAGGATAAAGCACAAAAAGCTTCTTGCTTTTACCTATGCCTTTCAGAATTAATCACAATGATTAGTAAAGTGATTAAACATAAACCTGCAGAAGGAAGAGCTTAAACAGCAGTCATGGAGAGTTGTCTAATTTCATTTTCTTAATATTTTTTTATCGTGTTTATATATTGTTTAATAACATATTTTTGTAATTAGAATAAATTTGTTTTAAAATTCTGTGTTAGTTTAACAATTATTATTTTTTTGGTGTACTCAGGTGGGTTTTCACCGACGTTGGAGATTTAAGGCTACTTCACCTTTGATTAAAGATGAATGAGTCACTTCCACCTGCAACCCAAGTTATTAGTTTAACAAATATAGTCACAACTGAAAGTCACTTCCACCAAACATTTTCTTAATATTTTTTTATCGAGTTTATATAGTGTTTAATAATAAAATATTTTTTATAAATAGAATAAAATTGTTTTAAAATTCAGTGTTAGTTTATTTAACAATTATAGTCACAAACTGAAAGTCTACTAGTGGAAAAGTCATATGAAAACAATGTTTTATGACTCTGTAAATATGGAGCCTACAAGTGGAAAAGTCATATGAGAACAATGCTAGTTCTTGTAAATTTCTAAATGGAATTATGTTACTGTTTTCCAAAAAAAAAAATGGAATTATGTTACTTTACTTTTATTTCCTTATTTCTTTTACACTTTAAAATGGAAATTTGTTTGATACTTTTGTGAATAAAATTAAAAGTAAGTAATGTAATTTTGTATTATTCATCAAAGAAATTGTATACTAGTAACTTTTAATTTTAAGATGGGTATATTTTTAAATTAACAAGATAGATAGTTTCGGTTTTATACTTTCCATCTGACCTTCTGAAGGAGAGCCCTTTTCCAAAAATAAATAAAAAATAAAAAAAGCAAGCCACGTAGATGCCATATGAGCACTTTCCCTTTGACCTTCACTAAAGGAGAGCCACAGAGATGTCATTTAAGCACAAGGTGTTTGTCGATCCATTGAGATATCTATAAAGACTTATAATTCACAAAGACTTCTAAAGATAAAATAGAAGTCTAGAAGATCTACAAAATCTCTATAACTGAAATAATTGAGTTCGAGTTCATATGGACTTCAAGTTAGGGTGTGTTTGGAAACCTGGAAAATGAGTTCTGGAAATCATTTTCCAAGTTTTCATTGTTTGGATGTGCCTGGAAAATCAAGTCAACGAAAATTATTTTCCGTTGACTTTGGAAAATAGGCTCATTTTGGAGGAAAATGACTTCCCCTTTTTTTTGAAGGGAAGTCATTTTCCAACTTTTACACCAACATCACACCACCACCAACATCATCAACACCATACCACCGCAACCACTACCACCGCCAACACCATACCACCACCACCACCATACCACCGCAACCATCGTCGCCGCCACCACCACCACCATACCACCGCCACCACCACCACTACTACCGCCGCCGCCGCCACCACCACCACTATACCACCGCAACCACTGTCGCCGCCACCACCACCACTACCACCGCCGCCGCCGCCACCACCACCACTATACCACCGCAACCACTGTCGCCGCCACCACCACCACCATACTATCGTCACCACCACTGCCACCGCCACCACCACCATACCACCGCCACCGCCATCACCACCATACCACCACTACTACCACACCACCACCATCACACCGCCGCCACCGCCACCACCACGACCATACCACCGCAGCCACCACCACCACCATACCACCGCAACCACCGTCGCCGCCGCCGCCACCATCACCACCATACCACCGCAACCACCGTCGTCGCCACCACACCACCACTGCCACTGCCGTCATACCACCACCAGTTATTATTATTATTATTATTATTGTTATTATTATTATTGTTATTATTATTATTATTATTACTATTATTATTATATAACAAATAACACCATTACCACTACACCACCCCCACCACCATAATATTTTTGATATATTATTAGTTATTTTTTTATTATATTTAAAATTATTATTATATTATTATATATTATTATACATGTTGTAATATTCGAAATAAAATAATTAAAATGTTTAATTATACAATTCTACTCATTTTCCAGAAAATGACCCAAACACACAAAAATAGTTTTCCAGAATGCAACCAAACACTGGAAAGGAAAATGTTTTCCGGAAAATGACTCATTTTCCAGAAAACATTTTCCAGAAGTCATTTTCCTGCTTTCCAAACGGACCCTTATTGTATTCTATGACTAAAAATAACATGTAAATTTTTTTTTTTCAAATATAATGCATAAAAATTCAACAAAGAAAAAAATGAAATTCAAAATTTAATTTAAAAGTGACATTTTTATGCATATTTAAATACAACACTATTCATCAAAATTTCAATGTCAATTCTATTTAATTTTATTTTCAATTACAATTAAGACCAGTGTATTCTAAAAAAGAATAATAATTATCAAGTATATAAAAATAATAGATTATATATAAATATTTTTAAAAAATTAAACCCAAAAAATTAGGGACCCTGTGTCGTCGCCTTGGGTGCATATGGCCAGTACCAACCCTGGTTTAAAACGGGTCCTCAACACCTTCACAAAAAGAAATAAATAATTTGGAGGCGCATAATATAATGTTTTGTGCTTCCAAATTATTATTATTAGTTTATTATTATTATCTATTATTAAAATGCTAATAAGTAATATGGAGCTTACCTACTTTAAAATTTGTATTTTTTTTTTTTGTGTCACTACCTCGTTCAAGTGTAATAACACGCAAATCATATAAGAGAAGTAAATCGTACTACTAATATTATATTGGATAGGCTTGACCAAGAAAGTGTTAACAAGAGCCAAATTCAAGACTTTAGTCTTAATAATAATTATATTGGCAACATTTTCATGAAAGTTATATTTTGCAATTACTTTTTAGATAGTTTTAGAAGAATTTGTTGAACCATATAACAGCATGCTGCATACTACTGTCGAAGTATAATAATAGGATGCAGTCATGCAGGTAAAATTAGTGTTTAAATTAAATATAAAATACCCAAAGTTATAATTTGGTAATGATGATTAATGTTTGTCGTAATCTGAGTTGGAATCAATAATACAGTGAATAAAAAACTAGTGGACGATGACGAAGCACTGTGCATAAAACATTGACAACATTATATTAATAAATATATAATTAAGGTTTTTAAAAAAATGTACGACTGATTGGTAAGTGAAGGTCATTATCACATTAGCTAATCAACTTATATCAATTTCTTTTTATATAAAAAAAAAAATAAAAAAATTTCTTATTTTCTTTACGCACATAATTCTGCGTATCATCACGAATCCGTTTGTGGTCCACTACTACAGTACAGCTGAACTGTACTGAACTGAACAATACAGTGTGAGTTGTCAATAATCATACGTCTTTGTTCCTATACCCAACCAATTATAAATGCATATTTTAATTGTTCGAGCATATAATATATAAACATAAATATGCAATCTAATTATCAGTTTAGACTTTTAGTTAACATGAAATACATATTTTAATTTTGTATCAGAGTCAACTTCATGTCAAAAATCATATGAAGAGATTATGATTTACGTGTTACTTGTAGTCCATCAAAAAGTAATCAGTCCCACATGTGATGACTGATGAGGCGGCGTGGTAACGAATTTGAGAATTATAGGATTAAACTCATTAGGCAGCCAATATAATTAGTGATTTTGCTGGGGTTTATTAATTATTAATTAGAGCCGACAAGTACATGATGCTTCTCAGTTCAAACATTGTTGTAAAGATGAGAGATGAGATTGCACATGGTTAATGGTGTCTGTTCTGTAGTGGTCAAGTGGATTGTCCCACGGCTTTTCTCTTCAGATCGAAAGACGGATGCTCCTCCGTTTTGCTAATGGATAAGTATTAAAGATTATTTAGTATGACAATATGAATTTGGTTGCCTTGAGGAGTTTGATTATAAGCAAGATAAGAGGTGTACAACTTTAATTTGTGTCTGCTCAATTTGCAACCAAGATAAATGTGATCGATTGATGGACATAACTGCTCTGAGTCATGTAAGCGTGGTAATAGCTCCCCAAGACCACTACCATTTCAAAGTTAAATATGTTAGGGGCAATTTTTCTGAGTTGGTTAGACTATTGGTTTGGTAGCCACAAAGTTTCAAGTTCGATTTTCAGTGAAAGTGGTCTATTGACCTTTTTAGTTTGAGTCAGTCAAATATGAATAACTTAGACTGGTTTATTTCCTTGTGGCTCTTTGTTGGCTAGAGTCATAAAGTGGGGTTTAGTAGTGCACACTCTTAGGTAGTGGCTATGGATTTCTCTGCCTTTTCATAAAAAAAAATTAAATACGTTAATTGCCAACGCCTTCTCGGTCGGGCACATCACACAGGACTTTTTAGTGCAATGCGGTTTACCTTTCATATGTGATTTAAAGACTATTACACAAAAATAAAATTTAACAAGGCATACTTTGGAGTAGCGTTTGAGGATTTCTCTTTGTCATCTAAAAAAGTAGTTAAATATGTTAACCAGGCGGGCTTCATGAGCTTACTTGCTTTTGAGCCCACGCTATTGGGTTAAAGCAAGCCATATATAGGCCGGCCACCAACTCATCAATACTCTAAACTTAGCTAAACCCTTCCTTTGGGCCATATATATCAGTCCTAATTGTGCCTAAACTACCTAAAAAGATGATACTTTTTGGTAATATAGTTAACTTATCAACTAATTTTGATGGCAAATTATATTGTGCATCCGTATGCACCATCACCATGCATGGTGCATACGGATGCAAAAACGACATCGTTTTACTAAAAAGCGTGTCTCCCCTTAAAAATAAAATCAGGTTCGATTCCCAGCAACAATATATGAATTAAAATTTCAGAATTGATGAACTATAATTCCATAATCGATGAACTATAATTTCAGAATCTAATCTATGAACTAAAAATTTCAGAATGAATGAACTAAAATTCCAGAATCTATGAACTAAAATTTCAGAATCGATGAACTATAATTCCAGAATCGATGAACTATAATTCCAGAATCGATGAACTAAAATTCCATAATCTATGGACTAAAATTTCAAAATGAATGAACTAAAATTCCATAATCTATGAACTAAAATTTCAAAATGAATGAACAACATAATGATGTTGCTGGGAATCGAACCTGATTTTTTTTTTTTTAAGGGGAGACGCGCGTTTTTAATAAAACGACGTCGTTTTTGCATCCGCATGGACCATGCATGGTGCATACGGATGCACAACATAACTATCCGATTTTGACCACTATTAACCGTTTAACTTGGTTAAACAATTAATATGAGTGTTTGATTAATTATCTTTTTGAATCAATTTATTACTCTAAAATGCTAAAATTCAAAAAGCTGTTCAAAGTAGCTTTTTCGATCAACTTTTTAAGAAAGTAATTTTGCATGTAATCAGTTATCAGCTAACAACTAATTTACCAAACACTTTTCTACAATCAGCTAACAACTAATTTACCAAACACTTTTCTACAATCAGCTAATGCTATCAACTAGTCAAACACACTAACCCAATCAGCTAACATCTATTTCCCAAACACCCCATAGTCTATTACCAACTTCTACCTTGATTCAACAAGTTAAATTATTAACCATCAAAAATAATTTTATTGTACATGGGATTAAGTTTTGGATGTGTAGATTTATTTTGTACAAAAAATTTTGAGCACCTAAGCTAGCCCAAAAGGAATGGTACCAATCGAAACTCAAATATGGGCCTATAGTGAATAACAGGCCTAAATATTCATTAAAACAGGAACTTGTACTCCCAGAATTTGAAACAATCGTTATAGCCTGCACCACGGCGCACAGTGCACCTTGCGCTCCGCGCCTCCCAAAACGACGTCGTTTTATGAGACGCGGTAGGAAGTTGACATGATTATGTATATTTGTTTATAGAATTATGTATATTTTTTATTATATACATTTTTATACAATTATGTACATTTTTTTTATACAATTATGTACATCCGAATCATGAAATTTTTGTGTATTATGTTAAGAGTTGATCTGTATTATGTTAAAAGTTTATATTTATTATGTATTATGTTAGATTATGTGTATTATCTTTTAGAAAAGAGTATGTGTATTTTATTATATAATTATGTATATTCATGTATACAATTATGTGTATTCTAGTATAACATTATGTACATTTTTTAACATAAAAATTTTTTTAAAGGAAAGTTAACTGTCAAACACTGGGCCGTCTGTGCGGTCGACGCTGCGGTTCAAAGCTGGTGTTACGACATATGGTATTGTGCTTCGTGACCACCAAGGTGCCTTCATAGCAGCCAGAAGCGGCAGACTACCTCATGGTATGCATGGACTCCTATCTCGCAGAGGCGTGTGCTATTAAAGAGGCTCTAACATGGATCAAAGACTGTCCGACAAATGGTTATATTTTAGAGTTTGATTACTTTAATTTTTATAATGCTTTTAATTCAAAAAACTCTAGACGTTTCATATGTTGGTTCGATTGTTAAGCAGTGTCGTATGACTGTTAGTGGCATTGGGAATATGTTGGTTCGCCATGTCAAAAGGTCAGCGAACCAGGTTGCTCACACGCTTGCATGAGTGGCTAGTTTTTCGTCTGTCCTAGGTGAGTGGCTTTCTTATCCTCCTGATTCTATTGCGGCTTTATTATAATGCAATCTTTCGTTGGGTTTCAAAAAAATTAATTATAAAAATATAAAAAAAATAGAATGGTGTTGCTCCCAAATCAACGCTAACCGGAAGTTTGTAGGCAAAATCATATAAATATTACCTAATTACAATGTTTTTATGAGTTTAAGGAATACCTATTTGACCATTTTCTCTGCAACATATTAGAAATTCAATTAAGTATTAACATTTGATTTAAGCTGGAAATAACACATGGAGGTTATTTGCATCAATGAGAGAGCCTTTATGTTATACAATTCAATTTTCTTTTAAAAAAAATATTTGTATATATACTCGTGCAAACCCACCTCTCATTTCCAACGTGGCACAAAGGTTTCTTTCGAGCATTCACATCCCCGTTTTTCCAACTCAAATGGGTATACTTTACGATTCAATTTCTCATTAACTCATTATCCATTTTGGACTATGATATATCATTTTCTTTGTCTCACTTAAGAAAACTCAAATCTACTTTGACCTGACTCAAATTATGAATGAATTTCCTAATATTTGTACCACAAAATTACAACTCACAATGCCAAATTTATTAAAATTTCCAACACATTATATTTACATTGAAAATAACTAGTAATTAATAATTGAATAATGGGCATGTCTTGAAGTGTTTGACACTTCTCTTTTGTCGCGGGCTAATTATATGAATTTAGATTTGGTTGGGAATAATTGGAATGTTGTGCTTTTCATGAACTCTTACAAGACATGTATATATCCCAATGCAACTATAAATGCAAGCCATGTGAACGACGTTCGATTTGCACTTCATGAATCAAAATCAAATCAAATTGTTGTTGCATCGTAGGTTTTGTACTTCATCTTTTTTATTGACGGGCTAACTATATTAAGTAGGATAACATTGATAAATAGCACACTTTGTATATGTGTAATTGTGTAAATGCTTAGTCGCTTAGAGTATATTTCGCACTTCAGTTTATTTATGTTTTAATAATATATATAATGTGCAAACACTTTATTATAATCAGTATGCATGTTTAAAATGAAGGCATATGTCTAAAGTTATAATTTAAAATGAAAAACACTTTAAAGTGTCTATTCCTAACAAAAGTAAGTGCCTAAAGTCGGTTAACAAATTTAAAAAAATAAAAATAAAAATAAAAGAACAACCTAACAACAAATGCATATTATTCCCCCCCCCCCCCCCCCCCCCCCCCCCAAAAAAAAAAAAAAAAAAAAAAAGCAAATGCATATTGCTTTTATTAAAAAAAAAAAACATTTTACATCTAATTTGTGTCTATTTTATATGTCAATAGACACCTATTGGCTATTGCCTTATCTAACATTAAATTATTTTAGTGTATTTGAGAGACCCGTTCTCTCTAAATTCATTATTCTCAATCTATCACTTAAGAATCAACTGAACTACTTGTTTTTTTTTTTTTTTTCATAACTATATGATGTGAGTTGTGACCAATATAGCCAATGCATGTAATATAAATTGTATGCATGTATTTTAGTGTCTTTTATAAACTCAACAAGAATAAAATGTGGATTGAACCTGATTAATATCGAGTATAAGTTCAATCAATATATTACATATATTCAATTAGTATAATAAAAGCGAGAACCCAATTAACATACTTTATATATCAACACAATATAGTAGTTTAAATTTGTTTTTATTGTACAAATGGTATATATCAAATATTAGTATAAATACACTTGATATAATTAAATGTGATGATACTCAATCATATTGGAATCATATGAAATCCTTATAGTTTCAATATGTATCTTATAATCTCCCAAAATCAAATGTAATGTGCACCACATACTATGCATAAAGTAAAGTTTAGAATCATTTCCGATTAAAAATGCCAAGTTTAAATGTACAACGACATTGCACCTTAACAATTCATCTTTTATTTAATTTTCGATTTTCGATTACCCCACGTATATTTAAAAATAATTTCTTTATTATTCATTACAATAGTACTTACAAAGTTGAGTTAATTATATCTAATGATGAGTTTGATGCATCGGGACTGATAATTGTACATAGTGTTGACTTTGGTATGTTTACCAACCCCCATCAAATTAAGAAAAAAAATCTGCAATCAATTACTTACGGTTCAAATGAAGTGAATTGGTAGAGTTTTGTTAAATGAAATTTTAAAACAGTTGTATCGATTTAACGAAATATACTCTGTATTATTTTAACATATAAGAAAATTTATAAATTATAATATAGTGAAATTATTACAATTATGTGATTGCCATAAATTAATTGTGATTATTAAAATTCAATACGAGATTAATTGATTGCCCATTAATTATTTTGATTATTGCGTAAATTCCATCGTCAGTGTGTTGATGAGTCAACGATTACAATGCCGTACAACATCGTGCAGCGTGAGCAGTAGTTTGGCGTGAACCTGAGCGCAGTGGATTGGAACTTCTTATGTGAACCCGGTCCGAAAGACGACCAGCCGGTTTGACAAATGGGTATATAGATAGCCGACTAAACCATCTTCCGTTTTCCTCTTTCTTTGTTTCTCTCTATTATCTCCGGAGTATTATTTTCTCTCTCATCAATCAGCAATCATCCGTATAATATCACATTTGCTTCGCCGGGGAGTTGAACGATACTCCGCCGTCCGCCGATGAATGTCCGATGGGCCACAAATCTGTGAGTGCTTTGATTATTTCTGTGCTCTATTTTTTGTTTTCTTTTCTTTTTTTTTTTTTCATTTTTTCTTTTTAAATTCATTTATTCGTTCCGTGTTGTTTCGGTTAGGGAGCTTGGAAACCCTATGGATTTCTTTTCGTTTAGGAACCTGACTGTCGATATTCCTTTTTGTTTTTTCTTTACATTTTTTAGGTTTGGAAGAATTTGAAGAATTGGTATTGCATTGCAGAGTTTGACTCGGTAAGAGAAAAATATTGAGTCTAGGGTTTTCCATTTTCTGGAGCTGCGATTGTTAATATAGGGATTTGAGTAGAATTGGGGCACTTGGATTTTTGTGGGAGCCGGTGTTGGTTGGTTGGTTGGTTTTTCATTTGTTAATCATTTGGGACGGGGAGGATAGGTGTGGGTTAGGGGATAATGTGTATACTGTGCATTATTCAGAAGTGGTCTCGGAGGGTTGCTACCATGTTGCCGTGGTTAGTGATTCCGCTGATTGGGCTATGGGCACTATCACAGGCGTTGCCCCCGGCATACCGGTTCGAAATCACGTCTCCCAGGCTTGCTTGTGTCTTTGTACTATTGGTCACGCTTTTTTGGTATGAGGTTTTGATGCCTAGATTGTCGTCTTGGCGGGCAAGGAGGAATCATATGCTTAGGGAGAGGAAGAGGTTTGAAGCAATTGAATTGCAGAAGTTGAGAAAAACAGCCACAAGAAGGTGTAGAAATTGTTTGACTCCATACAGGGAACAGAATCCTGGCGGCGGCAAGTTCATGTGCGCATATTGTGGTCATATTTCTAAAAGACCAGTCCTGGACTTGCCTGTGCCACCAGGCTTGGTCTTATCGAATTCTGGGATTTTGAAGGACTTGGTGGGAAGAAGTGGGAAGATATTGAGTCGTAAGGTTTGGTCTGATAGGCGGTGGACATGCGGACAGGATTGGATTGAGAATGGAAAATGGGTTGGTGGTTCTTTTCCTGCCAAGTCAAGTTACTGGAGCAAGAATGGCGGTGGGTTTTTTAACGGTGATCATTGTTTAGCTAAAAAGTCTTATTTTCGGGTGTTTGTATTTGCTTGCAAAGCATTGACTGCTGTATACACAAGTATCGTGTGGCTTTGTAGAAAGATTTTTAGGACTAGTTCTTCCGGGGATGATGCTTCTGTTGATGCTGAGCGGAGAGGAATGTTGGATAAAAGAGGTGAAAATGGAGGAAATTGTCAAGAGAGTAAAGGTGAGAAAGCTCGAAGAAAAGCAGAAGAGAAGAGGCAGGCTAGGTTAGAAAAAGAGCTATTGGAAGAAGAAGAAAGAAAGCAAAGGGAGGAAGTTGCTAGATTGGTCGAAGAACGTAGGAGATTACGAGATGAAAAGATGGAGGCTGAAAAAGAACGTGGGAAAGGATCTTCTCCTAAGGAAAGAGAAAGTAAAAAAGAGTCAGAAAAAAGACATCAGGAGAAGAAGAAAGAACGCGACAGGGGATCTAGCAAAAGCAACTCAGATGTAGAAGAACTGGAAAAAAGAGCAGGCAAGGAAGGTGAACGTAGCAAACGGAATGAGAATGATCGACGTGAACAAAAATTTGGGTCTGAATTTTCAAAGGCTCAAAACACTGAATCTGGACATGGTTTTAAGGGTGCTAATGCAAACAATCATAACCGTGGAAATAATGGAACTAGGTACTTTGACCGTATGAGGGGTACCTTTTTGTCATCTTCTAGAGCACTCACAGGAGGTGGCTTTTTTGGAAAGAGTCCATCTACTGCTCCAAAAGAACATAAATCTTGCACATCTATAGACTATATTCAGGCATATGCCCCTAGGAAGGAACCACCGCAGCCAGATCGCTTTTCTGTCAAACCTAATTTGAGTGGAGATGATAGGAACATCAATCATCCTGTAAGGCCATTTCTTGTCTATCACCTGATTTTCTTCTGCAAATGATTCTTCTTGTTAAACCATGTCCAATTTGTGTTCTATTTGTTCACCTGCTAAATTTGGTTCTTATATGAATTATTATGCATGTCACTGAACTTATTCACTTGCAATGGCATTGGAGGTACTATCTTTACTTGCACTAGCAGAAATTTCATTATGATATTTATTGTAATTGGTGTGATGCACTCTTGCCTTCGTTGCTTGCCCTAAAACTTCAAAGAACGCAAAATAATCAGATTCTTATTCTCATGAATGATTTCTATGGGTCAGTGGTGAAATGTGTGTACTAGGTTCTCACCTTTACCATGGACAATGCATCTATAATTAATTAATTATATATGTACTTTTCCTGATTTCTTTGATGCAGGTACTCATTGAACCTCAACCATGTACAGCTCCCAAAAAGTCATGGCAACAGTTATTTACTCGTTCATCTGCTGTTTCTCCACCCTCTAATTCGAATGTCATAAGGAGACCGAATGGAAAATCCCAAGCAGGAGTTCACAGTCCCCCTTATAGTAGTCACTCTCCACCAATGCAAGCATTTGACAATCCTATTAATTTCGGACTCCCATCTCCATTTAATTTGTCTTCTCTCACTTTTGGACCAACAAGTAGCAGCACATCTCTTCCATTATCATCTGAGACCATGTTTCCTCGTATAGGAGAACCATTATCTCCATTACTACCTGAGGAATCAGAGACTTACGAGGATCCCAGTTATGAAACAGATCCAGTAACTTTGCTTGGTCCAGTTTCTGAGTCTCTTGATAACTTCCACCGGGACCTAGGATTTGTGACAGATACAGGGTTGGAAAAATTGCCTGCAGCTAATAATTTGCCTGCGTCTTCTGAAGTGACGACTAGGCCATCACCAATTGAGTCTCCAATATCCCGACCTCGAGTTCCTGAGGAAAGGCATACTAACTCTTTTCTTTTCCCAACCACTCCTAAGGCTAAGGATTTGCCTAATGTGCCAAAGGATGCTTCAAGTGAGGGAAATGATGCAGGAGAATGGCAAATGTGGAAGAGCTCTCCTCTTGGTCAGGACAGTCTAGGTTTGATTGGTGGTTCATCCTCATGGCTTTTGAATCAGGAACCGAACAGATTGAACAGGGAGGAAATTATACCTCCTGCACCGCAGAAGACTATGGCTTCACTGTTTAAAAAGGATGATCAAGTCCTTCCTGGTGTTCATTCTCTTCAGAGTGGTGGCACTTTCAGTACTTCTATGCTTGGGAGTACTGATAGCAGGTTTTCAAATCCTTTAATTGAAAAGCAGTACACTCTGAAGCCTAAAGAGGAAGGCATACCAAATGAAATGATATATGGAAGTCCTAATGCTGGTGCTGCTAACCATCTATTTGAGTTATGTTCAACTAATTCTTGGGCCAAGTAAGTACAACCACTGACGTTCTTTTCTTATAGATTATAGATATTGTGATGCTTTATTTCTGTTAGGGGTGCAGTTATTGACTTATTGTCTTTTTTTTTTTTTTTTTTTCTGCATCAAATTGTCTGACATCTTTGCCTTATTCTGGTTTCCATTCTTCATGGTGATCATCCTCTAGCGTATTCTCTCTGGATTGAAGATAAAACAATAATTGATAGTTTTGTTGATGCATGTAATTGCTTATTAGTCTCTTTTCTCTAGACATGGTAGCAATCTTTCATTGGTATTTGCTGACATATCTATGAGGCAATATGGCTATTTTTCTATTCATAGATGTTATGTGTAGACTTCTCCTGATAACTGCAGAAGTAGGCCTGTTTTAGCAAGCATTGATTTTTAGGAGATAATGCATCTTTCTATTAAATTTATATCGGTGCTTATATTTAATGTATATTATTTGTATTAATATTTACAATATTGCTGTAGATATTTAGTTGCAAAATCATCTTCAGATTAATAGAAAAGTGACAACTTTACAGCTTCAGGAATTTTAGTCTTTAGAGTGTTAACTATAAAACAGTTGTAACAGCAGAGGGGTTTGTACTAGTTAGTTGATATGGATTATTATATAACAGGGAATGTATCATTTTGGCAGAATTACAACAAGCTTGTTAGCATATAACTATAAAGATAGGGATGTCTATAATCATAACAGGAATTTTAACCCTTGCAAATATAATGGTTATTATTCACAATTCTCTAGAAATTTTCAAATTCTCTCTCCAAGGCTAATTTTTCAAGTTCTCCAAATTTTTACACACTGCCCTGGCCAAGGCAGTGGTCTCACTGTAGAGTCAGCAACAGTGATACAAATAATGTTCTTCATTATTATGGAAATGTGTAAACACACAGAAAGTGAAAAGAGGTCAGGTGCTCAGATCTGCCCTTGTTGATAGCACTGGGGTAGGATGGTGTTAGATCTGCACTGAAAATGTCCAGCCTTCCGAAAACTAGTTCTGTGACAATTTTCCCTGTGATTCATATCTAAGCATGCTGGGTTGTTAGCACATTGATGGTTTTCATGAATTTAACAAATTAAAGCGGTTTTTACCTAAAACTTGACTGACCAATCTAGTTTTCAGAACCAGTTAGTGGCACCCATCTATAGTTATATTTTTTTGCTAGACATGGTGTGTTAGCAGCACTGTATTGGGATCTTGCAGAAATCACTGAATGCTTTTTTTCTGCATAGGGGCTCACTTTTGAGCATATATTTGCCCCAAAAGAATTGAAGCTGGGCAAACCATAAAAATAAAGTAGTCACTTTAGGCCAGATAAGTGATAAAAACTTCCTCAGTCAGTTAACAATGTAGCTCTAAATTTAAGTTCCCCACTTATTCTCTCCCTTCACCCCGTCTAGATGCCATTTTCGTGAACCAAAATAAGCAAATCACTTTGTTGCTGTAGTCTGTAGAGGGCTCCAATGATGGTAGAGCAAGCATGTAATGTTAATTATTATCGTCCGGTTATCCCAATACCCATTGTTTCCAAAATTTGAAGATGCATTTGAATTCGTATATGTTTACAGATCTGTTTATTTTCCCCATTTCTTTTGGTTTCACGTTTTTATTTGCTGAAATCTGTGCCTTCTTTCTGACTGACACCTACAATCTGTTTGATAGTAGTAAATCATGCTTGGTACAAATATATTAATATTAGATTAGATGGATATGGTTGATAGAATTATACTGAAGTTTGAGTTGGTTGTTGTATGTAGAAAGGAGTGGAGTGTCCATGGTACAGGAGAAAGCGTTGGAATCTCGCCAGTGTCAAATGTTGGTGGTTTATATTCCACTCCAAATGCACAGTCTCTTTGGTCATATGATTGAGAGAGAACAGAAGAGGGGAAAAAGAAAAGAGAAAAAAAAAAAAAGAAAAAAAAAAGAAAAGAAAAAAGAAGAATATGATAGAGGGACATGAAATATACCTCCCACTCTTGAGAGGAAAAGCAGCCTCTTTTGGAGGAGAGTTTAGAAAAACTGAAGCGATGTATCTTCCTTCTTTTGTTTACAAGGGAGATTTACTTTAGCAAAGCTTGATTGATACACACTTAACACATGCATGACTGGCTAACTATTCTCAAGACGAAAACATGATTCTTGCCTTCCATTGGTAAAGATCATATCTTTTCAAACATTAAAACTAACCATCCCTTTATCCTCTCTCCCTCTAAAGTAAATAATAAATGGTCTTAGTTTAGTACTTCCATTCCATTTTGCAAAGTAAATTAACAAATATAAAGTTGTTGACACGGTTATGAATATTCATGAACATTGAGAGATTAACTTGAAAATGAATTGAGAACCAAAAACCAATTCAAATATTCTCCAACTATGGAGGGGCATCATTTGGCAAGTATGACTTTGTTAAAGTAGAATTTTTGTAGAGTGATAAAAAAAAAATATAGTACAATTAATTATATTAACACGGTTAAATTTTTGAAGAGCCATAAGTCCAAGAAATTACAAGTAATCCAATAACCTACAATTATCACAATATTCCAAGACAGACTAAAAGAACATAAATGCATCATTCATCAAGAAATAAATTTTAAGCAGTCATAAATGGACACGGATTGCTGGCATTATACACGAATCTCCGCATTATAGCAGTCAATCAAATCAATAGCTTAGTA
Organism: Ipomoea nil; assembly: GCF_001879475.1. Classification (NCBI taxonomy): domain Eukaryota; kingdom Viridiplantae; phylum Streptophyta; class Magnoliopsida; order Solanales; family Convolvulaceae; genus Ipomoea; species Ipomoea nil. Next base: position 4,809,655 of record NW_017617471.1, read on the forward strand.
ATGAGTTCCGAGTTTAAGCCAGTCTCTGTGGCGCTACTTGTGAGGAGTGTAGGTCTGGTTGTTCTTCGAGCTGCTGAGGTCGCGGTTGATCACCTTGCCAAGCCCAAACGATGTCTTGCAACGCTGGCCTTATGTCGTGCTTCATCATTTTCCAATATTCTAGTGTATCTCCATTCGACTTCTTCAACTCCACCAAATGGAAAGCGGGAGTAATTTCAAAGATTTCTGCATCGATGGATAGAACCCCTCGCCTTCCTAGTCTTGATCCTTCGAATCTCAAGAATCCTCCTTTCTTCTTCATTATCTTCAACTTTAGATGCTGAGCAATGTCTTCTAGCTTGGAGATGATGGCTTTTGCCGGTTGTCTGGATGTGAATCTATCCTCTCCCTTTTCATCATCTTCCACAAACAAACCGGACAAGTCAAAACCTGATGAAAATGAGATGATATCAAACGCGTTCAAGTTTTTGAGCTTTTCAGATTCTTGGTTTGCCTCTGTTGTCTTGTTGATGCTTTCACAAACATCAACTAAGGCCTCCTTTGCCTCAGTGTCTTTGGATCTAGAATCAGGACCCGCTTTCAAATCCAAACCCTTTCTGAACCAAGAACTTTCCATTATTTTGGCAATGGAAATCCTGGATTTAGGGTTTGGATCTAATATCTTCGAAATCAGTTTACGAGCATCGGGAGAGAACCAGTTAGGATACTTGAACTCAGCCTTCCTTATTTTTCGGTACATCTCCATCAAATTCGGATCTTGGAAGGGGAGATATCCAGACAATAGAACGTATAAGATCACCCCGCACGACCAAACATCAGCTTTTGCACCATCGTAGCCTTTTCTAGTTATCACTTCGGGAGCAACATATGCGGGTGTCCCACAAGTGGTGTGAAGTAAGCCATCTAGACACCTAGATTCCGCAAGGGCGCTCAACCCAAAGTCCGAAATCTTTAGATTACCGTTCTCGTCCAGCAGAAGATTCTCGGGTTTCAGATCCCGGTGGTAAACGCCTCGACTGTGACAGAAGTCAACGGCACTAATCAGCTGCTGAAAATATTTCCTAGCCGCATCTTCTTTTAGCTTCCCTTTGACCACCTTGTTAAAGAGCTCACCGCCCTTAACATATTCCATGACAAAGTAAATCTTAGTCTTGCTCGCCATAACCTCGTGAAGATGCACTACACTCGGGTGCTTCACAAGCCTCATCACCGAGATCTCCCGTTTGATTTGCTCCATCATTCCCGCTTTGAGAATCTTTTCCTTGTCGATGATCTTAACAGCAACGCTCATGCCATTCTTGAGATTCCTCGCACGATACACCTTGGCAAAGCTCCCTTGTCCTATCAATTTCCCTAACTCGTAATGTTGCAACGTAACACTCCCTTCACTCTCCATTTCTAGTACTCCCTACTTTGCCACTTAACAATACGATAATAGCAGTTCAACCGTCTTCACAGTGGTCGTGATAAGATATAATCTGCGCCCCGAAATATTTAGCCACCGCTGGCATTAGATAACAGAACCCGACATGGCTATACACCTGTCCAATCTCATCAAACGCATAATAGTAGGATGGCTCAAAACGAGCTCCAGCCTCAACCTCACCGAAAGACCTTCTAGCGTTCAAGCACATCTTTCTGCATTCCCCGTCCTTTTAAATGAAACTCGAAAGATCCAAAATACGAAAAAACCGTAACAAAAGAACAGGACCGTCACAAGTCAAGATCAGAATTATCAATGCCACCAAAATGTTAACCTGAAACAAATTAAACCACAGTAGTAACCTAAATCAATCTACTCAACATGAAAGAAAGAAACAACTTATGAGGGTAAAAATCATAGCTTTGTGAACAAAGAAACATAACATAAACATAATCTCCAGGAATAATTTAAACAACAGTGATAATTCTATCCATGAATCAAACCCTGCAGGTCATATGAATAAGGTTAAAAATCACAGCTTTCTAAATACCCACAAATTTCTGCTAAACAATCAAGCGTTCAGAACGACAAGAACGCATAAACAAACGAAAAACACAACCCCATCGAGGTTAACGCTATTAGAATTCACGGGATTAATAATTAAAGTACGTAATATTTGGCTTTTCCTCCCTCAGATCTCTCAAGATCTCAGAAAAGTCCAGAGAGAGAGAGAGAGATGCAGAGCGCAAATGACAAAAACCCAAAAATTCACAAAACAAAACACAAAATCTACCCAAAGAATTAAGAATCACTGCATAAGCTCACATGAAACAACAAGATTATGGGAGCTGAGGGAATACACAACTGGTAATAAAAAAAAAAAAAAGAAAACAACAACAACAATAATAAGCTTATAGGATTGAAACTCCTTACCTCGAGAGCGATATGAAAAGGAAAATCAGGCCTCCAGGCTGAAACGCTCGATCGATCTTTCTTGGCTGTGTGGGTATGTGTATGTATATGTATTAGTTAGCGAAATACGGAGTGATAATATTGTGGGCAACAAAACAGCAGTCTCAGTATTCAAGCCCATATATTATATTATATTGCGGTTGTATAGTTCAAATGGAATATTCCCCGATAATGACATTTTTAATTCCTTTATTTAAGATTGTAATGTAAAATCAATTTTTCAATTATTTGAAATAGGAATCAGCCTTAAATTAGTTACAAAATAAAACTATACCTCAAAATGTAATTAACTTACAAAAAATGTAATCGGTGTTTCGAAATCTCCTTAATTGTGTGCGCTAACATACGCGTATATGAAAAGTACAAATAAGTCATTAAATTAAAAAAATATAAATAAAAAAGTCAAATAAATCATTAAACTTTATACATAAAATTTAATTAGAGAATTGAATTTTAAAATGTTGAAATTAAACACAGCAACTTGTTATTTTTTGTACATATGATCGACTTTAATAACTGATTACCCACTGGTAATTAGGATTCCGACAACTGAAAATGGTGATCATTGAACGATTGCCAGTCACATTCTTCCTCAAATAGAAAAAGATAACTGTCGGTCAATTAACCTCTTAAATTTAAAAAAAAAATACAATTAAACACATCAACTTATTATTTTTGTGCATATTGACCCAATAGCTAGTTATCCACTTATTTTGGTTTCTGAAACCCTAATTACCGATGGATTAAGGATGTCAATTGAACCCGCACCCGACGGGGAACCCGATTCCCCGCCCCTACGGGGACGGGGATGGGGATAGAAATAGGGGATCGGGGATGGGGTCAATTTTGAATTCCCCGCCGGGGGCGGGGGCGGGGATGGGGAGTACTCTCCCCGCCCCGCCCCGCCCCGTCCCCGATATATATATATATATATATATATATATATATATATATATATATATATATATATATTGCCACACAACACACACAAATGTAGTACTTTGTATACAATATATATAATTTTAGAAGTATTCTTGTCATTGTATGTCATGCATATTTAAATAAAATGTTTAATTGTAAAATATTGAATACAACTTTGAGTTGGGGATGGATATATATGCGTTATTTATTTAAATGTTTTTTAATGTTTAATTTTATTTTTTTTTATAACTTGTTAACGGGGTGGGGATTCCCCGTCCCCGAATAATCCCCGTGGGGATGGGGATGGGGGGAATTTTTCATTCCCCGGCGGGGATGGGGATGGGGACGGGGAATGGGAAGAAAGTCGGGGATGGGGATGGGGGGTATGTCCCCTGCCCCCACCCCGCCCCGTTGACATCCCTACGATGGATAACTAACTATAGGCCTAGATGTTAAAAAGTGTCAAACTGATACAGAGTATGATTGTAACATTTAAAGTTTAATGATTTAATTACTTTTCCACATAAAATTCAAGAGGCTATTTAATCATTTTATAAAATAAAAATAAAAATAATCCATCTCAATATATTATATCAAAATTTACAGAATATCTCTGTCATTTTCTCATTTCTTTTTACTACTAATCAATTATATATTTATATATTAGCCGACTCAATGAGTCTCATCCCAATTGCATGTCACCATATCATTGGCAAAGACGCAAAGGACAACATTACTGGGTGTGTATTTAAAATACATAGTATATATTATATAGACTACTCCATACTATATAGGCCAAAATACAATTATTCAATTATTATTTATTACAAAGATATATTATACATAACCTAACATGGAAGAAATATACTCCGTATTTGATTATTACATGCATGAACAAAGTATATGCTTTGACAAATACTAAATAATTAAATTTAAAGTTTAAATTATGTATTGAAATAGAAGGAACATGATTCTCGTATTAGAATGTCATAAGTTCATCTAATGTATACTATCAAATAATAATAGTGATTATATATATATATATATATATATATATATATATATATATATATATGGTTTGGGTTACAACTGAGGTAAGGTTGATTCGATAAGATCGTACACTAATTAATATATTTTGTGCACATAATTAAATTAATCAGTAGCAAATTAAAGTTAAGGTCAATCATGGTGGGCAAGCTAATGATATGAGAGTTTTTTGTCTCTATTAATCATTTAATCCTTTGAAGCTGCTAAGGAATTTCTAGAATTTCTATTTCCATTTATTTAATAACGCGGTTTTGCTTTATGTTCTTTATTGATAGTGACAATTAAATTTATAGTCCATAATTTTAGTGATTTTTTTTTTTTTGAAAACCCATAATTTTAGTGTATTATTTTAAAAGAGGAAAAAAATATAAATTATAACCATGCATGCACGTACACTAATATGAGTAGTTTATATTTTAAAAAAGAAAAATTTGAATATTTTTTTTGGGAGAATGGGGGTTACCCAACACACTAGGCTATTGTAGCCAGATTTGAAGAAGAAACACCATTCAGGTTCTGGATATCTCTAGTGGCCATCGGCTGATTACTAAATTTGAATATTTATACTATCAGAGTGACGTTAAGATGTGGTGAATGTTTAACTAATATGATTTATAAAAACTTTTAAGTGTATTAATTACTTTTCAATTTGGAGATACAATAGTCTTACATGAAATAATATTATATACAAGTAATTTCTCTTAACTATACTTATTGTTTTATAGAATGTATTGTTAATTTTTTGGATGTATCCACGGTGGAGGGTTTGGGTGAGACAACTGGCCTAAAGATTTAAGGCTGCTCCATACCAAAGTCAATGATTGAATCTTGACCTTTGGTTAAGGATGTATGAGTCTCTTCCACTCAACCACATCTCATGTTATAATGTAGTGATAATTAATATTAATTCATTTACTTTATGTGATTTATACTTGCTTGAAATTGTATAAATATTTGGAAAGTAATATTATATATACATATTTTTACTGTTTACACTCTAATGTATACTTATGTGCCTGAAATAGTTACTTAAACCATGATTATTCACTATATCACTATAGCTATTTATACAAAACTATAACACACTATCTCTCTCTCCCTCTCATCGCCTAGGTGATTTGCCTAGAATCTTTCGCGCCAACTCAATAATAGGTTGTTAACTTCAAGCTTTCTCCTACTATTTAAACAGACGAGTGTAATATTTTGAGTTGGAACCGAAATTTATGTTATATCTTGTCATTATGATGGATTAATAAAAAAGTATACTATTATTTTTATTCTATTTAATTTATTACCAATAAAGTATTGATATATTGTGAGTATACATATCATTTTCGTGTTTGAAAATGATTTTAGAATGCATTGCTGTTTTTATTTGAATATACATCTAATCCATAGAAAATGGAAATAAATAAAGTTGATTTGAATTTTGTAATTTTATGGTAACGGTGCTCGGAACAAACAGGGCCCATTAACAACGGGTAATGCGCGTGCCGTCATCCAAGTAGCACGTGACACTTGGAGGGACTGAACAAGATTGATGTATGTGACTGTTCTTATTACAGAATAGTTTCTTTTTTTTTTTTTTTGAATCAAATATAACTTTCATTAATTTAAATCGACAAATAGTTCGTTAACAATAAAAAGCCGGAGGGGTAGTAATCCATTCCTGACGTATAGGTAAAGAATAGGCCAGCTTCCATAGCAAGGTTATGGACAACATTGTTCGCAGTAAAATTACCATAAGAGATAGCAACGTCGGTAAGAGAACGAAACATATCTTTAATATCAAGAAGCACTAAATCGCTTGATGACACATCTTGATCGTGGTTGAGACCGTGAACAATCTGCAAAGCATCACGTTCAATCTGCACTTTGTGGAGGTCCCTTCTCTTGATCCAGCTCAATGTTTCCCTAATGGCCAAAGCCTCAGCCTCCTTTGGTGAAGAAACTCCCGCGACTGGAATGGTTGATGCCGCCAAGAACTGCCCGCTATGATCTCTCAACACCCAGCCAAACCCCACTCGGAATAGCTATTTGTTGAAGGGGGTGTTTGGTTGGAAGAAAGGAATTAAGAGATAAAGAAATTAGGAAGGAAATGAATTATAATTCAGTGAAATTCAAATTACATTGTTTGGTAGGTAGGAATAGAATTATTGGGGATGAGAATAAAAAAAAATGGTATAAAGACTAAAATATGCTCGTGTAATAATAATAACAGTCAATAAGGATATTTTTGTCATTTCTTTCATTTTTCCTTTCCCCACAAGCATTGAATTGTAATTCAACAAAATGATGGAATTGTAATTCTCTCTAACCAAACACGGTAATTGAGGCCTTTATTGAATTACAATTTAATTACAACCATGGTTGCAGTAGGCGCTAGGCGCTAGTCGGGCGGCCGGGCAGCGCCTAGCGCCTAGGCGGCGCCTAGGCGGCGCCTAGGCGGGCACCAAAAAAAAAAAAAAAAATAGTAACAGACTTGTAGTTCGACAATTTTAATGAGGTTGTTTTCAACGTTCACTCAAATAACACATCTAAATAAATGAAATAATGATAATTTATAAGTCATAATGTCATAATAATATTAAAATCAATAATTAATGAAAGACGACATCGGTCAAAATCGAACAAAATTGGTCAAAATCGGTCAAAAACGGTCAAAATCGGTCGACTCGGCCGAGTTGGCCGAGTTGACCGACTCGGCCGAGTTTGGCCGCCTAGGCGGCCGGCCGAATTTTGGCCAAAACTCCAAGGCTCGGGGCCGCCTAGCGGCTAGGCGGCCGAGTTTTGCAACCTTGATTACAACTAAATTACATTCAACCAAATGCCTGATAAGAGCAAGACTGAGCTTTTTGGTTGTCGACAAGAGAATGAAGGAGAAGCCAATAATAATAATAATAATAATAATAATAATAATAATAATAATAAACAAAGAAAAAGTAAATTGCAGGCAATGTTGGGGTTCAACCTTTGAATAATAATAATAATAATAATAATAATAATAATAATAATAATAATAATAATAATAAATTATGCACTTAGAGTGCGCGTGAGATACATGTGCCTGTTAGGAGCGTAAGTTAATTAATTATTTTGTTTCTTTCATCTATATTTGCATGAGGCAATAAGTTAACTAACGAACAACATAGTTAAATAGATGAAAAATATTAGAAAAGTTACGTTGTTTGAATGAATGTTCCAATTGGAAACCTATTTGATAGATGCAGAAAGTTAACTAAACTTGGTTGGAGTGTTCAAGTGAAGCATGTTTTTAGGGAATAAAATCAAGTTGTTGATTTCTTAGTAAAATGATCTATCGGCTGACTTATAAGTTTGAATATTTGAGCTAGTCACATGAGGAAATCATTCAAATCGTCTATGAAGTTGTTGTGAGTCTCCCTAAAGATTGCAGGGTCCAAAGTTACAATTAGTGGTGTTCCTCGTGTTGAGGTCTTCCCCTTGTCTTTGATTAAAAAAAATAAATAAATCTAATCGTATTTTTGAATTTATATAGTTTAATTTGTTGACCTACTTAAGTCATTTATCAATTTTCTAATAACAACATAATTAAAATGTAGCCACTTTAAAATTTATGAAATAGTATTTTATCATTCTTGATGTTCTACCCAACACAAATAATAATAATCGTAATGTGTAGTTTTAATCAATTTGTTGTAATTGTGTCTGTTTAACTCCTAACCGATGAATTGATTAACATTGCAGGAAAGATGTAAAGAGAGAAGGGAGAATGATAGACAATATTGTAGGAGTAATCTCCATTTCATATCATCATCCATAGTACAAGAGGGGATACGACATATATATATATATATATATATATATATATATATATATATATATATATATAATATACTAGTATTAATAACAATAATAATGCTGGCTGTTACAAACGTTATAACCATTACAATAATGTCCACTTAATTATCATTTATAACACCCCCCCTTGGACATTATTTGACCACGACCTTGCATTATTATTGTTTTTTTTCCCCAAAATTTCGATCCATCTAATAATATTTACGGGTCTAATTTGTATTGTTTAATGAGTAATTCTATGCGTACTTTCATTTTTCTCCTTATAATGTATCATAGTTTGAATATTACTTAATAAAAAGGGTAGGTCATGCTTTTTATTTATTTATTTTTCATCATCCAATAAAACTCAAACACTTGGTGCGAGTTATACTCCATGAAGTACATCTACCATTTTCCTTGTTTAACATAGTAGGAGAGAGTAGTCTAGGTGAGAACATGTTACCACATGAAAAATAAGAATTGATTCGTCTATTTGAGTATATTAATGGTTGATGTTCTTGAAAAATAAAGGGAAAAAATGTTGAGTTCATTCTATAAATATTTAAAATTGAAAGTTTACGATAATTATAAATTTAATATTGTAAATTTTTTTTTTATTAAAACCTTAATAAACTATGATAGGTGATTAAAATCAGTAAATCACCCCTATTTTTTTTACAAGAAAAGCACTGTTTTGACTTCCTTTCTACTCACAAGACCTGAACATACACTAGAAGCAAATCAGAACCCTTTTGAGTATTTCATAAACCAAACCCATTTATTTCATTTCTTCAATTTATAAATTTTATATCTCTTTAAAACTTTCATTTCTCAACAAATTTAAATTTATTAACTAGAGTAGGAGTTATTGTTCAGGTACACAGTAATTGCAATAAGTAATAAAAGTGTTTAAAAGGGATGACTGAATGGAAAGAATATGTATGATTGTTGAAAGTTATGAGTATCTCGGTCGAATCCATTATACATCCTGACATTACTTGGTGTAAAATTTTGGGCAAGAAAAATAACAAGCCCGTCTAGCTCAGTTGGTAGAGCGCAAGGCTCTTAACCTTGTGGTCGTGGGTTCGAGCCCCACTGTGGGCGCAGTTCTTTTTTTTCCCCCCTTTTGTGTTGGGTTCGGGCCTCTCGATGGGCTTTGATTAAAAAATAAAAAAACTAAACAGGCCTTATACCACTAGGCCCGGATCCGGATTCCATCAACCCAACCTTTTTGTCATAGTGTTTTTCCCTCTACCGCAAACCCTAGTTGCTCACCTTCTGCAATGGTGAGCTTTTTTTCTTCAATGTGAAGGCTCCGAAGAAGGGTGTGAAGCTTCCAGTTGCTGCTTCCAAGAAGAAGCCGGAGAAGGTCGTGAACCCGTTGTTCGAGAAGCGGCCGAAGCAATTCGGCATCGGCGGGGCATTGCCACCCAAGAGGGATCTGACCAGGTTCGTCAAATGGCCTCAGGTTGTGCGTATCCAGAGGAAGAGACGGATCCTCAAGCAGCGCTTGAAGGTTCCACCTGCCCTCAATCAGTTCTCCAAAACCCTTGATAAGAACCTTGGTCAGTTTGCTTTTCCCTCCGATCTCTATTATTACCTTGTTTCAACTGTCTAGAATCACATTTTATGACCTTGTAGATATTTCATCAGATGCCTCTGTTTTAATTTTTTTTTTTTTTTTTAATGTTTTATGCATATGAGAGTGTATATATATATATATATATATATATATATATATATATATATATATATATATATATATATATATATATATATATATATATATATATATATATATATATATATATATATATATATTAACTTGTTCATGAATATTGGCATATAAGTTCAGTATAGGATATTATTGCAGCTCTATGTTTGATAGTTGTGTGAATTTGGATGAATTTTGAAGATAGTCTGTTACTATTTGCTTTCATGATTTGAAAGTTGCTTACTTTTGTGATTGTTCACTTTGGTTGGACTGGTTTGTTCATTTTTAGTTTTAAGAAAGTCAGTAGTTTTGTTTGTGTACCATTAATGAGCATTATACTTAAGCATTGGTTGGACAAGGTGTCATTTGTAGCTATGATAATGATTCTGTAATTTTGTGCTTGATGATAAATTGAATGTGAATCTTTTGAACCTGCAGCCACAAATCTCTTTAAGATGCTCCTGAAGTATAGGCCTGAGGACAAGGCAGCAAAGAAGGAGCGACTTCTGAAAAGAGCCCAGGCTGAGAGTGAAGGGAAAACTCCCGAAATCAAGAAGCCTATTGTTGTCAAGTATGGGCTTAAGCACGTCACTTATCTTGTGGAGTAGGTTTCACCCTCGTCTATATTATTTATTCTCTATCTATTAGTGTAAAAACTATTACTAAAGGAAGTTTCATTGTAGAACAAAGCACAACTGGTGGTCATTGCTCATGATGTTGACCCCATAGAGTTGGTGGTCTGGCTTCCAGCTTTGTGTAGGAAGATGGAAATCCCTTACTGCATTGTCAAGGGAAAAGCAAGATTGGGTTCTGTAAGTATCCTTTGTTTAGATGTTGCGTTTCTCCTTTTCTTGTTAACCTTGTGGGCATTTATCTTATATATATGCAACCTTTTTACAGATTGTCCACAAGAAGACAGCTTCAGTTTTGTGCCTGACTTCAGTCAAGAATGAGGACAAATTGGAGTTCTCCAAGATCTTGGAGGCCATCAAGGTCTGAAATTTTAAATTTTGTAAATACTCTACAATTTTTATTTATGCTCTTGGAATTTCCTTGTGTTCAATTGGCTTTCTCTGTTATTTTGTTGATTCAGGCCAACTTCAATGACATATATGATGAAAACCGCAAGAAATGGGGTGGTGGTATCATGGGCTCGAAATCTCAAGCGAAGACAAAGGCCAAAGAAAGGCTTCTTGCCAAGGAGGCTGCTCAGAGGATGTCTTAGTTTGTATTGTCATTTAATCATTATAATATTTCCTGTTATAAGGTTTAGACAAATTTCAAACATTTCTTTCTCTGGTAACGAAGTGAATTAAATTTTTGGTTGTCTTCTGAATTTTGATAGGCTTGTTTAGCCTTTGGATTTGAGTTGTTATTTACTAGTACTTAGAAATGAAATGCCTTTACTATTTGACATTTTCAGCTAGCAATTACGTATTGCTTCACAGCATTTTGATCATATTTGATAACATAGTTAATTTATTAGTTAATTTTAGCTTTGTTTGGTTATTATTAGATGTTTGATTTGGTTAAATAGTTATGAGTGTTTAATTAATTAACTTTTTGTATCAGTTTATTGTTCCAAAAGTTGCTCAAAGTGCAAAAAATCATTTTTACTCAATCAGCAAAAACAATTATTTACTGAGCTACCAATGTAAGGAAGGTTAATTGTCACTTAGAATTAGTTGATTTTACGTTAAGAATTGCTAAATGTCAATTGAGCAAAATTAAGTCTTTAATATGCATGCAATGTACGCACTAGAAGATGGCAAAGTTACAAATGCCTTTAGTACTCTAATGTCTTGAAACATTAAACTTTGAGGTCTTCTTCTTCTTGGCTTGTTTTGTCACAAGAAGTGAGATTCTGGAGAAGCTAAACTTCTTTCTCTTAGAGGGAAGAACTTCATGTGCATTCTCTTTCTCGTCTTTCAAACCAGGCATGCTGTTTAGCTTACCAAACATTTGGCCAAGTGAAAGTGAAACTTTCCGCTTTCCATTGCCCTTTTCTACGCGTTTTCCATTCTCAAATTCTTCGGTTATAAACAGTTTCCTACTCAATATTTGCCCTATTGATATCGTCGACTTAGCTGGTGGTGCATCGTTACTAACGAGAGTGAGACCGTTCACATCAAGAAGGGAAGGATCTTTCCTGTGCTGAAGTGACTTGGAATTCTTGAACTTGGTTGAGTTCTGGACAGTATGTTTTCTTTGGCAATGATCAGATCTCCATTTGCGCATGGCTTCTTCCACTTCCAGTTTACCTTGATTGGCAGCCTCGACTCTGCTCAGCGCTTCTTCTAAACCCGCCTTGCTTAGTTTAACTTCTTCTGTGGCTTCCTTGACCTTCTTCAAGATTTCTGTTTTAGCAACATTGGCTTCATCAACTAGAAGCATTGCGCCAATGGCTCTCTTACAAGCCTCATCTGCATCTCGAGCTCTGGAGGTCAATGCGGAGTATTCCTCCAAGGTAAGGGCTATTCCATCCTCGGGTTTTCTTTGAGAAGTTGTAAACAAGTTCTCGCTGTTCGAGAGGGCTTTGATCTCTGCAAGAGCAACAGACTCGGTGGCCCTAGCGGCTTCTTTCATCTTTTTAGCTGCAATCAGCTTGATCTCTGCAGTCTTGATCCTAGCCTTCGTCTGTTCAATCTCGAACATAGCTAATAGAACCTCTGATTTTGTAGCTTCGCCCACCTTTTTAAACTGTTGTGTCTCCGAACACAGCCTCTGAAGCTCCCTCGTGACATCCAGGGGCTCACGAGAACCTTGCACCAGCTCCAGATTTCGCTTCGTTTGATTCAACTCTTCCTCAAGAGACGAGACCTCGATGAAATTCGAAGCTAGCCTTTTCTTGGTCTTCTCGAGCAAGATCCTCTCTTTCTCTATTTTCGCGTTGTATGATCCAACCGTGGCTCGAATGTCCACAAGATCACGCGTAGTCTTGCTTAAATTAAATTTCGCTCGTTTCAACTCCAACAATATGAGACCAGGGGCCGACGATGGACACACATTCAAACCACACCCATCACTAATTCCCACAAGATCACTGTTTCTTTCCTTCGAATCAACATCGAGTGAAGCACCGAGCTCAGATGCCTTCTGCAGCTTTACTTTCAGTTCTTCCATGGTAGTCTTGGCGCTTTCGAGTTCTTTTAGGACAGCAAGCGTTTCCCTTTCTTTAACAACCAAATCCCTTTCCAACTGCTTAGCTTGCTCCTCCACTTTTGCTATGTCAACCTCGCAGGTAACCTGGTTTCATCCAAGAAATGCAGAACAAAGAAATCAAATGAAGCAATGCCAGAGAGACCAACAAACAAACTACCTGCAATTTTTGCTATATATGAATCTAATCCATACACAAACATTTCAAGGACACCAAAAACAAGATTACAGGCCAATTTTGTTTCTACGTGGTAACCAATTAAGTAGCATTCTTGATCATTAGCTAAGCAGCAACATGGAAAGAAAAACCATTCATTTCTTAATAACAGTATCACATTTTGGCCTGGCGACTTCACATAATGACAAAAAGGAGAAATACAAAGAAAGATTATGAAAAAACAAAATTAAAGCGCAAAAAGACAAATAATGCGAGTGAGGGGAGACACCTGGGAATCACGGCCGGACGGGTTGTGGGCGGTGGGCCTCCAGAAACCTATGCCACCGAACCGAGAGGCCGCCTCTTTCACCGACTCAAACGGAACCGAAGTGTCGATCTCCGCCCTAGAAACCTCCGAATTCGGGTCTCCGGTGGCTCCCATCTCCGGACCCGAATCAAGTCTTGCTCCATGGGTCTCTCCGGGAACAGATGCCCCAAACACAACCTCGCCGTTCTGCGGATCCATTACAAATAAACCCCAAACAGTGGCAAGAAGATAACAATGGAGGTGAGAAAAAGTAAAGAGAAGAAAGAAAATGGAAATGGGGTAGTGGGCAGGATTGGAATTTGGAAGCACAGAAGCAGTGAAGTGGAAAAGTGTAACGTTGTACTATGTTGGTCGGTCGGTCGGTAGGTGAAGAGGTTCTTGTCCGGTGGGGGAAGTATGGTTTGTAACGTTACGTGATTATTCATACTGCCACTGTAAAAAGGTTGGCAAAATTGCAAAAAGGAAAAGAAAAGCCGAAAAGGACTTTACCAGTTTAAAGAATTGCCAAATGGGAGAGGGAAACAATTTCAATTTGTTGACGTTCAATTTTTTTGTTACCATTGTTATCTTTAGTTTCGATCATTATTTGTAATTTTTCAATTTTAATTTTCTTGCCCTACTTAAAATGATTATTTTACTCTCTCAATTATTATTATACTATAATAACTAACTCAATCCCTTAATTATATACGTGAGTTAATTCCCAAAATGGTCCTCCGATTATGACATTTTTCCAAATTAGTGACCTGTCGAATTATATTTGACCTGCCAAATATGACTAACTCAATCTCTTAATTATATTTGACATGCCAAATACTTCTCCAAATTAGTGAAAAGATTTTCCCCAAGGGAAAATGGAAATTTGGGGAAGAAGGGGAAAATCACAATTAGCTAGATTTATATTCTTTAATTTGGAGAAAATCTTTTCACTAATTTGGGGAAGTAATCGGCAAGTCAAAACTTTAAACAACAAACAATATAAAATGTCCTTTTTATCCTTCGTTTTAACACAACTTAACACCAAATCTAACAGATGACCATTTTAACTTAAAATCAATAGTCGGAGGACCACATTGGGTGCAATTAAAAGTCAATGAACCAATTTGAAAAAAAATGCCATATGAAGGACCATTTTGGGAATTAACTCTTATATATGTGACCCCATTTAGTCTTTAACAACGCGTTTGGTTGGTAGGGAGGAATTGAAGAATGAGAAGGGAATGAGTGATATAAATACTAAAATGTCCTTTTGTAATAATAAGAAAAAATTGCACTTTTCGTCACTATGCTACATTGTAATTGTAGAATTTGTCTCTAAGTGTTGGTCATGCTCACTTTTTTCCCTAAATTATCCTTGACGTGGCACTTTTCGTCCCTGAGTTATACTAAAATTGCAATTTCGTCCCTAATGTTTTATTAGTAAATGGACAAAAAGTGCAATAGCAATAACTTAGGGACAAATTCTATAATTTCCCTATAACTTAGGGACAAAAAGTGTAATTTTTCCTAATAATAATAATAATAATAATAATAATAATAATAATAATAATAATAATAATAATAATAATAATAATAATAATAATAATCTAAAAACATAATAAGTGTCAATACAAGTTATGTCCTTGATTTTTGTCTCTTTTTTTATATGCTAATAAATGTATACATTGTGCTTTAATTGTTGTACATTCATTTGCATTGGACAAAATCACTCTTACACCGTTATAACACCGTTAGTTTTTAATATATCTACCAATCTTACCATACACCTACATCTATCATATCTTTTTTCTATTTTTAATTATCATTTTATTAAAATTATCATATATTAATTATACATTATATTTTAATTAAATATTTATATGAATGTTAAATTATATATGTGTACCATATATATATATATATATATATATATATATATATATATATATATATATATTTGTTTTGATCACTATATTATTCAAATATATGATAATTTAAAAGTATCATCAGTTTAACAAACTGCAAAACATAATTTTAACTAATTTTTTAAATTTTGTTACTTACAAATATTTTAATATTGGGCATAAGTTTTCGTGCATCGCGCGTACAAAATGCTAGTAATAATAATAAGGGGAAATGACATTTTTTCTTCTTGAATTATATATATACTTATAGCACTTTTTTTACCCTAAATTATTCATCTATCCACATTAGCCTCCCTAATTATTCTAAAAGCGCCAGTTTTGGTTTTGGTTATGATTTAGAAAAAGAACCCAATATTTAATTTAGATTTCAATTTATTAAAATTACAAATTAAAAAATTAGATCCTGAATCTAAAACCGACATACGGTTCGAAATCGGAACAATTACTGACAATAGCTTAAAATTAGAATTATAATATTTTCAAATAGTTTATGTTTTTAAATATTATAAAAAATTAATTATAAATAATTTAAAGTAAACCTCGTTAATTAAACTAAACATATAAAAATATAAAATATAAAAAAAGTTGTTGATGTTACCGGGCGGATTCAATTCCGTAGATATATCAAACAAGATGAGTTGGCCAAGTCCTAAATCTTCAATGGTTGGGAGGTGCTATGGATGAATTGACAAGAGTCAGCAGTAAGAATATTCAAAGGCTTATATTATTCCATATAATAATTATATAACGAGCAATAATACATAAATTTAAATTTGTTATCACTCCATATTCAGATGTGACGTGTTTAAATTGATTTAAGAAAAAAAAAAAAAAGAGTGTAAAGGCTGGGAAGAAATGATACTTGACATTAATGAGCTGAGGAAGAAATTACAGACTATGTATAGTGATACAACAGTGCAGAATTATGGAGAAGTTGTAGTTAAGTTAGTCTACAAGAATGAAAATAAAACACATAAAACACTAAATATAATCTCAGCCACAAGTACGCTTAATAGAGTCATGGTTTAATTTTTATTCTTTTTTATTTTCTTCTTTCAATAAAAATATAATATAACATGACGGGGAGTGCATAGAGTTTGAGGAAATTAAAATAACCTCAAGATGACTTTAGAGTCGAGGCCAATGTGAGCTCAGCTAGACGAAGCTTGAAGTCAATGCCATGCCGGGAGGATACGAGTTCAATATGATTATTATTGGATACTTTAGACCCGACCCGATCTGCATGTAGACTGCTCAAATCGCATGGTTACGTTGTTTCTTGAAAGAAGTTAGGGAGTTAGTATAAATACTTTGTACATAATTTAAAAAGACAAGATGCTACTTCTTGCAATTACATAATCGATCATTATACTAGACAAACAATTAATACAAAGAATAAGACATTTTCCTTATCCTCTACCATTACATTATAATTATAAAATAGACAAAGTTACAATATATTATGACATGCACAGGCAATAATACAAATTTCATATAATTCTCACTTACAACGGATTAACGCAAAACAACATATTCATAATAATCCAACTTTAATTTTGGCTTCTCCACGCACGTTTCCCTTTAACCCAATTTTATTTGGTAACTCTCATGGTTGAAGCTTATAATATACTATTATTGCAATTTGGATGCATGGAACTCAATTGACTTTCCCACAATTCTTCCTAATTTGGCCCCTTGTGCCCGTGAGAGGACCAAGATTACTCATTTTCAGCATTGCATCTGCAAAATCTTTGGCAAAAATGAAAGGATTAAAGGTATACGTCTCGACTATGGAATCTGTAGAGCCTCCATTATAGAGTGCTTGGTCAGAATGAAAGAGTCCCTTTTGCTTCAACAAGTCCCTGAAATAACAATTGTCAAACGTGGTCGGAGTGGGATCCATTGGAGTAAGGTTGTTGTCACCTCCGCTTTGAGGACATATTGCTTGCAACGCTGATGCAAATAAGGGATCTATGTTGGTGTCGTTGTAGATTCGAGCTCGAAATGTTGTGCACCTAGCTTTCCCTATTGTGTGGCCACCTGAGAGAGCAACCAATTCCCTAGCACTAAAACCGTGTTTGGAGAAAGAAGATATGAGTTGGTTGAGATTAAGAGTTGGTGCAGGAAGGTTGTTGTCAGCTGCACTTTTACTTGCTGTGGTTGAGTCTCGTCTCCCTAATAAAACATTCCAACTAGGACCGCCAAGCTGTAATATTGTCACAAATGAATGAATAGTTTAGTAATTTTGTCCAATTAGACTTTAATTATGATTGGTTTCATGATCACTAATTATTACCACAACAGTTGAGTCTCGAGCAGCAACAGCTACAATATCAGCACAAGATACAACGCCGGGACAACAACTCTCAAGTTTAGCTTTAATGTTGTCAATCACATTAAGTCCTCTTATTGAGTTGTTATTTGCTTTTGAAGTTTGTTCCCCGGTGAAAGTTGGTGTATCATCCAACAAAATCGATCCATCACAGCCCTGTATCAAATTTACAAAACAAACAAAAATCAATACTACATCATAATTTATTAAATTATACTACGTAGAGAATATAATTGAGTAAAAACTTGCATTGACAAAGCAGTCATGGAAATGGAGACGAAGCAAGGATGCTCCCATTCGAGTCTCAGCCTGAATAGCAGATATCACACCCGATTTGATAATGGAAAGAGCGTTGGGACAAGATTTTGAGTAAAAATTTGCAGACAATTGAGCAGAACTCAACCCACAGAGAATCAAGAAGAGTAGACATGAGAGTATGAATGGAGAAGGAATTGTAGTCTTCATCATGACTACTATTGTATGAGAAAGGAGAAAGGAAAGAAAGTTTTCCAAGTTTCAACTTAGAAACAAAGAAAGAAATGGTGGCTTGGCTTGTGGCCTAGTGCTTCTTGTCTTCATATTATCATATATTTATAGTAGAGAATTAAACCATCCATGATGTAACTTTACTATAATACGATAATATAATGTTTCTCTTATGAATACTTAAACATGTTTAGCTTTAATTTGTGAAAGAAACCACAGTAGAATTAGTCAATGAGAGAATTGAAGTTAAGTTGATGGATGCTACAACTTGGAATTGAAATGCAAGTCTTCAATAATTCAATTAAGGGGTCATTAATTAGTATGCTGATGATTAAGTGAAACGCGTAAAGCCCTCATTGCCTGGACATCATGTGATTAATTACGACATTATTATTTGACAATTTCTTATTTTTCATCAAAGAAAAGTTTCATGTCATTTTTAATATCATGTCTTAATTATAGGAAACTTAGATGTTGAACCTATGGGCCAAGGAAATGACAACTAATAATGGATATATAAAATTATCTTATGGAATGAAAAATTCATTTTAGTCTTTGCATCTTACATTTAGTCAATTTAAATAGATATTTTTTGTTATGATTTAAATGATAATTCTGAATAAGTCAAAAAAATTTACATCATTTAAGAATATATTGTCACGTCATTTTTATTTTTAATGATGAGCAATTATACTCTAATGCAATTTACGTTTTAATCAATGCAGTAATGGGATGTCTTGACATAGATGGCATGGCATTTTGATGAGATTAGTGTAAGAAGTTCAACTTCTTTTCTCTTTCTTTTTTTTTTTTTTTTTTTAATCATTTAAATTTTAATTTTAAGCAATTAGTAAACTTCATATATAACATGACTTCTCATGTTAATAACATGTAAGTTTAACATAAGGTAATATTACCCTTATTATATTACTATTTTAATAGTGTAAAGAAATGCTAGCCAAATTCATGACCGATGCATGAAGTATTGATCTAATAAAGGCTGGGTGAATAATTAGGCTTATGCTAGCTAGATGGAGATATTTGTGGTTTTGGGGAAGGCCGGTAAAGGCCAATGTAAGTGTAGCATTCGGGGGATTGTTGAATTGGGTGGAGGCGGGTAAAGGAAAAAGGTCAAATCCAACACCTAATGTTTTGAAAATGTGATGGTTGTTTATAAGGAAATAAAGGTCTTGTTTGGTAAATGACTGTTAGCTGATAGTTGTTAGCTATTAACTGATTTGATTAATTAGAGGATATAACTAGTTGATAACGTTAGCTGATTGTATAAATATGTTTGGTAAATTGGCTGTTAGCTATTAGCTGATTTGGTTAATTAGAGGGTATAACTAGTTGATAACATTCGCTGATTGTATAAATATGTTTGGTAAATTGGATGTTAGCTATTAGCTGATTTGGTTAATTAGAGGGTATAACTAGTTGATAACATTAGCTGATTGTATAAAGGTGTTTGATAAATTGGCTGTTAGCTGATAGCTATTTGGTATAATTTCTTTTCTCAAAAAGCTAATTGAAAAAGTTGTTTGGAATAACTTTTTGAATTTTAGCATTTTTGAGTTAAAAAAAGCGTAATGAACCAAACACTTATAGTCAAATCAAACAATTAATAGTGATGGCCAAATAAGTCAAAATTGACATATAGGCTAACTATTTACCAAACATGGTCAAAGTCGTGCATTCACTACTAGCTATAACTTTTGACGTAAGTGGTAAGCACTTGATCTAATAAAGTGAAGGGATCGAAAGTCGTGATACATAAAATGGAGGTATGGCTAGGCGTAGTGAAATAGTTGCATGGGAGCATCGATCTTAAGTCATATACACACACATTTTAATTTTATTATATCAGGTTTACTTTACAGTTAAAGTCTTTGACGTGATTGATTAGGCCTTTGCTTCCAAGTTGCTAGATAAAGACAACGTGACTTTTTTTTGGTGACAAGTTATATTCAAACAAAATACAAGATTATCATCTAATTAATATTTGGATCCATTTTTCTTTGAAGTGGTTGTTGACAAATTAAAGTATGAATATGCATGTATCCACTAGACATATATCTAATTCATAATAAATGTACTATTAACATTCATAAGAGTGACACCTCACACCCCCAATAGCCTACAAATAAAGAAAAGTCTCATGGGATCATGGCATCCAATTAAGGCTACTTTCCTAACTAACATCCGCATGGGTGTTTAAATCTAATATTTATAAATAAACTTATGAGTTACCTGTAAATTTTTAATTGACGTACTTCATTAGCATCGACTCAATAATTAATATACAAACCAGATATAAATGAGTTGGTAGCTTTGTGAAAAGTGTAACCCGAACGAGAATTGGCAAGTCACTCGGGAACCAAGGTAATAATCCTACCAATACAATGGCTGTTTGGTTAAAAATTGGCCTATAGGTTAATTTTGGCTTATTTGACCACTATTAACAGGGCGTTTGGTTGGAGGGGGGAATTATGTGGGAAAGGAATTGTAATTCCATGGGAGTTGAATTACTGGAAATAAAGTGGGAATTTAAATTTCAGTGTTTGGTTGACAGGAATAGAATTACTGAGAATTTCAATTCTAATGTTTGGTATACATGGGAATTGAAAGGGAATAAGTAGTATAAAGTCAAAAATGTCCATTATTGTTGTTAGAGATTAATTTTAGGTTAAAAAAGGAAGGGGTAATTTTGACGCATCACTATCTTTTTTTTTTCCAAGAATTAAAATCCCAGGGGGGGACATGTGATTTTAATTCCATGAAAATGAGGGAATTGCAAATCCATGGAATTGCAATTCCCTCCAACCAAACTACGGAATTTATTGGCCTTTGGAATTATGTGGGAATTAAGTGGGAAGGGAATTTAAAATCCCTCCAACCAAACGGCCTGTAATTGTTTGATTTAATTAAAATATCAACATAAATGTTTGGTTAATTAGTTTTTTGCAATTCCAAAAGGCTAAAATTTAAAAATTTACTCCAAGCAACTTTTTCAATTAGCTTTTTAAGAAAAGAAATTATACTAAATAGTTATCAGCTAACAGCTAATTTACCAAACACTTTTCTACAATCAGCTAATGTTGTCAACTATTTATACCCTCTAATTACACAATCAGCTAACAGTTAACAGCTATCAGCTAACGGTCATTTTACCAAACAGGGCCAATATAATCTTTTGATAAGATTTTAACAACAAAAGAATTTTAATTTGGTCACAAAATTCATACAAATAAATGTCGGTGTATGTGTGCATTATATTAAAGAGTTCAATATTAATTTTATTTCTATATATCTATATACTAATAAGAGCCCAAGAGAGTTAGGCTTATAATGGGTAGAAAAAATGGCGGTCACAGATTTTAATCAAATGAATGGCTCAGATTGATTAAAAGATTGATAAGATTTAAATTTATATATATATATATATATATATATATATATATATATATATATATATATATATATATATATATATATATATATATATATATATATATATATATATATATATATATATATAGGGTCCCATTCACATGCAAACACTATTAAAATACAAACCTGTGGACAATCATGAGCCACTAGATTAGATTAGATTAATGGTTGGGATGGAACATGGAAAAATAGGCGCCAGTTTAAGACTGAATATGAAAAGGACAATTTAGACAAACCAAGTACAATCCTACTTACCATACAAATCAAACAGTTCTAACATAAGACTAATTTGACTATAACTATCCTACCACTAATACGCCACCCCCCACCCGACGCCACCCACAACCCCGACGCACAACCCCCCGCGCTGAGAAACCACCACTCGGCAACCACCAACTGCAACCGGAAACCATGGACAACACGCACACAGCATTCCCAGGTAAGCATCCGAAACACATATATGGGTACCTTATAACACACCGTGCTTACTGATCGAAGAGTATGTGCAAAACTAAAATTGTGAATCTAACGTCATTACTGTGCGATTTTTTTACAAACTGAGCGATTGAAAATTATGTGCGTCATTGTTGTCTGCCAATGAGGGGAATAGATTACAGAACCAAGCACAAAGCCATATAGGCACACGCACGCATAGCAGATCATATTACTTCAAAGAAACATAATCTTGAGTAGATAAATAGATGTAGACACATTCATCAAGAAATTTACACACCACCATATGACAGTAGCAAAGACATTGAAATTTAAAAAAAAAACCAAGCACACAAAACAGTAATGGGAAGCGCTACACACGCACTGGAGATAAAAACTGTGATCCTGCAATGAGATAGAACCAAGCACAAAACTATATAGGCACATGCACATATAGCGGTTCATATTAGTGACACAATGAAACCATAATCGTGGGTAGATAAATAGATGCACAGACATACATGAAGAAATTAAACAACAACATATGCCTGTAGGAAATACACTGATTACATTCAAAGACACGAGCACACAAAAATGAAGACACGCACACACAACAGAACCCAATAAAAAAAACCAAAAAAAAAAACACACACACACAATTACGCACTGCATCACATCATTCATGATTTGACGACCCTGAAATATTTAATTGTTATACTGAATAGGTGCAGACCAATGTGCACACAGCGTACCGCAATGTGAAATGGAAATACACAAAGATGGTTCAAAGTACTGGATACCACCCACAACAAAAGAGAAAACACCGTTCGAAGGACAGCGATTTGAAACAGTTGAAAACGGAATCGAATTCTACGAGGAATATGCTAAGGAAGCCGGATTTGATGTTAGGCATGGAACAAAGCGTAGGAATCGATTCGGGCAAGTGTCAATAAAATACATGCTGTGCTCACGGGAGGGTTACAAGGCCGAACGGAAAGAACCCAATAATAGCTCAAAAGAAAAACAGAGACGGAGGAGAGTGTCAAACAGGATAGGCTGTAAGGCACGTATGGTAATAACAAAGTGTGACGAGGGCGGATATAAAGTACATGCAATCCAGTTGCGACATACCCACTGTCTATGCTCAGATGCGGCCAAACCTTTTTTAAAGATAAATCGGCAACTTGACATCGGCCACAAAACCTTCTTGACGCACTGTGCAAAGGCAAACATCGGTCCCACAAAGGCTTTCAGACTGTTCAAAGAGATGGTGGGCACTTTCACAGATGTAGGAGCAACGTGCATTGACTTCTGCAATTTTAGACGAGACCTATTGGCCTATATAGCTGAGGCCGACGCCCAAATGGTGATAGAAGACATGTTTAAAAGAAAAGAGGACAACCCGGACTTCTATTTCGATTTCGACATAGACGAAGAAGCTCAATTAACAAGGTTATTCTGGGCAGACGCGGAATGCCGAAGGAACTACGCATATTATGGAGATGTCATGTCATTCGACGCCACTTACAACACAAACAGGTATAACTCGTATGAGGTTTAAAATATCCTAATCGCCCACTGTGCATCCGCTCTGTAAACGGTGTGCGCGCAATGGTCTGCACAGGGATAAAACGTGCGCGACGCAGAAATTCAGCGTGCGCACCAGCGTCAGATTACACGCAGTGCGCTTAAAACTAATTACACACGTGCTTATAATGCAGGTACAAGTTAGTGTTCGTCCCTTTCACAGGGGTGGATAACCACAAAAGATGCATAACATTTGGGGCAGGGTTGATTTCAAAAGAAGATGTAGAGTCATATGAGTGGCTACTCATGAAGTTCAAGACTGCAATGGAATACACCCCAAGATGTGCTACAACTGACCAAGATCCAGCACTAAAAATAGTTGTCCCACAAATTATGCCAACAACAAGACACAGATTCTGTATGTGGCACATCATGGCAAAAGTTGGGGAAAAAGTAGGGGTCACACTGTGGCACACCACAGACTTCAAAAAGGAATTAAATAACACCGTATGGGATGACACATTAACAATAGATGAATTTGAGAGGAAATGGACAACACTAATGAAGGACTACAATCTTGAAGCCCACCGGTGGTTTGCCCAACTCTACGAGGCACGTGCATCATGGATACCTGCTTACTTCAACGACATACTAATGGGAGGATTACTAAGGACCACATCCCGATCAGAATCAGAAAACCACTACTTTGGTAAATTTACAAACCACCACTGCAGCTTGGTAGAATTCATGGCACAATACAACAGTGCAATCGGAGAACAGAGGCACAACCAATCAAAACTCAACGCAGAAAATGAAGGTTCGTACCCTGAAACTAAAACCCCTTTGAGTATTGAGAAACACGCTGCTAGAGTTTACACCGTAAACATATTCTATGAATTCCAAAAAGAGATATGGGATTCCAGTTTCAAATGCCACATCACCGACAAAAATAACCTAGGTGATACATGGACTTATCAAGTTGAAGAAACAGGTGGAAAAATTTATGAAGTAACAGAAATCCCAAGCACGGAGCAAATAGAGTGTGCATGCAAGCACTTCAACCGTGTCGGTATACTATGCAAGCATGTGATACAAGTGATGAAGACACGAGGGTATGAAACAATCCCACAAAAGTATATTACCCCACGGTGGACACGAGACGCATGTGCACAGCCATTATACGATGTCCCATGGGCAAAAAGAGCAAAAATTCACAAGACAACCGAAACAACAAAAGTGGCAAATCAACTATGGAATGAATTCTACAACTGCATGGGATTAGTGAACGGTTGGCCAGACAAGATGGAAAAAATGTTGGAAACATTGCAGCAACTCAAGAAAGACCTAGAAAATGAGAGGCAACAAACACAAGAGCACCCACCCAACGAATGTGTGTTTGAAAGACTAATCGGATCAAGCAGGCCGAGCGACATACAAATAAAACCCCCCCAAGTTGCAAAGAACAAAGGGAGTGGGAAGAGACTCAAAAGCAACAGAGAGAAAGCCGCCACGAACAACCAGAAGAAAAAAGCAAGAACATGCAATATATGCGATCTCCCCGGGCACAACAGTCGCACCTGTCCAAATAAACTGGCATAAGACGAAGTTTGCAACAGTTCAATTCAACAACCCAAGAAATATTGACATTATGTTTACATTTACGAACCAAGTTTACTTACTTATATGAATATAAAACAATGTTATTAGTACCTCCACTACGTATATATAGATGCACGCACAACGGTACACACATACGCGCACACAGGTAAACACATACGAGCACAAAGGCAGAAACACGATCGCACAACACGCCATACGCCAACACCCACCAAACTGGACGCACCACGCAGGAAACAAAAAAAAAAAAAAAAAAAAAAAAAAAACCCCATCGCCCACAAAACGAAGTACACAAAAACAAAATTATTTCAAACTAACGGCACCCACCGCCATCAACCTCCGCAATAACTTTGTCTGCAACCATGGACAAAGACACCGTATACCTCACCGTCCCAAACAAACCCCTCCAATGTTTCAACAGGTTGCAAATCTGCAACTTCTCACGCTTCACCATCTCAGACTCGCCCCGTGGAAACCCCAACACTAATTCAACATCACGCTCGTATACAGGAAGGACTCTACCACCGCCCAAGTCAAACGTCCTAGACTGCCCATCGAAATTAGATAGCAGCCAATGCACAAGGCTAGGAGGACACTCTGCCACCTTGAAATCCAACAACTGTCCAAATCCTATAGCCCTAATGTCATCTTTCTGGCGCACAGACAAATCCTGAAGCGCATCAACAAGCACACCAGTCTGCCCCCGAAACTTAACAGTAGGAAAATCAGCCTCCTCTTCTACCGACCTCTCACGTTCATCCGAAGAATCGTCAGCCGCATTCCACAGCGGGTCTTGCTCCAACCTAGCCAAGAAGGCCAACGGTGGGGAAACGAAATCATCATCACTCAAACCCCCCTCAACCACCCGTTGAACAGCCCGCGCACCCTTAACCTTCTTACCTGCAGAAAACACACAACCAAGTTTATACAAACAGCTCACAGTTTAAGAGAACAAGCACACTTTAACCACAAACTTCCAACACTAACACAGCACAATTTAAATTACACACACTAGCACAGTTTAACTCACAGTTTAAGAGAACAAGCACACATTGAGCACACACTTCCAACACTAACAAAGCAAAACTTAAAAAGAAAAGCACACTAGCACAGTTTACCTACAACTAATAGTATTACACTATATGATAAACCCCACCCCACCCCCCACCCCACGGGGTTAGGGGGCAGTGGCAGTGGAGTTTTTTGGGAGTACAACTAACAACTCAACATAGACCAACTTAAATTAACACACTGTGCTAACTACAACTAAGCAATCTATCAGGATGCGAAGTACTAAATTTGCCACTCATGGGAATCTTAGTCCAACTAATTTATCAAATGCTATTTGTATACAAATTCACATCATGTGTAGACACACCAGGAATAAGCAGTTCATAGAAATAAAACAAGGTGAAAACAGTATGATCAAGACATGAAAGGTCCTAAATTATAACATTCAAATGGCAGTGCATTCAACTTAAATTAACATAGAACAACTTAAATTAACATACAACAACATAAATTACCACACTGTGCTAACTACAACTATTCGTTAACAAGGCATACTATAATTTTATCCAATTCGTTAAAAGACCCCAATTTTAAGCCAGCACCAAAACCCGGTGTCTACAATTACAACTAATGCTAACACCCACAAAAAACCCCACCAAAAATACTAGCAAAAAAAAAAAAAAAAAAAAAAAAAAAAACCAAAGAACCCGGCAACTCCACACTCCCACAGCCAGACCCCCCCAGCCCCGCAGACGAACGCCGCCCCAAACCCTCCGCCCGGCGAACGCCGGAAGCAAATACAACAACAAAAAAAAAATTAAAAAAAAATAAAAACCCCCCACACCGTGCACTGCCGACGTGCCTACCACCACACCGCACCGGGCATCCACGAACCCAAACCCCCCCAGCCCACAAACGAGCACCCAACCAAACCCTAGCTACAAAATCATACACCAAAAACGGCAACCCCGGCTCCCTCCGATCACACCCACACGTCTACGAACCCCAAGCAACCAAAACCCCCCAAAAATCGGAGCGCAAAATATGCCACAAAGCAATGAAAAAAAAAACAAAAAACAAAGAACACTAACCTCCGCCGACATCAGGTGGCCCCCCCCTCTTCAACCTGCCGCGGTCCCCACCGACAACCATAGTGACGTGCGATCGACGAACTCCTGAGCACCAGACGCGATAGCAGAGTACCGTCTCACACTCCCCTACGCACGCCAAGAAAAGACCGGAAGAATAGCGAGACTCCCACCGTGCGCGTGACTTTGAAACTAAGTCTGACTAGGACTCAATGCACCCCAAATACCAAATCTACCCCCCTTAACATAAAAACTCAATAAACAATAGCATCTCACACGCCCAAATCACATCCGTCCACCCGCATCATCCAACGCTCCAAATTAGACCTCACGTTTATATTTTAAGATGGGTTTTTACCTGAATAGAATTCTATATATATATATAAGAGCCCAAGAGAGTTAGGCTTATAATGGGTAGAAAAAATGGCGGTCACAGATTTTAATCAAATGAATGGCTCAGATTGATTAAAAGATTGATAAGATTTAAATTTTACACTAAAATTTCCTAAAATACCCACACACCGTTACTAATTCCGTTAAAATTTTAAGAATTGCCGTTAGTTCACCGTTAACTTACTCATTGATTTCAATAAAAAAAAAGGTCTTAGGTTCGAACTTCATCCCAATCAAAGTTGGCATAATTAGTACTCTATTTTACTCTTATTAAATTATATAAATAATAATTTAGTAGCTACAACAAAAATTATAGATATGCATTTATTTAATTTAGAATTATGTGTCCACAATGCCTTTATTCAAAAAAAAAATTATTCATTATCAATAAATTAAATAAGAGAAATAATTATATTAGTTATATTGTCTTTATTTTTCTACAATATAAAAATTCTTTATATTCAAATTTATTAATTGATTATATTCGCTACATTGTCCTTACAATGTCTTAATTCAGTGAAAAAAAATTATTCATTATCAATAAATTAATTTCTACTATCTATCTACATATATACATATATACAATATACAATTCTAATAAGAGCGAATAATGTTAGGCCCTTAACTGGAATAAAAAAAATGTCGGTACTAATTGTTTCTTAAAATGAATGGTTCATATTATTTTGATTTTAGTATTTTTAATGATTTTCCTTATTTACCCTTTATTAAATTATTTTATTTCCTTAAATAACCTTAAATTCTGTTAGTATAAACTTTATTAACGGAATATTCCGTTAACTATTTATTATTCTTAACTTACTTATTAATTTCTATAAGAAAGGTCTTAAGTTCGAACCTCATTCCAATTAGAGTTAGCATAATTGTTAAACATATACTGCGAATATGTTAAAATGTATTAAAAATATAATATAAAATTTAACATAAATTTTGGTCAAATAATTAGTCCAACTAAATACATAGCATATAAATCAGGAACTTTGAAAATCATTTGATTCATTAAAAAAAGAATAAATTTAAGTTTAGTTTTTTTTTTTTCGTTTAATTAATTTTATTTTGATTATTGAGAACAAAACTTAATATTTTAATTATGCTTTTATCAATACATGAAAACTTCTAAAGAAATTTGTAAATTAATTTTTACTATATTATTATAATAATATCTATTGTAACCATATATATTGATTTATTTATTATCATCATCTATTGACAGCAATTGTCATTGACAAACTCTCAAAACAATTTGTCTCAACAACGAATAATGAAAAAAAAAAATCAATGATTTCATTATTGTCGATGAAAAGTATGTAGCCACTTTATTCAATCGTTATGTTGTGGAACTGTGTCCACCTTGAAATGTGGACACGGTTCTATGTTCATAATTACTGAATTATATGTTTATAATTATAAAGTCATATATTTATAATTTTTGAGCTTCATATTCATAATTATTGAACTCTATATTCACAATTATTGAACTCTATATTCACAATTACTGAATTATATGTTCATAATTATAAAGGTATATATTCATAATTTTTTAACTTCATATTCACAATTATTGAATCTCTATATTTATAATTACATAACTATATGTTCACAATTATGTTGCAATGTGGACACGGTTCTATGTTCATAATTACTGAATTATATGTTTATAATTATAAAGTCATATATTTATAATTTTTGAGCTTCATATTCATAATTATTGAACTCTATATTCACAATTACTGAATTATATGTTCATAATTATAAAGGTATATATTCATAATTTTTTAACTTCATATTCACAATTATTGAATCTCTATATTCATAATTACATAACTATATGTTCACAATTATGTTCACAACTCTATGTTCATAATTATAGAACTATATGTTTATAATTTTTGAACTATATATTCATAATTATGAACAGTTTTAGAACCATGTCCACCTTGCAAGGTGGACACGGTTCTGTAGCATAATTTGCTCACTTTATTGCTCTTATTACTTAAATTTAAAAATAAATTAGTAGCTACAACAAAAAATAATACATATGCATTTAATTAATTTAGAATTAGATGTCTCACAACACATGAAGCATGTAGGGAAAAACTACAACTATTAAATATCAACATGTACTTGTAAGATAAAGAGTTCATAGCACAACTAAGATCTCAGTCATATACACAACAAGACAAATCTAAAACATCATACACCATAATCTCATTGCATGATGAATCCCTCAATGATACCACCAATAACTCACTTGCACTTGACACACTACCAATAACAGAAAAAAGGACATTTACTGAAGATGAAAACAATAACAATGCTACCCAAAATAGAATTAGAAATTTAAACAAAAAAGAGCATTTAGTTACACTATCGCTTTTAGACTTAGTACATAGATTAATGTTATTACAAAGTTGCAAACATTTATTTTTGTGAGAGTTATATATAATCAATCTCTCATATATTATATTGTATTTATATACTTTAAATTACCGATTTAAATAAACAAATTCAACATTTATTTACTTATGCATGAACATCTTCTATATAATATTGCATTGATATACTTTGAAATACTTATTTAAAAATAAGTATTGAGCATTATCCTATTCGCGCAAAGCGCATAGAAAAACTAATTTTTAGAATAAGAGTTAAATTTTATGACAACAACTAACACGGAACCCAAATTAGTATCATGGTGATAAAAATATCACATGCTATATGAAAAGAAAAAAAAAAAGAGTTTGATATTATAGAGTTGAAATTTGTCACAAGAGATCAAGGATCGAGTTTCACCAGCGACAGTGTAGAAACAACTTCTTAAATGAGGGGGTTCATTGTGCACAATAAGCAAAAGTCTAGCCTTGATTGATAAATTGAATCACCATAATTAACTTCTTCGAAATCCTGTCGGGCAGGATGTGGGCGCTGAGGTGGTCAATTCCACATATATTTGTTACAAGAATAAAAGGAAAAAAAAAAGATCGGAAAAAGAAAACATTATCTTCTTATATTCGGTCTTCCGTGAAGTATGCATGAGTTTCTTTCATGCATTAAATTCCGAATAAATATGGATTTGTTTGCATCACTTACTTGTATAATTTTAAAACTGTTTCCAAACTTATAATTGATTGTAGAATACAGTAGAATTATTTAATTGGGAGTTGGGACGATGGAGAAATTAATAATCAAGAGTTTTAGTTTTAATATAAGTTTGAGGCCTCACCCTTGCTCTAAAGACAAGTGGAAGACATAAATTATGAGATGTCTATTAATTGACGAGTAAACTACTGAAATATGTCGTAATTTGTCTATATATATAGGTTTTTAAATTTCAGTGGAGGCATTGACAATTTGTTCTTCAATAGATTGATAAAGTATGCATGAACAATTGAACATATATTATATTGTAATAGAGTTAATAGTACTAAAAATAGATATTTTTCATAATTATTATAAATTGTTGCGTATATACACACATATATTATTTTTAACATGTCATTTTACGTGTGTATGCCGATTACCTTTTGGATAGACCACACACCACATGTGGACATAGTCTCTTTATCATATTGGTGATGTAAAGATTCAAAAAATGTGTTCAATCTCAGTTAAAAGTTTAAGGTGATGTTTTTCAAAAAAAAAAAAAAAGTTTAAGGTGACAATTAGATAAAATATTTATATTTTATATAAAAAAAATGATGGTTTTAGTTCATTAGTTATATATAAATTGTAATCTCAATTTATGAATTATTATTCTATACAAATTTTCTCCTTTAATTATGTTGAAAGTGGTAGTATCAATCCATTACTTATAATATAAATTTTGTTATTGTTAACAATTTATTTTGAATTTCTAAATTATTAAAGAAAATATTCATGGTTTTAATGTTTTATAAAATTTCCTATATAAATAGGCCACCATATCTTTTTTTTTTTTTTTTGATATATTAAAAAACTAATCCACTAGGAATTATAAGTAATAATTATAAAAAAAGTTGATTTTATTACATATTTGTATAATTATTAAATTGTATATTATTTTTTATATTTTCAAAATTAATATTTAAATTATACTTTATAAATTAAAAATTTATAATTTTAAAAATTAAAATGAATACAATATAAGTTATTACAAAGTTTCTCCTTTGCTTCAACTCTAATGCTACAACTATCTATTAGCTAGGTGTCATTTTCACACGATTAGCTTATGTTGGTTTGGGTGGGACTAGAAGAGTAGAAGACAGATTTGAGTCATTTTCGCCATTTGGTGTCGGTCGGGTGGGTAATTATCTACCTAATAATTGATTTAGGCAAGTTGATGACATTTTCTGGCTGTGCTAATTAACTAAGTTTAAGGTTGTCTGTAGAAACTGAACCCTAACACATTTTTCACATAAGTTTGGCATGCATTCGTGATGAATCTGTATATGCGAATGGATGTAAAGGTTTAAATTAAATTTTAAAACGCTATCTACATTCATAAAATCTTATCTCACTTTAAAGTGAACTATGCTATTATATCACTAATTTGTAATTAGAGCATCCACACCCGTAAATTTTGTGAGATTTTTTAAAATTTAGGTGATCACAGTTTTCGTTAGACAAATTCTAATTAAGTCCACAGGATCCCGCTCCTAGAGCTTCTACGGAAGTAAATCACGAGTCACGCAACCAACATATAGGTCAGATCATAATTTTTATATGTGCACAAGGGATCCAATTTAAATCTTCCAGTATTATTGAGCCTTTTTCCCATACATGATTCTAAATATGAATGTTATTTTGGACCTGCAATGTGAACCGTGGTCAATTATATACCACCGAACGTAAACACGATTACAATGATTTTCTTTAAAAATTTTTGGCTTTTTTTTTTTTAAACCCCTTTTTCTCCGCAAATTATGCTGTGCAACCGTGTGCACCATAGTTGCAAAAACGACATCGTTTTGACTAAAAACGCGCGTCCCACTTAAAAGAAAAAAATTCAGGTTCGATTCCCGACAATAACATTTTTTTGTGTATAATTTGAATTATATATCCACAATGAA